>NW_028188616.1:0-600000 GCF_978046115.1 Saccoglossus kowalevskii
CGTTATTAGCTTTCCCAACAAAATCCCTCATATAGTAAGGGTGCTGACTACCAACACCGATTTACCAATGTAATTGTCAGTCAACGCAAATTTGTCAACTGTACACATTAATTTTAACACGTTACGGTTTACTCACGTGACAATTTTATAATGTAATAGACTTTTAATCAAGTGTTCATAGCTTGCAACTACGTGTTTCAGTGTGGCAACAATATCGATCTAATTTCCAAACAATTTATCAACATAGTTTTAATTTATCACAGTATGTTATGTTTTGATGTATTTATAGGTGTTGAAATGGACACAGAACGAGTTGTGAAACACAACATTTTTCAGGCAATAATTACCCAGCTAGTATGTGTTACAATGTAACTTGACTAATATGTGTTACAATGTGACGTGACTAATATGTGTTACAATGTAACGTGACTAATATGTGTTACAATGTAATGCGACTTGTGTGTGTTACAATGTAACGCGACTAATATGTGTTACGATGTAACGCGACTAATATGTGTTACGATGTAACGCAACTAATATGTGTTATGCTGCAACACAAATAGTATGTGTTACAATGTAACACGAATAGTGTTACAATATAATTGGACTAGTATGTTACAATGCAACATGACTAGTAAGTGTTACAATGCAACATGACTAGTATGTGTTACAATACAATGGGACTAGTATGTTGCAATGCAACGTGACTAGTATGTGTTACAATGCAACGCCACTAGTATGTGTTACAATGCATCATGACTAGTATGTGTTACAATGCAATGCGATCAGTATGTGTTACAATGCAATGCGACTAATGTTACAATGCAACATGGCTAGTATCAGTTACAATGCAATGCGACTAGTTTATGTTACAATGTAACACGACTAGTATGTGTTACAATGTAACGTTACTAGTATGTGTTACAATACAACGCGACTAGTATGTGTTACAATGCAATCCGACTAGTGATACAATGTAACACGACTAATATGTATTACGATGTAACGCGACTAATATGTGTTACGATGTAACGCAACTAATATGTGTTATGCTGCAACACAAATAGTATGTGTTACAATATAACACGAATAATGTTAAAATATAATTGGACTAGTATGTTACAATGCAACATGACTAGTATGTTACAATGCAACGTGACTAGTATGTGATACAATACAATGGGAATAGTATGTTACAATACAACGTGACTAGTATGTGTTACAATGTAACACGACTAGTATGTGTTTCAATACAATGAGACTAGTATGTTACAATACAATGCAACTAGTTTGTGTTACAATGCAACGCTAATACTATGTTCTACAATGTAACTTGACTAATTGGGTTATAATGCAACATGACTAGTATGTTTTACAATACAATGGGACAAGTATGTTACAATGCAACGCTACTAGTATGTGTTGCAATGTAACACGACATGTGTTTCAATGCAACGTGACTAGTATGTGATACAATACAATGGGAATAGTATGTTACAATACAACGTGACTAGTATGTGTTACAATGTAATGCGACTAGTATGTGTTACAATGCAATGCGACTAGTGAAACAATGTAATACGACTAGTATGTGTTTCAATACAATGAGACTAGTATGTTACAATGCAATGCGACTACTATGTTCTAGAGTGTAACATGACTATATGTGTTATAATGCAACATGACTAGTATGTGTTACAATGCAACATGACTAGTATGTTTTACAATACAATGGGACTAGTATGTTACAATGCGACCCTACTAGTATGTGTTGCAATGTAACACGACTAGTATGTGTTACAATGCAACATGACTAGTAAGTGTTACAATGCAACGTGACTATTATTTGTTACAGTGCAATGTGACTAGAATGTGATACTATGTAAAACGACTAGTATGTGTTACAGTGCAATGAGACTAGTGTTGCAATGCAATAGGATAGGATAGGATAGGATATTTTATTTGGAACGTACACACAAACAATGCTTGAGTAAAGTCCAACGTAAGAAACATACAGTATCACAACTAATCTAAAATAATTTTAAAATCTAGTTTTAAAATCTAGTTTTAAAATCTAAAATTTAATACACCAGTATGTATTACAATGCAACGTCACTGGTATGTGTTACAAAACAACGACACTAGTGTTACAATGCAACATGACTAGTATGTATTACAATGCAATGCAACTAGTGTGTGTTACAATGCAACGCGACTAGTGTCACAATGCAACATGACTAGTATGTGTTTCAATACAATGGGACTAGTATTTTACAATGCAATGCGACTACTATGTTCTACAATGTAACATGACTATATGTGTTACAATGCAACATTACTCGTATGTGTTACAATGCAACATGACTAGTATGTTTTACAATACAATGGGACTAGTATGTTACTATGCAACAATACTAGTATGTGTTGCAATGTAACACGACTAGTATGTGTTACAATGCAACATGACTTGTATGTGATACAATGTAAAACGACTAGTATGTGTTACAGTGCAATGCGATTAGTGTTGCAATGCAACATGACCAGTATGTGTTACAATGCAACGTGACTAGTATTATTTTCTTTATTCCGCACTATATGGCCACTGGCCTAAACTACTGTTACATTTCAAAACTTAAATTACACACGGTCGCTTTAAAATTACAAGATACATATACTTCAAATCATACTTCCATTTCAGTTTCTCTGTAATGAAAACTCTTAAACAAATATTTACCCAAACTTAGTAAAATATACGAGTTAGTACTCTGTAGCAATGCAATGAATTTCATCTTGGTTGGTGGTGAAAAATAATATTTTGGTAAGAATTTTTGTCTAAGTGCTTCATATTTTGGACAAACCATAGTAAAATGATATTCGTCCTCTGTGACCCTGCAACCAAATGGACATAATCTTTGGTCACGTGGAATACCCAATGTTCTACCATTTTCAATTTCTGGGGGATGACAGGAAATTCTAAGTCTAGTTATAGCACATGAATTGATAGGATTAGCCAACGAAATAGCAGTAAGATATGTTTCATATATTAAATCTTGTTTAAACATGCAATATGTTTGAAGCTTTACATTTTTATTAATTTCTGCATACCAATTCTGTCTAGATATATCAAAACATCTTCTTTTAAATTCACTGAAGAACATCTCGCTATTATCAATTCTTTGTTCATACCAAACATGTCCATAACCAGATGTACATAAAATATTTTTTACCTCTAAAGCCCAACACCTAGACCCCCCTTCTGCTCTATGGTATAGATAATTATAACATTCCTTTAAAATGGTTGAGCCATTCTCTTGAATCAGTTTCAGCCAAAATCTGACCATTTCAATATTAACATAGACTCTAACTGAGTGTCTTCCTAATTCACCCCTTACTGCAGCATTGGAAGCGTTGAAACTAACTCTCAATAGAAATTTACAAAACTTATTTTGTACTTTTTCTATGTCAGCTATTACACCCCGCATTCCCCACACACAACTACCGTATAACAAAATTGGCAATATTTTACAGTCAAATACTTTGCATGCAAGATCAGGCTGCAGTCCCCCAACCTCATAATGTTTTTTTCCAAACAAAATAGTGCTTTTCTAGCTCGCGCCAAGATATCTTTCTGTGTTTGAAACCATTTTCCCGAACTCAAAAAAACTATGCCTAAATAATTATATTTTGCTACAATTTCAATTTTTTTACCCCTCAGAAACCATTTTTCATATTTTTTCAGACGACCCCCTTTTCGGAAAACAATTATTTTTTATTTTTTCAGATTAATATTCAGTCTCCATTTTAGACAATAATCCACTAAGTTATTAAGTAATCTTTGTAATCCAACAGGTGTGCTGCTGAACAACACCAAATCATCCGCATATAACAAATAAAAAAGTGTTAAAGTATTTATATACACAACTGATTCCCGTCCTTGTTGGAGGGCACTCTTAAGGTCATTTATGTAAAAGCAAAACAGTAAAGGTGAAATAAAAGAACCCTGCTGCAGCCCAACATTAATATGGAAAAATTCAGTAACTCCCTTTGGGTTTTTCACAGCAGTCTTAATATTTTGATACATAGAATAAAGTGATTTAAACAGTTTCCCCTTAATCCCAATTTTTGACAACTTATAAAATAATGAACAATGGTGTACTCTATCAAATGCCTTTTCATAATCAATAAAGGCACAATAGAATCTAGCTCCAAGAGTATAAACATATTTTTCTACAAGGGTATAGAGAACAAAAATATTATTCAAAGTTGATTTACCTTTTTGAAATCCACTTTGTTCCTCAATTATTTTATTATATCGATTCAACCAATTACTTAACCTATCACTGAGAACACCTGTATATACTTTACTTATAGTATTCAAAAGCATTATACTTCGATAGTTTGCTGGGTCATCCCTGCAATCCTTTTTGTACACTGGGGAAATTAGTCCCCTGCTCCATTCTATAGGAAACGCCCCTTGATCAAAAACTTTGTTATGTAGACTGTACAACAGATCACAGATGTCTAAAGGTGCAAATTTCCAAAACTCAGAAGGAATTCCATCTGGGCCAGGTGATTTATTAGCCTTCAGTTTATCCAAATTTTTCTTCACCTCTGTCATAGTAATTGGTTGGTTAAATTCTGCTAATTCCAAATCTACATCAGGTATACCAATATTCTCTATATCTAAATCAGTCATATAATCTTCGATTGAAGCGTAAAAATCATTGTAATTTTCATTTTCCACAAGAACCGGGGTAAACAAATTAGTGAAATAATTTGACCATTCCTCCATAGTAATATTTTCTGAAACATTAATTTTATGTTGCTTAAGTTTCTGCCAAAATTTATGAGAGTTTTTCTGTTTAGACAGGTTAATTAGTTCATCCCTTCTGAGCTTTTGAAATTCTGCTTTTTTCTCTTTAATGAGTTTTTGATAGGATTGTTTAGATAGAAGGTAATATTCAAGACTGTTCTGACTTTTTGTATGTCTATAATGATTAAGCGCTTTACTGACAGCACGTTTGGTGACTAAACATTCTTAAGCAAACCAAAAATTTCGAAAACACTCATTTAACTGTTTTGACTTGCACACCATATCTTTTCCACAAGTATAAATAATATTAGTTAAATTAGTAGCTGCGTCATCTATATTTCCTTCTATCACATTCTCATAAAACTCATGTCTTAGATTTCTAATGCCCTCTGAATTAAAATTATTTCTATAAATATTTGCTTTTTTAGTATCCCATTTTAGTTTGTTCAGATTCTCAGTATTATGATGGACAGTATCAATAGTACTATTGTCATGCTTGGAAGACAGCATCATGGTAAGTTCAAGTGATAGATGGTCTGATTCAATTCTATTACCAATGGAAAAACCCGTAAAATTTGAGAGATTATTTGGGCTTGTTAAAATATAATCAACTACACTAGTGCCTATACCTGAAACATAAGTAAAATTTCCACTCCCTGTTTGTTTAAAGAGTCTTCCATTCACAATTTTAAGGTTGGTACTTTTACAAAATTCCAATAACTCCAAACCATATATATTACACTCATTATCCATAGATTCCCTTTGTGGAATATCATTAATAGTAGTAAACACATCACCCATAGGTAAGTGGTTCACATTACAATCAGAACTATCACTTTTATTACCCGTACGACCATTAAAATCTCCCCCAATTATTACCTTACAATCATATTTAGTGGAAAAAGTAACCAAATTATTTTCTAACTGATCAAATAAATATGGGTTTATAAAGTTAGAACATTCAGGAGGCCTATACACACTTGCCACTATTAACACTGGGCTTTCCTTATGTTTAATTAGAGACCATACTGAATAACTATCCTCATATATATATTCAATATCAAATTGAGCAATATTATTTTGATTAAATAGAATGGATATTCCCCCCGAGGCCCTCCCGAATTTCTTTTTCTTTACACCAGCGTTATGTATGGTTTTAAACCCTTCAATTTGAAAATCAAATTGTGAATCAACCCATGTTTCGAGAAGACACACAAAATCAAAAGACTTAACATAGTTCAAAAAATCAGTGTCTAATAGTTTTCCGTATAAACCATTGATATTCCAAAATAAAAATTTGAAATCTGTGGTTTCACACCTAGCAACTGCATTGTCAAAACTCGGGCTTTGACCTCCTTCCTATGGTAGCAAAGGCGGCGAATAATTCAGGCTACGCAGTCGTTTAATGTTCTTCATTACCTCGTCATAAATATACACAGTGTCATCGATTTTAATTTTATCGTACAAAACTTTAACTGTTTTACCTTCTGCTAGTATACGTTATAAAACAACGAGACTGGTGTTACAATGCACATGACGAGTATGTATTACAATGCAATGCAACTTGTTATACAAAGTAACACGACTATTATGTGTTTCAATACAACGTGACTAGCATGTGTTACAATGCAACACGACTAGAATGTGATACAATGTAACACGACTAGTATGTGTTACAATGCAACGCGACTAATATGTGTTACAAAGCAACGAGACTAGTGTTACAATGCAACGCGACTAGTATGTGTTACAATGTAACACGAATAGTATGTGTTACAATATAACACGACTAGTATGTGTTACAATGTAACGTGAATAGTATGTGTTACAATACAACGCAACTAGTATGTGTTACAATGCGATCCGGCTAGTGATACAATGTAACACGATTAGTATGTGTTTCATTACAATGGGACTAGTATGTTACAATGCAATGCGACTACTATGTTCTACAATGCAACATGACTAGTATGTGTTACAATGCAACATGACTAGTATGTGTTACAATACAATGGGAATAGTATGTGTTACAATGCAACGTGACTAGTATGTGTTACAATGCAACGTGACTAGTATGTGATGCAATACAATGGGAATAGTATGTTACAATACAATACAACGTGACTAGTATGTGTTACAATGTAATGCGACTAGTATGTGTTACAATGCAATGCGACTAGTGAAACAATGTAACACGACTAGTATGTGTTTCAATACAATGAGACTAGTATGTTACAATGCAATGCAACTAGTTTGTGTTACAATGCAACGCGACTAGTGTCACAATGCAACATGACTAGTATGTGTTTCAATACAATGGGACTAGTATGTTACAATGCAATGCGACTACTATGTACTACAATGTAACATGACTAGTATGTTTTACAATACAATGGGACTAGTATGTTACAATGCAACGCTACTACTATGTTCTACAATGCAACATGACTAGTATGTGTTACAATGCAACATGACTAGTATGTTTTACAATACAATGGGACTAGTATGTTACAATGCAACGCTACTACTATGTTCTACAATGTAACATGACTATATGTGTTACAATGCAACATGACTAGTATGTGTTACAATGCAACATGACTAGTATGTTTTACAATACAATGGGACTAGTATGTTACAATGCAACGCTACTAGTATGTGTTGCAATGTAACACGACTAGTATGTGTTACAATGCAACGTGAGTATTATTTGTTACAATGCAATGTGACTAGAATGTGATACAATGTAAAACGACTAGTATGTGTTACAGTGCAATGCGACTAGTGTTGCAATGCATCATGACCAGCATGTATTACAATGCAACGTCACTAGTATGTGTTACAAAACAACGAGACTAGTGTTACAATGCAACATGACTAGTATGTTTTACAATACAATGGAAATAGTATGTGTTACAATGCAACGTGACTAGTATGTGTTACAATGCAACGTGACTAGTATGTGATACAATACAATGGGAATAGTATGTTACAATACAACGTGACTAGTATGTGTTACAATGTAATGCGACTAGTATGTGTTACAATGCAATGCGACTAGTGAAACAATGTAATAAGACTAGTATGCGTTTCAATACAATGAGACTAGTATGTTACAATGCAATGCGACTACTATGTTCTATAGTGTAACATGACTATATGTGTTACAATGCAACATGACTAGTATGTTTTACAATACAATGGGACTAGTATGTTACAATGCGACCCTACTAGTATGTGTTGCAATGTAACACGACTAGTATGTGTTACAATGCAACATGACTAGTATGTGTTACAATGCAACGTGACTATTATTTGTTACAGTGCAATGTGACTAGAATGTGATACAATGTAAAACGACTAGTATGTGTTACAGTGCAATGAGACTAGTTTTGCAATGCAACATGACCAGTATGTATTACAATGCAACGTCACTGGTATGTGTCACAAAACAACGAGACTAGTGTTACAATGCAACATGACTAGTATGTATTACAATGCAATGCAACTAGTGTGTGTTACAATGCAACGCGACTAGTTTCACAATGCAACATGACTAGTATGTGTTTCAATACAATGGGACTAGTATTTTACAATGCAATGCAACTACTATGTTCTACAATGTAACATGACTATATGTGTTACAATGCAACATTACTAGTATGTGTTACAATGCAACATGACTAGTATGTTTTACAATACAATGGGACTAGTATGTTACTATGCAACAATACTAGTATGTGTTGCAATGTAACACGACTAGTATGTGTTACAATGCAACATGACTTGTATGTGATACAATGTAAAACGACTAGTATGTGTTACAGTGCAATGAGATTAGTGTTGCAATGCAACAGGACCAGTGTGTGTTACAATGCAACGTGACTAGTATATGTTACAAAACAACGAGACTGGTGTTACAATGCAACATAACTAGTATGTATTACAATGCAATGCAACTTGTTATACAAATTAACACGACTATTATGTGTTTCAATACAACGTGACTAGCATGTGTTACAATGCAACTCGACTAGAATGTGATACAATGTAACACGACTAGTATGTGTTACAATACAATGCGACTAGTATGTGTTACAATGCAACGCGACTAGTATGTGTTACATTACAATGGGAATAGTATGTGTTACAATGCAACGTGACTAGTATGTGTTACAATACAACGTGACTAGTATGTGATGCAATACAATGGGAATAGTATGTTACAATACAATACAACGTGACTAGTATGTGTTACAATGTAATGCGACTAGTATGTGTTACAATGCAATGCGACTAGTGAAACAATGTAACACGACTAGTATGTGTTTCAATACAATGAGACTAGTATGTTACAATGCAATGCAACTAGTTTGTGTTACAATGCAACGCGACTAGTGTCACAATGCAACATGACTAGTATGTGTTTCAATACAATGGGATTAGTATGTTACAATGCAATGCGACTACTATGTACTACAATGTAACATGACTAGTATGTAACAATGCAACATGACTAGTATGTTTTACAATACAATGGGACTAGTATGTTACAATGCAACGCTACTACTATGTTCTACAATGTAACATGACTATATGTGTTACAATGCAACATGACTAGTATGTGTTACAATGCAACATGACTAGTATGTTTTACAATACAATGGGACTAGTATGTGACAATGCAACGCTACTAGTATGTGTTGCAATGTAACACGACTAGTATGTGTTACACTGCAACGTGACTATTATTTGTTACAATGCAATATAACTAGAATGTGATACAATGTAAAACGACTAGTATGTGTTACAATACAATGCGACTAGTATGTGTTACAATGCAACGCGACTAGTATGTGTTACATTACAATGGGAATAGTATGTGTTACAATGCAACGTGACTAGTATGTGTTACAATACAACGTGACTAGTATGTGATGCAATACAATGGGAATAGTATGTTACAATACAATACAACGTGACTAGTATGAGTTACAATATAATGCGACTAGTATGTGTTACAATGCAATGCGACTAGTGAAACAATGTAACACGACTAGTATGTGTTTCAATACAATGAGACTAGTATGTTACAATGCAATGCAACTAGTTTGTGTTACAATGCAACGCGACTAGTGTCACAATGCAACATGACTAGTATGTGTTTCAATACAATGGGATTAGTATGTTACAATGCAATGCGACTACAATGCAATGTAACATGACTAGTATGTAACAATGCAACATGACTAGTATGTTTTACAATACAATGGGACTAGTATGTTACAATGCAACGCTACTACTATGTTCTACAATGTAACATGACTATATGTGTTACAATGCAACATGACTAGTATGTGTTACAATGCAACATGACTAGTATGTTTTACAATACAATGGGACTAGTATGTGACAATGCAACGCTACTAGTATGTGTTGCAATGTAACACGACTAGTATGTGTTACACTGCAACGTGACTATTATTTGTTACAATGCAATATAACTAGAATGTGATACAATGTAAAACGACTAGTATGTGTTACAGTGCAATGCGACTAGTGTTGCAATGCATCATGACCTGTATGTATTACAATGCAACGTCACTAGTATGTGTTACAATGCAACATGACTAGTATATTTTACAATACAATGGGAATAGTGTGTGTTACAATGCAACGTGACTAGTATGTGTTACAATGCAACGTGACTAGTATGTGATACAATACAATGGGAATAGTATGTTACAATACAACGTGGCTAGTATGTGTTACAATGTAATGCGACTAGTGAAACAATGTAATAAGACTAGTATGTGTTTCAATACAATGAGACTAGTATGTTACAATGCAATGCGACTACTATGTTCTACAGTGTAACATGACTATATGTGTTACAATGCAACATGACTAGTATGTGTTACAATGCAACATGACTAGTATGTTTTACAATACAATGGGACTAGTATGTTACATTTCAACGCTACTAGTATGTGTTGCAATGTAACACGATTAGTATGTGTTACAATGCAACATGACTAGTATGAGTTACAATGCAACGTGACTATTATTTGTTACAGTGCAATGTGACTAGAATGTGATACAATGTAAAACGACTAGTATGTGTTACAGTGCAATGCGACTAGCGTTGTAATGCAACATGACCAGTATGTATTACAATGTAACGTCACTAGTATGTGTTACAAAACAAGGAGACTAGTGTTACAATGCAACATGACTAGTATGTATTACAATGCAATGCAACTAGTTTGTGTTACAATGCAACGCGACTAGTGTCACAATGCAACATGACTAGTATGTGTTTCAATACAATGGGACTATTATTTTACAGTGCAATGCGACTAATATGTTCTACAATGTAACATGACTATATGTGTTACAATGCAACATTACTAGTATGTGTTACAATGCAACATGACTAGTATGTTTTACAATACAATGGGACTAGTATGTTACTATGCAACGCTACTAGTATGTGTTGCAATGTAACACGACTAGTATGTGTTACAATGCAACATGACTAGTATGTGATACAATGTAAAACAACTAGTATGTGTTTCAGTGCAACACGACTAGAATGTGATACAATGTAACACGACTAGTATGTGTTACAATGCAATGCGACTAGTATGTGTTACAATGCAACGCGACTAGTATGTGGTACAAAGCAACGAGACTAGTGTTACAATGCAACATGACTAGTATGTATTACAATGCAATGTGACTAGTATGTGTTACAATGCAACGCAACTAGTGATACATTGTAACACGACTATTGTGTGTTTCAATACAACGTGACTAGTATGTGTTACAAGGCAACGTAACTAGAATGTGTTACAATGTCACGTGACTAGTATGTGTTACAATGCAACGTGACTAGTGTTGCAACGCAACATGACCAGTATGTGTTACAATGCAACGTGACTAGTATGTGTTACAATGCAATGCGTCTAGTGATACAATGTAACACGACTATTATGTGTTTCAATAAAAAGGGAATAGTATGTTACAATGCAATGCGACTACTGTGTTCTACAGTGTAACTTGACTATATGTGTTACAATGCAACATGACTAGTATGTGTTACAATGCAACACGACTAGTTTGTTTTACAATACAATGGGACTAGTATGTTACATTGCAACGCTACTAGTATGTGTTGCAATGTAACACGACTAGTATGTGTTACAATGCAATGCGACTAGTGAAACAATGTAATACGACAAGTATGTGTTTCAATACAATGAGACTAGTATGTTACAATGCAATGCGACTACTATGTTCTACAGTGTAACATGACTATATGTGTTATAATGCAACATGACTAGTATGTGTTACAATGCAACATGACTAGTATGTTTTACAATACAATGGGACTAGTATGTTTTACAATACAATGGGACTAGTATGTTACAATGCGACACTACTAGTATGCGTTGCAATGTAACACGACTAGTATGTGTTAAAATGCAACATGACTAGTATGTGTTACAATGCAACGTGACTATTATTTGTTACAGTGCAATGTGACTAGAATGTGATACAATGTAAAGCGACTAGTATGTGTTACAGTGCAATGCGACTAGTGTTGCAAGGCAACATGACCAGTATGTATTACAATGCAACGTCACTGGTATGTGTTACAATACAACGAGACTAGCGTTACAATGGAACATGACTAGTATGTATTACAATGCAATGCAACTAGTGTGTGTTACAATGCAACGCGACTAGTGTCACAATCCAACATGACTAGTATGTGTTTCAATACAATGGGACTAGTATTTTACAATGCAATGCGACTACTATGTTCTACAATGTAACATGACTATATGTGTTACAATGCAACATTACTAGTATGTGTTACAATGCAACATGACTAGTATGTTCTACAATACAATGGGACTAGTATGTTACTATGCAACAATACTAGTATGTGCTGCAATGTAACACGACTAGTATGTGTTACAATGCAACATGACTTGTATGTGATACAATGTAAAACGACTAGTATTTGTTACAGTGCAATGCGATTAGTGTTGCAATGCAACATGACCAGTATGTGTTACAATGCAACGTGACTAGTATATGTTACAAAACAACGAGACTGGTGTTACAATGCAACATGACTAGTATGTATTACAATGCAATGCAACTCGTTATACAAAGTAACACGACTATTATGTGTTTCAATACAACGTGACTAGCATGTGTTACAATGCAACACGACTAGAATGTGATACAATGTAACACGACTAGTATGTCTTACAATGCAATGCGACGAGTATGTGTTACAATGCAACGCGACTAGTATGTGTTACAAAGCAACGAGACTAGTGTTACAATGCAACCCGACTAGTATGTGTTACAATGTAACACGAATAGTATGTGTTACAATGTAACGTGACTAGTATGTGTTACAATACAATGCGACTATTATGTGTTACAATGCAATCCGGCTAGTGTACAATGTAACACGACTAGTATGTGTTTTATTACAATGGGACTAGTATGTTACAATGCAATGCGAGTACTATGTTCTACAATGCAACATGACTAGTATGTGTTACAATGCAACACGACTAGTATGTGTTACAATACAATGGGAATAGTATGTGTTACAATGCAACGTGACGAGTATGAGCTACAATGCAACGTGACTAGTATGTGATGCAATACAATGGGAATTGTATGTTACAATACAATACAACATGACTAGTATGTGTTACAATGTAATGCGACTATTATGTGTTACAATGCAATGCGACTAGTGAAACAATGTAACACGACTAGTATGTGTTTCAATACAATGAGACTAGTATGTTACAATGCAATGCAACTAGTTTGTGTTACAATGCAACGCGACTAGTGTCACAATGCAACATGACTAGTATGTGTTTCAATACAATGGGACTAGTATGTTACAATGCAATGCGACTACTATGTACTACAATGTAACATGACTAGTATGTTTTACAATACAATGGGACTAGTATGTTACAATGCAACGCTACTACTATGTTCTACAATGCAACATGACTAGTATGTGTTACAATGCAACATGACTAGTATGTGTTGCAAAGCAACGAGACTAGTGTTACAATGCAACATGACTAGTATGTATTACAATGCAATGTGACTAGTGATACAATGTCACACGACTATTGTGTGTTTCAATACAACGTGACTAGTATGTGTTATAGGGCAACGTGACTAGTATGTGTTACAATGCAACATGACTAGTATGTTTTAAAATACAATGGGAATAGTATGTGTTACAATGCAACGCTACTAGTATGTGTTGCAATGTAACACGACTAGTATGTGTTACAATGCAACATGACTAGTATGTGATACAATGTAAAACGACTAGTATGTGTTTCAGTGCAACACGACTAGAATGTGATACAATGTAACACGACCAGTATGTGTTACAAAGCAATGCGACTAGTATGTGTTACAATGCAATGCGACTAGTATGTGTTACAAAGCAACGAGACTAGTGTTACAATGCAACATGACTAGTATGTGTTACAATGCAACGCAACTAGTGATACAATGTCACACGACTATTGTGTGTTTCAATACAACGTGACTAGTATGTGTTATAGGGCAACGTGACTAGAATGTGTTACAATGTCACGTGACTAGTATGTGTTACAATGCAACGTGATTAGTGTTGCAACGCAACATGACCAGTATGTGTTCCAATGCAACGTGACTAGTATGTGTTACAATGCAACGCGACTAGTGTCAGAATGCAACATGGCTAGTATGTGTTACAATGCAATGCGACTAGTGATACAATGTAACACGACTATTATGTGTTTCAATAAAATGGGAATAGTATGTTACAATGCAATGCGACTACTATGTTCTACAATGTAACATGATTATATGTGTTACAATGCAACATGACGAGTAAGTGTTACAATGCAACATGACTAGTATGTGTTACAATACAATGGGACTAGTTTGTGTTACAATGCAACACGACTAGTATGTGTTACAATGCAACGTGACTAGTATGTGATACAATACAATGGGAATAGTATGTTACAATACAACATGACTAGTATGTATTACAATGCAATGCAACTAGTTTGTGTTACAATGCAACGCGACTAGTGTCACAATGCAACATGACTAGTATGTGTTTCAAAACAATGGGACTAGTATGTTCTACAATGTAACATGACTATATGTGTTACAATGCAACATGACTAGTATGTGTTACAAAGCATCATGTCTAGTATGTTTTACAATACAATGGGAATAGTATGTGTTACAATGCAACGTAACTAGTATGTGTTACATTGCAACGTGACTAGTATGTGATACAATACAATGGGAATAGTATGTTACAATACAACGTGACTAGTATGTGTTACAATGTAATGTGACTAGTATGTGTTACAATGTAATGCGACTAGTGAAAAAATGTAATACGACTAGTATGTGTTTCAATACAATGAGACTAGTATGTTACAATGCAATGCGACTACTGTGTTCTACAGTGTAACTTGACTATATGTGTTACAATGCAACATGACTAGTAAGTGTTACAATGCACTGCGACTAGTGATACAATGTAACACGACTATTATGTGTTTCAATAAAATGGGAATAGTATGTTACAATGCAATGCGACTACTATGTTCTACAATGTAACATGATTATATGTGTTACAATGCAACATGACTAGTAAGTGTTACAATGCAACATGACTAGTATGTGTTACAATACAATGGGACTAGTTTGTGTTACAATGCAACACGACTAGTATGTGTTACAATGCAACGTTACTAGTATGTGATACAATACAATGGGAATATTATGTTACAATACAACATGACTAGTATGTATTACAATGCAATGCAACTAGTTTGTGTTACAATGCAACGCGACTAGTGTCACAATGCAACATGACTAGTATGTGTTTCAAAACAATGGGACTAGTATGTTACAATGCAATGCGACTACTATGTTCTACAATGTAACATGACTATATGTGTTACAATGCAACATGACTAGTATGTGTTACAAAGCATCATGTCTAGTATGTTTTACAATACAATGGGAATAGTATGTGTTACAATGCAACGTAACTAGTATGTGTTACATTGCAACGTGACTAGTATGTGTTACAATGTAATGCGACTAGTGAAAAAATGTAATACGACTAGTATGTGTTTCAATACAATGAGACTAGTATGTTACAATGCAATGCGACTACTGTGTTCTACAGTGTAACTTGACTATATGTGTTACAATGCAACATGACTAGTATGTGTTACAATGCAACACGACTAGTTTGTTGTACAATACAATGGGACTAGTATGTTACATTGCAACGCTACTAGTATGTGTTGCAATGTAACACGACTAGTATGTGTTACAATGCAACATGACTAGTATGTGTTACAATGCAACGTGACTATTATTTGTTACAGTGCAATGTGACTAGAATGTGATACAATGTAAAACGACTAGTATGTGTTACAGTGCAATGCGACTAGCGTTGCAATGCAACATGACCAGTATGTATTACAATGTAACGTCACTAGTATGTGTTACAAAACAACGAGACTAGTGTTACAATGGAAAATGACTAGTATGTATTACAATGCAATGCAACTAGTTTGTGTTACAATGCAACGCGACTAGTGTCACAATGCAACATGACTAGTATGCGTTTCAATACAATGGGACTATTATTTTACTGTGCAATGCGACTAATATGTTCTACAATGTAACATGACTATATGTGTTACAATGCAACATTACTAGTATGTGTTACAATGCAACATGACTAGTATGTTTTAAAATACATTGGGACTAGTATGTTACTATGCAACGCTACTTGTACGTGTTGCAATGTAACACGACTAGTATGTGTTACAATGCAACGTGACTAGTATGTGTTACAATGCAACATGACTAGTATGTGATACAATGTAAAACGACTAGTATGTGTTTCAGTGCAACACGACTAGAATGTGACACAATGTGACACGACTAGTATGTGTTACAATGCATTGCGACTAGTATGTGTTACAAGGCAACGCGACTGGTATGTGTTACAAAGCAACGAGACTAGTGTTACAATGCAACATGACTAGTATGTATTACAATGCAATGTGACTAGTATGTGTTACAATGCAACGCAACTAGTGATACATTGTAACACGACTATTATGTGTTTCAATACAACGTGACTAATATGTGTTACAAGGCAACGTGACTAGAATGTGTTACAATGCAACGTGACTAGTATGTGTTACAATGCAACGTGACTAGTGTTTTAACGCAACATGACCATTATGTGTTACAATGCAACGTGACTAGTATGTGTTACAATACAATGGGACTAGTTTGTGTTACAATGCAACGCGACTAGTATGTGTTACAATACAACGTGACTAGTATGTGATACAATACAATGGGAATAGTATGTTACAATACAACATGACTAGTATGTATTACAATGCAATGCAACTAGTTTGTGTTACAATGCAACGCGACTAGTGTCACAATGCAACATGACTAGTATGTGTTTCAATACAATTGGACTAGTATGTTACAATGCAATGCGTCTACTATGTTCTACATGTAACATGCCTATATGTGTTACAATGGAATAGTATGTTACAATGCAATGAGACTACTATGTTCTACAATGTAACATGATTATATGTGTTACAATGCAACATGACTAGTAAGTGTTACAATGCAACATGACTAGTATGTGTTACAATACAATGGGACTAGTTTGTGTTACAATGCAACGTGACTAGTGTTGCAACGCAACATGACCAGTATGTGTTACAATGCAACGTGACTAGTATGTGTTACAATGCAACGCGACTAGTGTCAGAATGCAACATGGGTAGTATGTGTTACAATGCAATGCGACTAGTGATACAATGTAACGCGACTATTGTGTGTTTCAATACAACGTGACTAGTATGTGTTACAGGGCAACGTGATTAGTATGTGTTACAATGTCACGTGACTAGTATGTGTTACAATGCAACGTGACTAGTGTTGCAACGCAACATGACCAGTATGTGTTACAATGCAACGTGACTAGTATGTGTTACAATGCAACGCGACTAGTGTCAGAATGCAACATGGCTAGTATGTGTTACAATGCAATGTGACTAGTGATACAATGTAACACGACTATTATGTGTTTCAATAAAAAGGGAATAGTATGTTACAATACAATGCGACTACTTTGTTCTACATGTAACATGCCTATATGTGTTACAATGCAACATGACTAGTAAGTGTTACAATGCACTGCGACTAGTGATACAATGTAACACGACTATTATGTGTCTCAATAAAATGAAAATATTATGTTACAATGCAATGCGACTACTATGTTCTACAATGTATCATGATTATATGTGTTACAATGCAACATGACTAGTAAGTGTTACAATGCAACATGACTAGTATGTGTTACAATACAATGGGACTAGTTTGTGTTACAATGCAACGCGACTAGTAAGTGTTACAATGCAACATGACTAGTATGTGTTACAATACAATGGGACTAGTTTGTGTTACAATGCAACGCGACTAGTATGTGTTACAATGCAACGTGACTAGTATGTGATACAATACAATGGGAATAGTATGTTACAATACAACATGACTAGTATGTATTACAATGCAATGTAACTAGTTTGTGTTACAATGCAACGCGACTAGTGTCACAATGCAACATGACTAGTATGTGTTTCAATACAATGGGACTATTATTTTACAGTGCAATGCGACTAATATGTTTTACAATGTAACGTGACTATATGTGTTACAATGCAACATTACTAGTATGTGTTACAATGCAATATGACTAGTATGTTTTAAAATACAATGGGACTAGTATGTTACTATGCAACGCTACTAGTATGTGTTACAATGCAACATGACTAGTATGTGATACAATGTAAAACGACTAGTATATGTTTCAGTGCAACACGACTAGAATCTGACACAATGTAACACGACTAGTATGTGTTACAAAGCAATGCGACTAGTATGTGTTACAATGCAACGCGACTAGTATGTGTTACAAAGCAACGAGACTAGTGTTACAATGCAACATGACTAGTATGTATTACAATGCAATGTGACTAGTATGTGTTACAATGCAACGCAACTAGTGATACAATGTCACACGACTATTGTGTGTTTCAATACAACGTGACTAGTATGTGTTACAGGGCAACGTGACTAGTATGTGTTACAATGTCACGTGACTAGTATGTGTTACAATGCAACGTGACAAGTGTTGCAACGCAACATGACCAGTATGTGTTACAATGCAACGTGACTAGTATGTGTTACAATGCAACGCGACTAGTGTCAGAATGCAACATGGCTAGTATGTGTTACAATGCAATGCGACTAGTGATACAATGTAACACGACTATTATGTGTTTCAATAAAAAGGGAATAGTATGTTACAAAGCAATGCGACTACTATGTTCTACATGTAACATGCCTATATGTGTTACAATGCAACATGACTAGTAAGTGTTACAATGCACTGCGACTAGTGATACAATGTAACACGACTATTATGTGTTTCAATAAAATGGGAATATTATGTTACAATGCAATGCGACTACTATGTTCTACAATGTAACATGATTATATGTGTTACAATGCAACATGACTAGTAAGTGTTACAATGCAACATGACTAGTATGTGTTACAATACAATGGGACTAGTTTGTGTTACAATGCAACGCGACTAGTATGTGTTACAATGCAACGTGACTAGTATGTGATACAATACAATGGGAATAGTATGTTACAATACAACATGACTAGTATGTATTACAATGCAATGCAACTAGTTTGTGTTACAATGCAACGCGACTAGTGTCACAATGCAACATGACTAGTATGTGTTTCAAAACAATGGGACTAGTATGTTCTACAATGCAACATGACTAGTATGTGATACAATGTAAAACGACTAGTATATGTTTCAGTGCAACACGACTAGAATCTGACACAATGTAACACGACTAGTATGTGTTACAAAGCAATGCGACTAGTATGTGTTACAATGCAACGCGACTAGTATGTGTTACAAAGCAACGAGACTAGTGTTACAATGCAACATGACTAGTATGTATTACAATGCAATGTGACTAGTATGTGTTACAATGCAACGCAACTAGTGATACAATGTCACACGACTATTGTGTGTTTCAATACAACGTGACTAGTATGTGTTACAGGGCAACGTGACTAGTATGTGTTACAATGTCACGTGACTAGTATGTGTTACAATGCAACGTGACAAGTGTTGCAACGCAACATGACCAGTATGTGTTACAATGCAACGTGACTAGTATGTGTTACAATGCAACGCGACTAGTGTCAGAATGCAACATGGCTAGTATGTGTTACAATGCAATGCGACTAGTGATACAATGTAACACGACTATTATGTGTTTCAATAAAAAGGGAATAGTATGTTACAAAGCAATGCGACTACTATGTTCTACATGTAACATGCCTATATGTGTTACAATGCAACATGACTAGTAAGTGTTACAATGCACTGCGACTAGTGATACAATGTAACACGACTATTATGTGTTTCAATAAAATGGGAATATTATGTTACAATGCAATGCGACTACTATGTTCTACAATGTAACATGATTATATGTGTTACAATGCAACATGACTAGTAAGTGTTACAATGCAACATGACTAGTATGTGTTACAATACAATGGGACTAGTTTGTGTTACAATGCAACGCGACTAGTATGTGTTACAATGCAACGTGACTAGTATGTGATACAATACAATGGGAATAGTATGTTACAATACAACGTGACTAGTATGTGTTACAATGTAATGTGACTAGTATGTGTTACAATGTAATGCGACTAGTGAAACAATGTAATACGACTAGTATGTGTTTCAATACAATGAGACTAGTATGTTACAATGCAATGCGACTACTGTGTTCTACAGTGTAACTTGACTATATGTGTTACAATGCAACACGACTAGTTTGTTTTACAATACAATGGGACTAGTATGTTACATTGCAACGCTACTAGTATGTGTTGCAATGTAACACGACTAGTATGTGTTACAATGCAACATGACTAGTATGTGTTACAATGAAACGTGACTATTATTTGTTACAGTGCAATGTGACTAGAATGTGATACAATGTAAAACGACTAGTATGTGTTACAGTGCAATGCGACTAGCGTTGCAATGCAACATGACCAGTATGTATTACAATGCAACGTCACTAGTATGTGTTACAAAACAACGAGACCAGTGTTACAATGGAACATGAATAGTATGTATTACAATACAATGCAACTAGTTTGTGTTACAATGCAACGCGACTAGTGTCACAATGCAACATGACTAGTATGTGTTTCAATACAATGGGACTAGTATTTTACAGTGCAATGCGACTAATATGTTCTACAATGTAACATGACTATATGTGTTACAATGCAACATTACTAGTATGTGTTACAATGCAACATGACTAGTATGTTTTACAATACAATGGGACTAGTATGTTACTATGCAACGCTACTAGTATGTGTTGTAATGTAAAACGACTAGTATGTGTTACAATGCAATGCAACTTGTTATACAATGTAACACGACTATTATGGGTTTCAATACAACGTGACTAGTATGTGTTACAATGCAACACGACTAGAATGTGATACAATGTAACACGACTAGTATGTGTTACAATGCAATGCGTCTAGTATGTGTTACAAGGCAACATGACTAGTATGTGTTACAATGCAACACGACTAGTTTGTTTTACAATACAATGGGACTAGTATGTTACATTGCAACGCTACTAGTATGTGTTGCAATGTAACACGACTAGTATGTGTTACAATGCAACATGACTAGTATGTGTTACAATGCAACGTGACTATTATTTGTTACAGTGCAATGTGACGAGAATGTGATACAATGTAAAACGACTAGTATGTGTTACAATGCAATGCGACTAGCGTTGCAATGCAACATGACCAGTATGTATTACAATGCAACGTCACTAGTATGTGTTACAAAACAACGAGACTAGTGTTACAATGGAACATGACTAGTATGTGTTTCAATACAATGGGACTAGTATGTTACAATGCAATGCGACTACTATGTTGTACATGTAACATGCCTATATGTGTTACAATGCAACATGACTAGTAAGTGTTACAGTGCAATGCGACTAGTGATACAATGTAACACGACTATTATGTGTTTCAATAAAATGGGAATAGTATGTTACAATGCAATGCGACTACTATGTTCTACAATGTAACCTGACTATATGTGTTACAATGCAACATGACTAGTAAGTGTTACAATGCAACATGACTAGTATGTGTTACAATACAATGGGACTAGTTTGTGTTACAATGCAACGTGACTAGTATGTGTTACAATGCAACGTGACTAGTATGTAATACAATACAATGGGAATAGTATGTTACAATACTACATGACTAGTATGTATTACAATGCAATGCAACTAGTTTGTGTTACAATGCAACGCGACTAGTGTCACAATGCAACATGACTAGTATGTGTTTCAATACAATGGGACTAGTATTTTACAGTGCAATGCGACTAATATGTTCTACAATGTAACATGACTATATGTGTTACAATGCAACATTACTAGTATGTGTTACAATGCAACATGACTAGTATGTTTTACAATACAATGGGACTAGTATGTTACTATGCAACGCTACTAGTATGTGTTGTAATGTAACACGACTAGTATGTGTTACAATGCAATGCAACTTGTTATACAATGTAACACGACTATTATGGGTTTCAATACAACGTGACTAGTATGTGTTACAATGCAACACGACTAGAATGTGATACAATGTAACACGACTAGTATGTGTTACAATGCAATGCGTCTAGTATGTGTTACAAGGCAACATGACTAGTATGTGTTACAATGCAACACGACTAGTTTGTTTTACAATACAATGGGACTAGTATGTTACATTGCAACGCTACTAGTATGTGTTGCAATGTAACACGACTAGTATGTGTTACAATGCAACATGACTAGTATGTGTTACAATGCAACGTGACTATTATTTGTTACAGTGCAATGTGACGAGAATGTGATACAATGTAAAACGACTAGTATGTGTTACAATGCAATGCGACTAGCGTTGCAATGCAACATGACCAGTATGTATTACAATGCAACGTCACTAGTATGTGTTACAAAACAACGAGACTAGTGTTACAATGGAACATGACTAGTATGTGTTTCAATACAATGGGACTAGTATGTTACAATGCAATGCGACTACTATGTTGTACATGTAACATGCCTATATGTGTTACAATGCAACATGACTAGTAAGTGTTACAGTGCAATGCGACTAGTGATACAATGTAACACGACTATTATGTGTTTCAATAAAATGGGAATAGTATGTTACAATGCAATGCGACTACTATGTTCTACAATGTAACCTGACTATATGTGTTACAATGCAACATGACTAGTAAGTGTTACAATGCAACATGACTAGTATGTGTTACAATACAATGGGACTAGTTTGTGTTACAATGCAACGTGACTAGTATGTGTTACAATGCAACGTGACTAGTATGTAATACAATACAATGGGAATAGTATGTTACAATACTACATGACTAGTATGTATTACAATGCAATGCAACTAGTTTGTGTTACAATGCAACGCGACTAGTGTCACAATGCAACATGACTAGTATGTGTTTCAACACAATGGGACTAGTATGTTACAATGCAATGCGATTACTATGTTCTACAATGTAACATGACTATATGTGTTACAATGCAACATGACTAGTATGTGTTACAATGCAACATGACGAGTATATTTTACAATACAATGGGAATAGTATGTGTTACAATGCAACGTGACTAGTATGTGTTACAATGCAACGTGACTAGTATGTGATACAACACAATGGGAATAGTATGTTACAATACAACGTGACTAGTATGTATTACAATGCAATGTGACTAGTATGTGTTACAATGCAACGCAACTAGTGATACAATGTCACACGACTATTGTGTGTTTCAATACAACGTGACTAGTATGTGTTACAGGGCAACGTGACTAGTATGTGTTACAATGTCACGTGACTAGTATGTGTTACAATGCAACGTGACAAGTGTTGCAACGCAACATGACCAGTATGTGTTACAATGCAACGTGACTAGTATGTGTTACAATGCAACGCGACTAGTGTCAGAATGCAACATGGCTAGTATGTGTTACAATGCAATGCGACTAGTGATACAATGTAACACGACTATTATGTGTTTCAATAAAAAGGGAATAGTATGTTACAAAGCAATGCGACTACTATGTTCTACATGTAACATGCCTATATGTGTTACAATGCAACATGACTAGTAAGTGTTACAATGCACTGCGACTAGTGATACAATGTAACACGACTATTATGTGTTTCAATAAAATGGGAATATTATGTTACAATGCAATGCGACTACTATGTTCTACAATGTAACATGATTATATGTGTTACAATGCAACATGACTAGTAAGTGTTACAATGCAACATGACTAGTATGTGTTACAATACAATGGGACTAGTTTGTGTTACAATGCAACGCGACTAGTATGTGTTACAATGCAACGTGACTAGTATGTGATACAATACAATGGGAATAGTATGTTACAATACAACGTGACTAGTATGTGTTACAATGTAATGTGACTAGTATGTGTTACAATGTAATGCGACTAGTGAAACAATGTAATACGACTAGTATGTGTTTCAATACAATGAGACTAGTATGTTACAATGCAATGCGACTACTGTGTTCTACAGTGTAACTTGACTATATGTGTTACAATGCAACACGACTAGTTTGTTTTACAATACAATGGGACTAGTATGTTACATTGCAACGCTACTAGTATGTGTTGCAATGTAACACGACTAGTATGTGTTACAATGCAACATGACTAGTATGTGTTACAATGAAACGTGACTATTATTTGTTACAGTGCAATGTGACTAGAATGTGATACAATGTAAAACGACTAGTATGTGTTACAGTGCAATGCGACTAGCGTTGCAATGCAACATGACCAGTATGTATTACAATGCAACGTCACTAGTATGTGTTACAAAACAACGAGACCAGTGTTACAATGGAACATGAATAGTATGTATTACAATGCAATGCAACTAGTTTGTGTTACAATGCAACGCGACTAGTGTCACAATGCAACATGACTAGTATGTGTTTCAATACAATGGGACTAGTATTTTACAGTGCAATGCGACTAATATGTTCTACAATGTAACATGACTATATGTGTTACAATGCAACATTACTAGTATGTGTTACAATGCAACATGACTAGTATGTTTTACAATACAATGGGACTAGTATGTTACTATGCAACGCTACTAGTATGTGTTGTAATGTAAAACGACTAGTATGTGTTACAATGCAATGCAACTTGTTATACAATGTAACACGACTATTATGGGTTTCAATACAACGTGACTAGTATGTGTTACAATGCAACACGACTAGAATGTGATACAATGTAACACGACTAGTATGTGTTACAATGCAATGCGTCTAGTATGTGTTACAAGGCAACATGACTAGTATGTGTTACAATGCAACACGACTAGTTTGTTTTACAATACAATGGGACTAGTATGTTACATTGCAACGCTACTAGTATGTGTTGCAATGTAACACGACTAGTATGTGTTACAATGCAACATGACTAGTATGTGTTACAATGCAACGTGACTATTATTTGTTACAGTGCAATGTGACGAGAATGTGATACAATGTAAAACGACTAGTATGTGTTACAATGCAATGCGACTAGCGTTGCAATGCAACATGACCAGTATGTATTACAATGCAACGTCACTAGTATGTGTTACAAAACAACGAGACTAGTGTTACAATGGAACATGACTAGTATGTGTTTCAATACAATGGGACTAGTATGTTACAATGCAATGCGACTACTATGTTGTACATGTAACATGCCTATATGTGTTACAATGCAACATGACTAGTAAGTGTTACAGTGCAATGCGACTAGTGATACAATGTAACACGACTATTATGTGTTTCAATAAAATGGGAATAGTATGTTACAATGCAATGCGACTACTATGTTCTACAATGTAACCTGACTATATGTGTTACAATGCAACATGACTAGTAAGTGTTACAATGCAACATGACTAGTATGTGTTACAATACAATGGGACTAGTTTGTGTTACAATGCAACGTGACTAGTATGTGTTACAATGCAACGTGACTAGTATGTAATACAATACAATGGGAATAGTATGTTACAATACTACATGACTAGTATGTATTACAATGCAATGCAACTAGTTTGTGTTACAATGCAACGCGACTAGTGTCACAATGCAACATGACTAGTATGTGTTTCAATACAATGGGACTAGTATTTTACAGTGCAATGCGACTAATATGTTCTACAATGTAACATGACTATATGTGTTACAATGCAACATTACTAGTATGTGTTACAATGCAACATGACTAGTATGTTTTACAATACAATGGGACTAGTATGTTACTATGCAACGCTACTAGTATGTGTTGTAATGTAACACGACTAGTATGTGTTACAATGCAATGCAACTTGTTATACAATGTAACACGACTATTATGGGTTTCAATACAACGTGACTAGTATGTGTTACAATGCAACACGACTAGAATGTGATACAATGTAACACGACTAGTATGTGTTACAATGCAATGCGTCTAGTATGTGTTACAAGGCAACATGACTAGTATGTGTTACAATGCAACACGACTAGTTTGTTTTACAATACAATGGGACTAGTATGTTACATTGCAACGCTACTAGTATGTGTTGCAATGTAACACGACTAGTATGTGTTACAATGCAACATGACTAGTATGTGTTACAATGCAACGTGACTATTATTTGTTACAGTGCAATGTGACGAGAATGTGATACAATGTAAAACGACTAGTATGTGTTACAATGCAATGCGACTAGCGTTGCAATGCAACATGACCAGTATGTATTACAATGCAACGTCACTAGTATGTGTTACAAAACAACGAGACTAGTGTTACAATGGAACATGACTAGTATGTGTTTCAATACAATGGGACTAGTATGTTACAATGCAATGCGACTACTATGTTGTACATGTAACATGCCTATATGTGTTACAATGCAACATGACTAGTAAGTGTTACAGTGCAATGCGACTAGTGATACAATGTAACACGACTATTATGTGTTTCAATAAAATGGGAATAGTATGTTACAATGCAATGCGACTACTATGTTCTACAATGTAACCTGACTATATGTGTTACAATGCAACATGACTAGTAAGTGTTACAATGCAACATGACTAGTATGTGTTACAATACAATGGGACTAGTTTGTGTTACAATGCAACGTGACTAGTATGTGTTACAATGCAACGTGACTAGTATGTAATACAATACAATGGGAATAGTATGTTACAATACTACATGACTAGTATGTATTACAATGCAATGCAACTAGTTTGAGTTACAATGCAACGCGACTAGTGTCACAATGCAACATGACTAGTATGTGTTTCAACACAATGGGACTAGTATGTTACAATGCAATGCGATTACTATGTTCTACAATGTAACATGACTATATGTGTTACAATGCAACATGACTAGTATGTGTTACAATGCAACATGACGAGTATATTTTACAATACAATGGGAATAGTATGTGTTACAATGCAACGTGACTAGTATGTGTTACAATGCAACGTGACTAGTATGTGATACAACACAATGGGAATAGTATGTTACAATACAACGTGACTAGTATGTGTTACAATGTAATGTGACTAGTATGTGTTACAATGTAATGCGACTAGTGAAACAATGTAATACGACTAGTATGTGTTTCAATACAATGAGACTAGTATGTTACAATGCAATGCGACTACTATGTTCTACAGTGTAACTTGACTATATGTGTTACAATGCCACATGACTAGTATGTGTTGCAATGTAACACGACTAGTATGTGTTACAATGCAACATGACTAGTATGTGTTACAATGCAACGTGTCTATTATTTGTTACAGTGCAATGTGACTAGAATGTGATACAATGTAAAACGACTAGTATGTGTTACAGTGCAATGCGACTAGCGTTGCAATGCAACATGACCAGTATGTATTACAATGCAACGTCACAAGTATTTGTTACAAAACAACGAGACTAGGGTTACAATGGAACATGACTAGTATGTATTACAATGCAATGCAACTAGTTTGTGTTACAATGCAACGCGACTAGTGTCAAAATGCAACATGACTAGTATGTGTTTCAATACAATGGGACTAGTATTTTACAGTGCAATGCGACTAATATGTTCTACAATGTAACATGACTATATGTGTTACAATGCAACGTGACTAGTATGTGTTACAATGCAACGTGACTAGTGTTGCAACGCAACATGACCAGTATGTGTTACAATGCAACGTGACTAGTATGTGTTACAATACAATGGGAGTAGTTTGTGTTACAATGCAACGCAACTAGTATGTGTTACAATGCAACGTAACTAGTATGTGTTACAAGGCAACGTGACTAGAATGTGTTACAATGCAACGTGACTAGTATGTGTTACAATGCAACGTGACTAGTGTTGCAACGCAACATGACCAGTATGTGTTACAATGCAACGTGACTAGTATGTAACAATGCAATGCGACTAGTGTTATAATGCAACATGACTAGTACGTGTTACAATGCAACGTGACCAGTATGTGTTACAATGCAACGTGACTAGTATGTGTTACAATGCAACACGACTAGAATGTGATTCAATGTAAAACGACTAGTATGTGTTACAATGCAATGCGACTAGTGTTACAATGCAACATGACTAGTATGTGTTACAATGCAACACGACTAGTATGTGTTACAATGTAACACGACTCGTATGTGTAACAATGCAATGCGACTAGTGTTATAATGCAACATGTCTAGTATGTGTTACAATGCAACGTGACTAATATGTGTTACAATGTAACATGACTATATGTGTTACAATGCAACATGACCAGACTAGTATGTGTTACAATGCAATGCAAATAGTGTTGCAATGCAACATGACCAGTATGTGTTACGATGCAACGTGACTAGTAAGTGTTACAATGCAATGCAACTTGTGATGCAATGTAACACGACTATTATGTGTTTCAATAAAATGGGAATAGTATGTTACAATGCAATGTGACTACTATGTTCTACAATGTAACATGACTATATGTGCTACAATGCAACATGACTAGTAAGTGTTACAATGCAACATGACTAGTATGTGTTACTATGTAACACGACTAGTATGTGTTACAATGCAACGTCACTAGTATGTTCTACAGTGTAACATGACTATATGTGTTACAATGCAACATGACCAGACTAGTATGTGTTACAATGCAACACGACTAGTATGTGTTACAATGTAACACGACTTGTATGTGTAACAATGCAATGCGACTAGTGTTATAACACAACATGACTAGTATGTGTTACAATGCAACGTGACTACTATGTTCTACAATGTAACATGACTATATGTGTTACAATGCAACATGACCAGACTAGTATGTGTTACAGTGCAATGCGACTAGTGTTGCAATGCAACATGACTAGTATGTGTTACAATGCAACGCGACTAGTGTCACAATGCAACATGGCAAGTATGTGTTACAATGCAATGCGACTAGTAATACAATGTAACACGACTATTATGTGTTTCAATAAAATGGGAATAGTATGTTACAATGCAATGTGACTACTATGTTCTACAATGTAACATGACTATATGTGTTACAATGCAACATGACTAGTATGTGTTACAATACAATGGGACTAGTATGTAACAATGCAATGCGACTAGTGTTATAACACAACATGACTAGTATGTGTTACAATGCAACGTGACTACTGTGTTCTACAATGTAACATGACTATATGTGTTACAATGCAACATGACCAGACTAGTATGTGTTACAATGTAATGCGACTAGTGTTGCAATGCAACATGACTAGTATGTGTTACAATGCAACGCGACTAGTGTCACAATGCAACATGGCTAGTATGTGTTACAATGCAATGCGACTAGTAATACAATGTAACACGACTATTATGTGTTTCAATAAAATGGGAATAGTATGTTACAATGCAATGTGACTACTATGTTCTACAATGTAACATGACTATATGTGTTACAATGCAACATGACTAGTAAGTGTTACAATGCAACATGACTAGTATGTGTTACAATACATTGGGACTAGTATGTTACAATGCAACACGGCTAGTATGTGTTACAATTTAACACGACTAGTATGTAACAATGCAATGCGACTAGTGTTATAATGCAACATGACTAGTACGTGTTACAATGCAACGTGACCAGTATGTGTTACAATGCAACGTGACTAGTATGTGTTACAATGCAACACGACTAGAATGTGATTCAATGTAAAACGACTAGTATGTGTTACAATGCAATGCGACTAGTGTTACAATGCAACATGACTAGTATGTGTTACAATGCAACACGACTAGTATGTGTTACAATGCAACGTGACTACTATGTTCTACAATGTAACATGACTATATGTGTTACAATGCAACATGACCAGACTAGTATGTGTTACAAAGCAATGCGACTAGTGTTGCAAAGCAACATGACTAGTATGTGTTACAATGCAATGCGACTAGTAATACAATGTAACACGACTATTATGTGTTTCAATAAAATGGGAATAGTATGTTACAATGCAACGCGACTAGTATGTGTTACAATGTAACACGACTAGTATGTAACAATGCAATGCGACTAGTGTTATAATGCAACATGACTAGTATGTGTTACAATGCAACGTCACCAGTATGTGTTACAATGCAACGTGACTAGTATGTGTTACAATGCAACACGACTAGAATGTGATACAATGTAAAACGACTAGTATGTGTTACAATTCAATGCGACTAGTATTACAATGCAACATGACTAGTATGTGTTACAATGCAACGTGACTACTATGTTCTGCAATGTAACATGACTATATGTGTTGCAATGCAACATGACTAGTGTGTACAATGCAATGCGACTAGTATGTGTTACAATGCATCGCGACTAGTGTCCCAATGCAACATGGCTAGTATGTAGTATGTATTACAATGCAATGCGACTTGTGATACAATGTAACATGACTATTATATGTTTCAATACAACGTGACTAGTATGTGTTGCAATGCAACACGACTAGAATGTGATACAATGTAACACGACTAGTATGTTCTACAATTCAACGCAACTAGTAAGTGTTACAATGCAACATGACTAGTATGTATTACAATGCAATGCGACTAGTATGTGATACAATGCAACGCGACTAGTGTCACAATGCAACATGGCTAGTATGTGTTACAATGCAATGGGACTAGTGATACAATGTAACACGACTATTATGTGTTTCAATACAATGGGAATAGTATGTTACAATGCAATGCGACTACTATGTTCTACAATGCAACATGACTAGTAAGTGTTACAATGCAACATGTCTATATGTGTTACAATGCAACATGACTAGTAAGTGTTACAATGCAATGCGACTAGTGATACAATGTAACACGACTATTATGTGTTTCAATAAAATGGGAATAGTATGTTAAAATGCAATGCGACTAGTACGTTCTACAATGTAACATGACTATATGTGTTACAATGCAACATGACTAGTATGTGTTACAATACAATGGGACTAGTATGTTACAATGCAACGCGACTAGTATGTGTTACAATGTAACACGACTAGTATGTGTTACAATGCAACGTCACTACTATGTTCTACAATGTAACATGACTATATGTGTTACAATGCAACATGACCAGACTAGTATGTGTTACAATGCAAAGCGACTAGTGTTGCAATGCAACATGACTAGTATGTGTTACAATGCAAGGCGACTAGTGTCACAATGCAACATGGCTAGTATGTGTTACAATGCTATGCGACTAGTAATACAATGTAACACGACTATTATGTGTTTCAATACAATGGGAATAGTATGTTACAATGCAATGCGACTATTATGTTCTACAATGTAAGATGACTATATGTGTTACATTGCAACATGACTAGTAACTGTTACAATGCAATGCGACTATTTGTACAATGTAACACGACTATTATGTGTTTCATTAAAATAGGAATAGTATGTTACAATGCAATGTGACTACTATGTTCTACAATGTAACATGACTAAATGTGTTACAATGCAACATGACTAGTATGTGTTACAATACAATGGGACTAGTATGTTACAATGCAACGCGGCTAGTATATGTTACAATGTAAGACGACTAGTATGTAACACTGCAATGCGACTAGTGTTATAATGCAACATGACTAGTATGTGTTACAATGCAACGTGACTACCATGTTCTACAATGTAACATGACTATATGTGTTTCAATAAAATGGGAATGGTATGTTACAATGCAATGTGACTACTATGTTCTACAATGTAACATGACTAGTATGTGTTACAATGCAACGTGACTAGTATGTGTTACAATGCAACACGACTAGAATGTGATCCAATGTAAAACGACTAGTATGTGTTACAATGCAATGCGACTAGTGTTACAATGCAACATGACTAGTCTGTGTTACAATGCAACACGACTAGTATGTGTTACAATGTAACACGACTAGTATGTGTAACAATGCAATGCGACTAGTGTTATAATGCAACATGACTAGTATGTGTTACAATGCAACGTGACTACTATGTTCTACAATGTAACATGACTATATGTGTTACAATGCAACATGACCAGACTAGTATGTGTTACAATGCAATGCGACTAGTGTTGCAATGCAACATGACCAGTATGTGTTACGATGCAACGTGACTAGTATGTGTTACAATGCAATGCGACTAGTGTCACAATGCAACATGGCTAGTATGTGTTACAATGCAATGCGACTAGTAATACAATGTAACACGACTATTATGTGTTTCAATAAAATGGGAATAGTATGTTACAATGCAATGTGACTACTATGTTCTACAATGTAACATGACTATATGTGTTACAATGCAACATGACTAGTATATGTTACAATACAATGGGACTAGTATGTTACAATGCAACGCGACTAGTATGTGTTACAATGTAACACGACTAGTATGTAACAATGCAATGCGACTAGTGTTATAACACAACATGACTAGTATGTGTTACAATGCAACGTGACTACTATGTTCTACAATGTAACATGACTATATGTGTTACAATGCAACATGACCAGACTAGTATGTGTTACAATGCAATGCGACTAGTGTTGCAATGCATCATGACTAGTATGTGTTACAATGCAACGCGACTAGTGTCACAATGCAACATGGCTAGTATGTGTTACAATGCAATGCGACTAGTAATACAATGTAACACGACTATTATGTGTTTCAATAAAATGGGAATAGTATGTTACAATGCAATGTGACTACTATGTTCTACAATGTAACATGACTATATGTGTTACAATGCAACATGACTAGTATGTGTTACAATACAATGGGACTAGTATGTTACAATGCAACGCGACTAGTATGTGTTACAATGTAACACGACTAGTATGTAACAATGCAATGCGACTAGTGTTATAATGCAACATGACTAGTATGTGTTACAATGCAACGTCACCAGTATGTGTTACAATGCAACGTAACTAGTATGTGTTACAATGCAACACGACTAGAATGTGATACAATGTAAAACGACTAGTATGTGTTACAATTCAATGCGACTAGTGTTACAATGCAACATGACTAGTATGTGTTACAATGCAACGTGACTACTATGTTCTGCAATGTAACATGACTATATGTGTTGCAATGCAACATGACTAGTGTGTACAATGCAATGCGACTAGTATGTGTTACAATACATCGCGACTAGTGTCCCAATGCAACATGGCTAGTATGTATTACAATGCAATGCGACTTGTGATACAATGTCACATGACTATTATATGTTTCAATACAACGTGACTAGTATGTGTTGCAATGCAACACGACTAGAATGTGATACAATGTAACACGACTAGTATGTTCTACAATTCAACGCAACTAGTAAGTGTTACAATGCAACATGACTAGTATGTATTACAATGCAATGCGACTAGTATGTGTTACAATGCAACGCGACTAGTGTCACAATGCAACATGGCTAGTATGTGTTACAATGCAATGGGACTAGTGATACAATGTAACACGACTATTATGTGTTTCAATACAATGGGAATAGTATGTTACAATGCAATGCGACTACTATGTTCTACAATGCAACATGACTAGTAAGTGTTACAATGCAACATGTCTATATGTGTTACAATCCAACATGACTAGTAAGTGTTACAATGCAATGCGACTAGTGATACAATGTAACACGACTATTATGTGTTTCAATAAAATGGGAATAGTATGTTAAAATGCAATGCGACTAGTACGTTCTACAATGTAACATGACTATATGTGTTACAATGCAACATGACTAGTATGTGTTACAATACAATGGGACTAGTATGTTACAATGCAACGCGACTAGTATGTGTTACAATGTAACACGACTAGTATGTGTTACAATGCAACGTCACTACTATGTTCTACAATGTAACATGACTATATGTGTTACAATGCAACATGACCAGACTAGTATGTGTTACAATGCAAAGCGACTAGTGTTGCAATGCAACATGACTAGTATGTGTTACAATGCAAGGCGACTAGTGTCACAATGCAACATGGCTAGTATGTGTTACAATGCTATGCGACTAGTAATACAATGTAACACGACTATTATGTGTTTCAATACAATGGGAATAGTATGTTACAATGCAATGCGACTATTATGTTCTACAATGTAAGATGACTATATGTGTTACATTGCAACATGACTAGTAACTGTTACAATGCAATGCGACTAGTTGTACAATGTAACACGACTATTATGTGTTTCATTTAAATAGGAATAGTATGTTACAATGCAATGTGACTACTATGTTCTACAATGTAACATGACTAAATGTGTTACAATGCAACATGACTAGTATGTGTTACAATACAATGGGACTAGTATGTTACAATGCAACGCGGCTAGTATATGTTACAATGTAAGACGACTAGTATGTAACACTGCAATGCGACTAGTGTTATAATGCAACATGACTAGTATGTGTTACAATGCAACGTGACTACTATGTTCTACAATGTAACATGACTATATGTGTTTCAATAAAATGGGAATAGTATGTTACAATGCAATGTGACTACTATGTTCTACAATGTAACATGACTATATGTGTTACAATGCAACATGACTAGTATGTATTACAATACAATGGGACTAGTATGTTACAATGCAACGCGACTAGTATGTGTTACAATGTAACACGACTAGTATGTAACAATGCAATGCGACTAGTGTTATAATGCAACATGACTAGTATGTGTTACAATGCAACGTCACCAGTATGTGTTACAATGCAACGTGACTAGTATGTGTTACAATGCAACACGACTAGAATGTGATACAATGTAAAACGACTAGTATGTGTTACAATTCAATGCGACTAGTGTTACAATGCAACATGACTAGTATGTGTTACAATGCAACGTGACTACTATGTTCTGCAATGTAACATGACTATATGTGTTGCAATGCAACATGACTAGTGTGTACAATGCAATGCGACTAGTATGTGTTACAATGCATCGCGACTAGTGTCCCAATGCAACATGGCTAGTATGTATTACAATGCAATGCGACTTGTGATACAATGTAACATGACTATTATATGTTTCAATACAACGTGACTAGTATGTGTTGCAATGCAACACGACTAGAATGTGATACAATGTAACACGACTAGTATGTTCTACAATTCAACGCAACTAGTAAGTGTTACAATGCAACATGACTAGTATGTATTACCATGCAATGCGACTAGTATGTGTTACAATGCAACGCGACTAGTGTCACAATGCAACATGGCTAGTATGTGTTACAATGCAATGGGACTAGTGATACAATGTAACACGACTATTATGTGTTTCAATACAATGGGAATAGTATGTTACAATGCAATGCGACTACTATGTTCTACAATGCAACATGACTAGTAAGTGTTACAATGCAACATGTCTATATGTGTTACAATCCAACATGACTAGTAAGTGTTACAATGCAATGCGACTAGTGATACAATGTAACACGACTATTATGTGTTTCAATAAAATGGGAATAGTATGTTAAAATGCAATGCGACTAGTACGTTCTACAATGTAACATGACTATATGTGTTACAATGCAACATGACTAGTATGTGTTACAATACAATGGAACTAGTATGTTACAATGCAACGCGACTAGTATGTGTTACAATGTAACACGACTAGTATGTGTTACAATGCAACGTCACTACTATGTTCTACAATGTAACATGACTATATGTGTTACAATGCAACATGACCAGACTAGTATGTGTTACAATGCAAAGCGACTAGTGTTGCAATGCAACATGACTAGTATGTGTTACAATGCAAGGCGACTAGTGTCACAATGCAACATGGCTAGTATGTGTTACAATGCTATGCGACTAGTAATACAATGTAACACGACTATTATGTGTTTCAATACAATGGGAATAGTATGTTACAATGCAATGCGACTATTATGTTCTACAATGTAACATGACTAAATGTGTTACAATGCAACATGACTAGTATGTGTTACAATACAATGGGACTAGTATGTTACAATGCAACGCGGCTAGTACATGTTACAATGTAAGACGACTAGTATGTAACACTGCAATGCGACTAGTGTTATAATGCAACATGACTAGTATGTGTTACAATGCAACGTGACTACTATGTTCTACAATGTAACATGACTATATGTGTTTCAATAAAATGGGAATAGTATGTTACAATGCAATGTGACTACTATGTTCTACAATATAACATGACTAGTATGTGTTACAATGCAATGTGACTAGTATGTGTTACAATGCAACACGACTAGAATGTGATCCAATGTAAAACGACTAGTATGTGTTACAATGCAATGCGACTAGTGTTACAATGCAACATGACTAGTCTGTGTTACAATGCAACACGACTAGTATGTGTTACAATGTAACACGACTAGTATGTGTAACAATGCAATGCGACTAGTGTTATAATGCAACATGACTAGTATGTGTTACAATGCAACGTGACTACTATGTTCTACAATGTAACATGACTATATGTGTTACAATGCAACATGACCAGACTAGTATGTGTTACAATGCAATGCGACTAGTGTTGCAATGCAACATGACCAGTATGTGTTACGATGCAACGTGACTAGTATGTGTTACAATGCAATGCGACTAGTGTCATAATGCAACATGGCTAGTATGTGTTACAATGCAATGCGACTAGTAATACAATGTAACACGACTATTATGTGTTTCAATAAAATGGGAATAGTATGTTACAATGCAATGTGACTACTATGTTCTACAATGTAACATGACTATATGTGTTACAATGCAACATGACTAGTATGTGTTACAATACAATGGGACTAGTATGTTACAATGCAACGCGACTAGTATGTGTTACAATGTAACACGACTAGTATGTAACAATGCAATGCGACTAGTGTTATAACACAACATGACTAGTATGTGTTACAATGCAACGTGACTACTATGTTCTACAATGTAACATGACTATATGTGTTACAATGCAACATGACCAGACTAGTATGTGTTACAATGCAATGCGACTAGTGTTGCAATGCAACATGACTAGTATGTGTTACAATGCAACGCGACTAGTGTCACAATGCAACATGGCTAGTATGTGTTACAATGCAATGCGACTAGTAATACAATGTAACACGACTATTATGTGTTTCAATAAAATGGGAATAGTATGTTACAATGCAATGTGACTACTATGTTCTACAATGTAACATGACTATATGTGTTACAATGCAACATGACTAGTATGTGTTACAATACAATGGGACTAGTATGTTACAATGCAACGCGACTAGTATGTGTTACAATGTAACACGACTAGTATGTAACAATACAATGCGACTAGTGTTATAATGCAACATGACTAGTATGTGTTACAATGCAACGTCACCAGTATGTGTTACAATGCAACGTGACTAGTATGTGTTACAATGCAACACGACTAGAATGTGATACAATGTAAAACGACTAGTATGTGTTACAATTCAATGCGACTAGTTTTACAATGCAACATGACTAGTATGTGTTACAATGCAACGTGACTACTATGTTCTGCAATGTTACATGACTATATGTGTTGCAATGCAACATGACTAGTGTGTATTACAATGCAATGCGACTAGTATGTGTTACAATGCATCGCGACTAGTGTCCCAATGCAACATGGCTAGTATGTATTACAATGCAATGCGACTTGTGATACAATGTAACACGACTATTATATGTTTCAATACAACGTGACTAGTATGTGTTGCAATGCAACACGACTAGAATGTGATACAATGTAACACGACTAGTATGTTCTACAATTCAACGCAACTAGTAAGTGTTACAATGCAACATGACTAGTATGTATTACAATGCAATGCGACTAGTATGTGTTACAATGCAACGCGACTAGTGTCACAATGCAACATGGCTAGTATGTGTTACAATGCAATAGGACTAGTGATACAATGTAACACGACTATTATGTGTTTCAATACAATGGGAATAGTATGTTACAATGCAATGCGACTACTATGTTCTACAATGCAACTTGACTAGTAAGTGTTACAATGCAACATGCCTATATGTGTTACAATCCAACATGACTAGTAAGTGTTACAATGCAATGCGACTAGTGATACAATGTAACACGACTATTATGTGTTTCAATAAAATGGGAATAGTATGTTAAAATGCAATGCGACTAGTACGTTCTACAATGTAACATGACTATATGTGTTACAATGCAACATGACTAGTAAGTGTTACAATGCAACATGACTAGTATGTGTTACAATACAATGGGACTAGTATGTTACAATGCAACGCGACTAGTATGTGTTACAATGTAACATGACTAGTATGTGTTACAATGCAACGTCACTACTATGTTCTACAATGTAACATGACTATATGTGTTACAATGCAACATGACCAGACTAGTATGTGTTACAATGCAAAGCTACTAGTATGTGTTACAATGTAACACGACTAGTATGTAACAATGCAATGCGACTAGTGTTATAACACAACATGACTAGTATGTGTTACAATGCAACGTGACCAGACTAGTATGTGTTACAATGCAATGCGACTAGTGTTGCAATGCAACATGACTAGTATGTGTTACAATGCAACGCGACTAGTGTCACAATGCAACATGGCTAGTATGTGTTACAATGCAATGCGACTAGTAATACAATGTAACACGACTATTATGTGTTTCAATAAAATGGGAATAGTATGTTACAATGCAATGTGACTACTATGTTCTACAATGTAACATGACTATATGTGTTACAATGCAACATGACTAGTATGTGTTACAATACAATGGGACTAGTATGTTACAATGCAACGCGACTAGTATGTGTTACAATGTAACACGACTAGTATGTAACAATACAATGCGACTAGTGTTATAATGCAACATGACTAGTATGTGTTACAATGCAACGTCACCAGTATGTGTTACAATGCAACGTGACTAGTATGTGTTACAATGCAACACGACTAGAATGTGATACAATGTAAAACGACTAGTATGTGTTACAATTCAATGCGACTAGTTTTACAATGCAACATGACTAGTATGTGTTACAATGCAACGTGACTACTATGTTCTGCAATGTAACATGACTATATGTGTTGCAATGCAACATGACTAGTGTGTATTACAATGCAATGCGACTAGTATGTGTTACAATGCATCGCGACTAGTGTCCCAATGCAACATGGCTAGTATGTATTACAATGCAATGCGACTTGTGATACAATGTAACACGACTATTATATGTTTCAATACAACGTGACTAGTATGTGTTGCAATGCAACACGACTAGAATGTGATACAATGTAACACGACTAGTATGTTCTACAATTCAACGCAACTAGTAAGTGTTACAATGCAACATGACTAGTATGTATTACAATGCAATGCGACTAGTATGTGTTACAATGCAACGCGACTAGTGTCACAATGCAACATGGCTAGTATGTGTTACAATGCAATGGGACTAGTGATACAATGTAACACGACTATTATGTGTTTCAATACAATGGGAATAGTATGTTACAATGCAATGCGACTACTATGTTCTACAATGCAACTTGACTAGTAAGTGTTACAATGCAACATGCCTATATGTGTTACAATCCAACATGACTAGTAAGTGTTACAATGCAATGCGACTAGTGATACAATGTAACACGACTATTATGTGTTTCAATAAAATGGGAATAGTATGTTAAAATGCAATGCGACTAGTACGTTCTACAATGTAACATGACTATATGTGTTACAATGCAACATGACTAGTAAGTGTTACAATGCAACATGACTAGTATGTGTTACAATACAATGGGACTAGTATGTTACAATGCAACGCGACTAGTATGTGTTACAATGTAACATGACTAGTATGTGTTACAATGCAACGTCACTACTATGTTCTACAATGTAACATGACTATATGTGTTACAATGCAACATGACCAGACTAGTATGTGTTACAATGCAAAGCGACTAGTGTTGCAATGCAACATGACTAGTATGTGTTACAATGCAACGCGACTAGTGTCACAATGCAACATGGCTAGTATGTGTTACAATGCTATGCGACTAGTAATACAATGTAACACGACTATTATGTGTTTCAATACAATGGGAATAGTATGTTACAATGCAATGCGACTATTATGTTCTACAATGTAAGATGACTATATGTGTTACATTGCAACATGACTAGTAACTGTTACAATGCAATGCGACTAGTTGTACAATGTAACACGACTATTATGTGTTTCAATAAAATAGGAATAGTATGTTACAATGCAATGTGACTACTATGTTCTACAATGTAACATGACTAAATGTGTTACAATGCAACATGACTAGTATGTGTTACAATACAATGGGACTAGTATGTTACAATGCAACGCGGCTAGTATATGTTACAATGTAAGACGACTAGTATGTAACACTGCAATGCGACTAGTGTTATAATGCAACATGACTAGTATGTGTTACAATGCAACGTGACTACTATGTTCTACAATGTAACATGACTATATGTGTTTCAATAAAATGGGAATAGTATGTTACAATGCAATGTGGCTACTATGTTCTACAATGAAACATGACTAGTATGTGTTACAATGCAACGTGACTAGTATGTGTTACAATGCAACACGACTAGAATGTGATCCAATGTAAAACGACTAGTATGTGTTACAATGCAATGCGACTAGTGTTACAATGCAACATGACTAGTCTGTGTTACAATGCAACACGACTAGTATGTGTTACAATGTAACACGACTAGTATGTGTAACAATGCAATGCGACTAGTGTTATAATGCAACATGACTAGTATGTGTTACAATGCAACGTGACTACTATGTTCTACAATGTAACATGACTATATGTGTTACAATGCAACATGACCAGACTAGTATGTGTTACAATGCAATGCGACTAGTGTTGTAATGCAACATGACCAGTATGTGTTACGATGCAACGTGACTAGTATGTGTTACAATGCAATGCGACTAGTATCACAATGCAACATGGCTAGTATGTGTTACAATGCAATGCGACTAGTAATACAATGTAACACGACTATTATGTGTTTCAATACAATGGGAATTGTATGTTACAATGCAATGTGACTACTATGTTCTACAATGTAACATGCCTATATGTGTTACAATCCAACATGACTAGTATGTGTTACAATGCAAAGCGACTAGTGATACAATGTAACACGACTATTATGTGTTTCAATAAAATGGGAATAGTATGTTACAGTGCAATGCGACTAGTATGTTCTACAATGTAACACGACTATATGTGTTACAATGCAACATGACTAGTAAGTGTTACAATGTAACATGACTAGTATGTGTTACAATACAATGGGTCTAGTATGTTACAATGCAACGCGACTAGTATATGTTACAATGTAACACGACTAGTATGTGTTACAATGCAACGTCCCTACTATGTTCTACAATGTAACATGACTATATGTGTTACAATGCAACATGACTACTATGTTCTACAATGTAATATGACTATATGTGTTACAATGCAACATGACCAGACTAGTATGTGTTACAATGCAAAGCGACTAGTGTTGCAATGCAACATGACTAGTGTCACAATGCAACATGGCTAGTATGTGTTACAATGCAATGCGACTAGTAATACAATGTAACACGACTATTATGTGTTTCAATAAAATGGGAATAGTATGTTACAATGCAACGCGACTAGTATGTGTTACAATGTAACACGACTAGTATGTAACAATGCAATGCGACTAGTGTTATAATGCAACATGACTAGTATGTGTTACAATGCAACGTCACCAGTATGTGTTACAATGCAACGTGACTAGTATGTGTTACAATGCAACACGACTAGAATGTGATACAATGTAAAACGACTAGTATGTGTTACAATTCAATGCGACTAGTGTTACAATGCAACATGACTAGTATGTGTTACAATGCAACGTGACTACTATGTTCTGCAATGTAACATGACTATATGTGTTGCAATGCAACATGACTAGTGTGTACAATGCAATGCGACTAGTATGTGTTACAATGCATCGCGACTAGTGTCCCAATGCAACATGGCTAGTATGTATTACAATGCAATGCGACTTGTGATACAATGTAACATGACTATTATATGTTTCAATACAACGTGACTAGTATGTGTTGCAATGCAACACGACTAGAATGTGATACAATGTAACACGACTAGTATGTTCTACAATTCAACGCAACTAGTAAGTGTTACAATGCAACATGACTAGTATGTATTACAATGCAATGCGACTAGTATGTGATACAATGCAACGCGACTAGTGTCACAATGCAACATGGCTAGTATGTGTTACAATGCAATGGGACTAGTGATACAATGTAACACGACTATTATGTGTTTCAATACAATGGGAATAGTATGTTACAATGCAATGCGACTACTATGTTCTACAATGCAACATGACTAGTAAGTGTTACAATGCAACATGTCTATATGTGTTACAATCCAACATGACTAGTAAGTGTTACAATGCAATGCGACTAGTGATACAATGTAATACGACTATTATGTGTTTCAATAAAATGGGAATAGTATGTTAAAATGCAATGCGACTAGTACGTTCTACAATGTAACATGACTATATGTGTTACAATGCAACATGACTAGTATGTGTTACAATACAATGGGACTAGTATGTTACAATGCAACGCGACTAGTATGTGTTACAATGTAACACGACTAGTATGTGTTACAATGCAACGTCACTACTATGTTCTACAATGTAACATGACTATATGTGTTACAATGCAACATGACCAGACTAGTATGTGTTACAATGCAAAGCGACTAGTGTTGCAATGCAACATGACTAGTACGTGTTACAATGCAAGGCGACTAGTGTCACAATGCAACATGGCTAGTATGTGTTACAATACAATGGGAATTGTATGTTACAATGCAATGTGACTACTATGTTCTACAATGTAACATGCCTATATGTGTTACAATCCAACATGACTAGTATGTGTTACAATGCAAAGCGACTAGTGATACAATGTAACACGACTATTATGTGTTTCAATAAAATGGGAATAGTATGTTACAGTGCAATGCGACTAGTATGTTCTACAATGTAACACGACTATATGTGTTACAATGCAACATGACTAGTAAGTGTTACAATGTAACATGACTAGTATGTGTTACAATACAATGGGTCTAGTATGTTACAATGCAACGCGACTAGTATATGTTACAATGTAACACGACTAGTATGTGTTACAATGCAACGTCCCTACTATGTTCTACAATGTAACATGACTATATGTGTTACAATGCAACATGACTACTATGTTCTACAATGTAATATGACTATATGTGTTACAATGCAACATGACCAGACTAGTATGTGTTACAATGCAAAGCGACTAGTGTTGCAATGCAACATGACTAGTGTCACAATGCAACATGGCTAGTATGTGTTACAATGCAATGCGACTAGTAATACAATGTAACACGACTATTATGTGTTTCAATAAAATGGGAATAGTATGTTACAATGCAACGCGACTAGTATGTGTTACAATGTAACACGACTAGTATGTAACAATGCAATGCGACTAGTGTTATAATGCAACATGACTAGTATGTGTTACAATGCAACGTCACCAGTATGTGTTACAATGCAACGTGACTAGTATGTGTTACAATGCAACACGACTAGAATGTGATACAATGTAAAACGACTAGTATGTGTTACAATTCAATGCGACTAGTGTTACAATGCAACATGACTAGTATGTGTTACAATGCAACGTGACTACTATGTTCTGCAATGTAACATGACTATATGTGTTGCAATGCAACATGACTAGTGTGTACAATGCAATGCGACTAGTATGTGTTACAATGCATCGCGACTAGTGTCCCAATGCAACATGGCTAGTATGTATTACAATGCAATGCGACTTGTGATACAATGTAACATGACTATTATATGTTTCAATACAACGTGACTAGTATGTGTTGCAATGCAACACGACTAGAATGTGATACAATGTAACACGACTAGTATGTTCTACAATTCAACGCAACTAGTAAGTGTTACAATGCAACATGACTAGTATGTATTACAATGCAATGCGACTAGTATGTGATACAATGCAACGCGACTAGTGTCACAATGCAACATGGCTAGTATGTGTTACAATGCAATGGGACTAGTGATACAATGTAACACGACTATTATGTGTTTCAATACAATGGGAATAGTATGTTACAATGCAATGTGACTACTATGTTCTACAATGCAACATGACTAGTAAGTGTTACAATGCAACATGTCTATATGTGTTACAATCCAACATGACTAGTAAGTGTTACAATGCAATGCGACTAGTGATACAATGTAATACGACTATTATGTGTTTCAATAAAATGGGAATAGTATGTTAAAATGCAATGCGACTAGTACGTTCTACAATGTAACATGACTATATGTGTTACAATGCAACATGACTAGTATGTGTTACAATACAATGGGACTAGTATGTTACAATGCAACGCGACTAGTATGTGTTACAATGTAACACGACTAGTATGTGTTACAATGCAACGTCACTACTATGTTCTACAATGTAACATGACTATATGTGTTACAATGCAACATGACCAGACTAGTATGTGTTACAATGCAAAGCGACTAGTGTTGCAATGCAACATGACTAGTACGTGTTACAATGCAAGGCGACTAGTGTCACAATGCAACATGGCTAGTATGTGTTACAATGCTATGCGACTAGTAATACAATGTAACACGACTATTATGTGTTTCAATACAATGGGAATAGTATGTTACAATGCAATGCGACTATTATGTTCTACAATGTAAGATGACTATATGTGTTACATTGCAACATGACTAGTAACTGTTACAATGCAATGCGACTAGTTGTACAATGTAACACGACTATTATGTGTTTCATTAAAATAGGAATAGTATGTTACAATGCAATGTGACTACTATGTTCTACAATGTAACATGACTAAATGTGTTACAATGCAACATGACTAGTATGTGTTACAATACAATGGGACTAGTATGTTACAATGCAACGCGGCTAGTATATGTTACAATGTAAGACGACTAGTATGTAACACTGCAATGCGACTAGTGTTATAATGCAACATGACTAGTATGTGTTACAATGCAACGTGACTACTATGTTCTACAATGTAACATGACTATATGTGTTTCAATAAAATGGGAATAGTATGTTACAATGCAATGTGACTACTATGTTCTACAATGTAACATGACTAGTATGTGTTACAATGCAACGTGACTAGTATGTGTTACAATGCAACACGACTAGAATGTGATCCAATGTAAAACGACTAGTATGTGTTACAATGCAATGCGACTAGTGTTACAATGCAACATGACTAGTCTGTGTTACAATGCAACACGACTAGTATGTGTTACAATGTAACACGACTAGTATGTGTAACAATGCAATGCGACTAGTGTTATAATGCAACATGACTAGTATGTGTTACAATGCAACGTGACTACTATGTTCTACAATGTAACATGACTATATGTGTTACAATGCAACATGACCAGACTAGTATGTGTTACAATGCAATGCGACTAGTGTTGCAATGCAACATGACCAGTATGTGTTACGATGCAACGTGACTAGTATGTGTTACAATGCAATGCGACTAGTGTCACAATGCAACATGGCTAGTATGTGTTACAATGCAATGCGACTAGTAATACAATGTAACACGACTATTATGTGTTTCAATAAAATGGGAATAGTATGTTACAATGCAATGTGACTACTATGTTCTACAATGTAACATGACTATATGTGTTACAATGCAACATGACTAGTATGTGTTACAATACAATGGGACTAGTATGTTACAATGCAACGCGACTAGTATGTGTTACAATGTAACACGACTAGTATGTAACAATGCAATGCAACTAGTGTTATAACACAACATGACTAGTATGTGTTACAATGCAACGTGACTACTATGTTCTACAATGTAACATGACTATATGTGTTACAATGCAACATGACCAGACTAGTATGTGTTACAATGCAATGCGACTAGTGTTGCAATGCATCATGACTAGTATGTGTTACAATGCAACGCGACTAGTGTCACAATGCAACATGGCTAGTATGTGTTACAATGCAATGCGACTAGTAATACAATGTAACACGACTATTATGTGTTTCAATAAAATGGGAATAGTATGTTACAATGCAATGTGACTACTATGTTCTACAATGTAACATGACTATATGTGTTACAATGCAACATGACTAGTATGTGTTACAATACAATGGGACTAGTATGTTACAATGCAACGCGACTAGTATGTGTTACAATGTAACACGACTAGTATGTAACAATGCAATGCGACTAGTGTTATAATGCAACATGACTAGTATGTGTTACAATGCAACGTCACCAGTATGTGTTACAATGCAACGTGACTAGTATGTGTTACAATGCAACACGACTAGAATGTGATACAATGTAAAACGACTAGTATGTGTTACAATTCAATGCGACTAGTGTTACAATGCAACATGACTAGTATGTGTTACAATGCAACGTGACTACTATGTTCTGCAATGTAACATGACTATATGTGTTGCAATGCAACATGACTAGTGTGTACAATGCAATGCGACTAGTATGTGTTACAATGCATCGCGACTAGTGTCCCAATGCAACATGGCTAGTATGTATTACAATGCAATGCGACTTGTGATACAATGTAACATGACTATTATATGTTTCAATACAACGTGACTAGTATGTGTTGCAATGCAACACGACTAGAATGTGATACAATGTAACACGACTAGTATGTTCTACAATTCAACGCAACTAGTAAGTGTTACAATGCAACATGACTAGTATGTATTACAATGCAATGCGACTAGTATGTGTTACAATGCAACGCGACTAGTGTCACAATGCAACATGGCTAGTATGTGTTACAATGCAATGGGGCTAGTGATACAATGTAACACGACTATTATGTGTTTCAATACAATGGGAATAGTATGTTACAATGCAATGCGACTACTATGTTCTACAATGCAACATGACTAGTAAGTGTTACAATGCAACATGTCTATATGTGTTACAATCCAACATGACTAGTAAGTGTTACAATGCAATGCGACTAGTGATACAATGTAACACGACTATTATGTGTTTCAATAAAATGGGAATAGTATGTTAAAATGCAATGCGACTAGTACGTTCTACAATGTAACACGACTATATGTGTTACAATGCAACATGACTAGTATGTGTTACAATACAATGGAACTAGTATGTTACAATGCAACGCGACTAGTATGTGTTACAATGTAACACGACTAGTATGTGTTACAATGCAACGTCACTACTATGTTCTACAATGTAACATGACTATATGTGTTACAATGCAACATGACCAGACTAGTATGTGTTACAATGCAAAGCGACTAGTGTTGCAATGCAACATGACTAGTATGTGTTACAATGCAAGGCGACTAGTGTCACAATGCAACATGGCTAGTATGTGTTACAATGCTATGCGACTAGTAATACAATGTAACACGACTATTATGTGTTTCAATACAATGGGAATAGTATGTTACAATGCAATGCGACTATTATGTTCTACAATGTAACATGACTAAATGTGTTACAATGCAACATGACTAGTATGTGTTACAATACAATGGGACTAGTATGTTACAATGCAACGCGGCTAGTACATGTTACAATGTAAGACGACTAGTATGTAACACTGCAATGCGACTAGTGTTATAATGCAACATGACTAGTATGTGTTACAATGCAACGTGACTACTATGTTCTACAATGTAACATGACTATATGTGTTTCAATAAAATGGGAATAGTATGTTACAATGCAATGTGACTACTATGTTCTACAATGTAACATGACTAGTATGTGTTACAATGCAATGTGACTAGTATGTGTTACAATGCAACACGACTAGAATGTGATCCAATGTAAAACGACTAGTATGTGTTACAATGCAATGCGACTAGTGTTACAATGCAACATGACTAGTCTGTGTTACAATGCAACACGACTAGTATGTGTTACAATGTAACACGACTAGTATGTGTAACAATGCAATGCGACTAGTGTTATAATGCAACATGACTAGTATGTGTTACAATGCAATGTGACTACTATGTTCTACAATGTAACATGACTATATGTGTTACAATGCAACATGACTAGTATGTGTTACAATACAATGGGACTAGTATGTTACAATGCAACGCGACTAGTATGTGTTACAATGTAACACGACTAGTATGTAACAATGCAATGCGACTAGTGTTATAACACAACATGACTAGTATGTGTTACAATGCAATGCGACTAGTAATACAATGTAACACGACTATTATGTGTTTCAATAAAATGGGAATAGTATGTTACAATGCAATGTGACTACTATGTTCTACAATGTAACATGACTATATGTGTTACAATGCAACATGACTAGTATGTGTTACAATACAATGGAACTAGTATGTTACAATGCAACGCGACTAGTATGTGTTACAATGTAACACGACTAGTATGTAACAATGCAATGCGACTAGTGTTATAACACAACATGACTAGTATGTGTTACAATGCAACGTGACTACTATGTTCTACAATGTAACATGACTATATGTGTTACAATGCAACATGACCAGACTAGTATGTGTTACAATGCAATGCGACTAGTGTTGCAATGCAACATGACTAGTATGTGTTACAATGCAACGCGACTAGTGTCACAATGCAACATGGCTAGTATGTGTTACAATGCAATGCGACTAGTAATACAATGTAACACGACTATTATGTGTTTCAATAAAATGGGAATAGTATTTTACAATGCAATGTGACTACTATGTTCTACAATGTAACATGACTATAACATGACTATATGTGTTACAATGCAACATGACTAGTATGTGTTACAATACAATGGGACTAGTATGTTACAATGCAACGCGACTAGTATGTGTTACAATGTAACACGACTAGTATGTAACAATACAATGCGACTAGTGTTATAATGCAACATGACTAGTATGTGTTACAATGCAACGTCACCAGTATGTGTTACAATGCAACGTGACTAGTATGTGTTACAATGCAACACGACTAGAATGTGATACAATGTAAAACGACTAGTATGTGTTACAATTCAATGCGACTAGTTTTACAATGCAACATGACTAGTATGTGTTACAATGCAACGTGACTACTATGTTCTGCAATGTAACATGACTATATGTGTTGCAATGCAACATGACTAGTGTGTATTACAATGCAATGCGACTAGTATGTGTTACAATGCATCGCGACTAGTGTCCCAATGCAACATGGCTAGTATGTATTACAATGCAATGCGACTTGTGATACAATGTAACACGACTATTATATGTTTCAATACAACGTGACTAGTATGTGTTGCAATGCAACACGACTAGAATGTGATACAATGTAACACGACTAGTATGTTCTACAATTCAACGCAACTAGTAAGTGTTACAATGCAACATGACTAGTATGTATTACAATGCAATGCGACTAGTATGTGTTACAATGCAACGCGACTAGTGTCACAATGCAACATGGCTAGTATGTGTTACAATGCAATGGGACTAGTGATACAATGTAACACGACTATTATGTGTTTCAATACAATGGGAATAGTATGTTACAATGCAATGCGACTACTATGTTCTACAATGCAACTTGACTAGTAAGTGTTACAATGCAACATGCCTATATGTGTTACAATCCAACATGACTAGTAAGTGTTACAATGCAATGCGACTAGTGATACAATGTAACACGACTATTATGTGTTTCAATAAAATGGGAATAGTATGTTAAAATGCAATGCGACTCGTACGTTCTACAATGTAACATGACTATATGTGTTACAATGCAACATGACTAGTAAGTGTTACAATGCAACATGACTAGTATGTGTTACAATACAATGGGACTAGTATGTTACAATGCAACGCGACTAGTATGTGTTACAATGTAACATGACTAGTATGTGTTACAATGCAACGTCACTACTATGTTCTACAATGTAACATGACTATATGTGTTACAATGCAACATGACCAGACTAGTATGTGTTACAATGCAAAGCGACTAGTATGTGTTACAATGTAACACGACTAGTATGTAACAATGCAATGCGACTAGTGTTATAACACAACATGACTAGTATGTGTTACAATGCAACGTGACCAGACTAGTATGTGTTACAATGCAATGCGACTAGTGTTGCAATGCAACATGACTAGTATGTGTTACAATGCAACGCGACTAGTGTCACAATGCAACATGGCTAGTATGTGTTACAATGCAATGCGACTAGTAATACAATGTAACACGACTATTATGTGTTTCAATAAAATGGGAATAGTATGTTACAATGCAATGTGACTACTATGTTCTACAATGTAACATGACTATATGTGTTACAATGCAACATGACTAGTATGTGTTACAATACAATGGGACTAGTATGTTACAATGCAACGCGACTAGTATGTGTTACAATGTAACACGACTAGTATGTAACAATACAATGCGACTAGTGTTATAATGCAACATGACTAGTATGTGTTACAATGCAACGTCACCAGTATGTGTTACAATGCAACGTGACTAGTATGTGTTACAATGCAACACGACTAGAATGTGATACAATGTAAAACGACTAGTATGTGTTACAATTCAATGCGACTAGTTTTACAATGCAACATGACTAGTATGTGTTACAATGCAACGTGACTACTATGTTCTGCAATGTAACATGACTATATGTGTTGCAATGCAACATGACTAGTGTGTATTACAATGCAATGCGACTAGTATGTGTTACAATGCATCGCGACTAGTGTCCCAATGCAACATGGCTAGTATGTATTACAATGCAATGCGACTTGTGATACAATGTAACACGACTATTATATGTTTCAATACAACGTGACTAGTATGTGTTGCAATGCAACACGACTAGAATGTGATACAATGTAACACGACTAGTATGTTCTACAATTCAACGCAACTAGTAAGTGTTACAATGCAACATGACTAGTATGTATTACAATGCAATGCGACTAGTATGTGTTACAATGCAACGCGACTAGTGTCACAATGCAACATGGCTAGTATGTGTTACAATGCAATGGGACTAGTGATACAATGTAACACGACTATTATGTGTTTCAATACAATGGGAATAGTATGTTACAATGCAATGCGACTACTATGTTCTACAATGCAACTTGACTAGTAAGTGTTACAATGCAACATGCCTATATGTGTTACAATCCAACATGACTAGTAAGTGTTACAATGCAATGCGACTAGTGATACAATGTAACACGACTATTATGTGTTTCAATAAAATGGGAATAGTATGTTAAAATGCAATGCGACTAGTACGTTCTACAATGTAACATGACTATATGTGTTACAATGCAACATGACTAGTAAGTGTTACAATGCAACATGACTAGTATGTGTTACAATACAATGGGACTAGTATGTTACAATGCAACGCGACTAGTATGTGTTACAATGTAACATGACTAGTATGTGTTACAATGCAACGTCACTACTATGTTCTACAATGTAACATGACTATATGTGTTACAATGCAACATGACCAGACTAGTATGTGTTACAATGCAAAGCGACTAGTGTTGCAATGCAACATGACTAGTATGTGTTACAATGCAACGCGACTAGTGTCACAATGCAACATGGCTAGTATGTGTTACAATGCTATGCGACTAGTAATACAATGTAACACGACTATTATGTGTTTCAATACAATGGGAATAGTATGTTACAATGCAATGCGACTATTATGTTCTACAATGTAAGATGACTATATGTGTTACATTGCAACATGACTAGTAACTGTTACAATGCAATGCGACTAGTTGTACAATGTAACACGACTATTATGTGTTTCAATAAAATAGGAATAGTATGTTACAATGCAATGTGACTACTATGTTCTACAATGTAACATGACTAAATGTGTTACAGTGCAACATGACTAGTATGTGTTACAATACAATGGGACTAGTATGTTACAATGCAACGCGGCTAGTATATGTTACAATGTAAGACGACTAGTATGTAACACTGCAATGCGACTAGTGTTATAATGCAACATGACTAGTATGTGTTACAATGCAACGTGACTACTATGTTCTACAATGTAACATGACTATATGTGTTTCAATAAAATGGGAATAGTATGTTACAATGCAATGTGGATACTATGTTCTACAATGAAACATGACTAGTATGTGTTACAATGCAACGTGACTAGTATGTGTTACAATGCAACACGACTAGAATGTGATCCAATGTAAAACGACTAGTATGTGTTACAATGCAATGCGACTAGTGTTACAATGCAACATGACTAGTCTGTGTTACAATGCAACACGACTAGTATGTGTTACAATGTAACACGACTAGTATGTGTAACAATGCAATGCGACTAGTGTTATAATGCAACATGACTAGTATGTGTTACAATGCAACGTGACTACTATGTTCTACAATGTAACATGACTATATGTGTTACAATGCAACATGACCAGACTAGTATGTGTTACAATGCAACATGCCTATATGTGTTACAATCCAACATGACTAGTAAGTGTTACAATGCAATGCGACTAGTGATACAATGTAACACGACTATTATGTGTTTCAATAAAATGGGAATAGTATGTTAAAATGCAATGCGACTAGTACGTTCTACAATGTAACATGACTATATGTGTTACAATGCAACATGACTAGTAAGTGTTACAATGCAACATGACTAGTATGTGTTACAATACAATGGGACTAGTATGTTACAATGCAACGCGACTAGTATGTGTTACAATGTAACATGACTAGTATGTGTTACAATGCAACGTCACTACTATGTTCTACAATGTAACATGACTATATGTGTTACAATGCAACATGACCAGACTAGTATGTGTTACAATGCAAAGCGACTAGTGTTGCAATGCAACATGACTAGTATGTGTTACAATGCAACGCGACTAGTGTCACAATGCAACATGGCTAGTATGTGTTACAATGCTATGCGACTAGTAATACAATGTAACACGACTATTATGTGTTTCAATACAATGGGAATAGTATGTTACAATGCAATGCGACTATTATGTTCTACAATGTAAGATGACTATATGTGTTACATTGCAACATGACTAGTAACTGTTACAATGCAATGCGACTAGTTGTACAATGTAACACGACTATTATGTGTTTCAATAAAATAGGAATAGTATGTTACAATGCAATGTGACTACTATGTTCTACAATGTAACATGACTAAATGTGTTACAGTGCAACATGACTAGTATGTGTTACAATACAATGGGACTAGTATGTTACAATGCAACGCGGCTAGTATATGTTACAATGTAAGACGACTAGTATGTAACACTGCAATGCGACTAGTGTTATAATGCAACATGACTAGTATGTGTTACAATGCAACGTGACTACTATGTTCTACAATGTAACATGACTATATGTGTTTCAATAAAATGGGAATAGTATGTTACAATGCAATGTGGATACTATGTTCTACAATGAAACATGACTAGTATGTGTTACAATGCAACGTGACTAGTATGTGTTACAATGCAACACGACTAGAATGTGATCCAATGTAAAACGACTAGTATGTGTTACAATGCAATGCGACTAGTGTTACAATGCAACATGACTAGTCTGTGTTACAATGCAACACGACTAGTATGTGTTACAATGTAACACGACTAGTATGTGTAACAATGCAATGCGACTAGTGTTATAATGCAACATGACTAGTATGTGTTACAATGCAACGTGACTACTATGTTCTACAATGTAACATGACTATATGTGTTACAATGCAACATGACCAGACTAGTATGTGTTACAATGCAATGCGACTAGTGTTGTAATGCAACATGACCAGTATGTGTTACGATGCAACGTGACTAGTATGTGTTACAATGCAATGCGACTAGTGTCACAATGCAACATGGCTAGTATGTGTTACAATGCAATGCGACTAGTAATACAATGTAACACGACTATTATGTGTTTCAATACAATGGGAATTGTATGTTACAATGCAATGTGACTACTATGTTCTACAATGTAACATGCCTATATGTGTTACAATCCAACATGACTAGTATGTGTTACAATGCAAAGCGACTAGTGATACAATGTAACACGACTATTATGTGTTTCAATAAAATGGGAATAGTATGTTACAGTGCAATGCGACTAGTATGTTCTACAATGTAACACGACTATATGTGTTACAATGCAACATGACTAGTAAGTGTTACAATGTAACATGACTAGTATGTGTTACAATACAATGGGTCTAGTATGTTACAATGCAACGCGACTAGTATGTGTTACAATGTAACACGACTAGTATGTGTTACAATGCAACGTCCCTACTATGTTCTACAATGTAACATGACTATATGTGTTACAATGCAACATGACTACTATGTTCTACAATGTAATATGACTATATGTGTTACAATGCAACATGACCAGACTAGTATGTGTTACAATGCAAAGCGACTAGGGTTGCAATGCAACATGACTAGTGTCACAATGCAACATGGCTAGTATGTGTTACAATGCAATGCGACTAGTAATACAATGTAACACGACTATTATGTGTTTCAATAAAATGGGAATAGTATGTTACAATGCAACGCGACTAGTATGTGTTACAATGTAACACGACTAGTATGTAACAATGCAATGCGACTAGTGTTATAATGCAACATGACTAGTATGTGTTACAATGCAACGTCACCAGTATGTGTTACAATGCAACGTGACTAGTATGTGTTACAATGCAACACGACTAGAATGTGATACAATGTAAAACGACTAGTATGTGTTACAATTCAATGCGACTAGTGTTACAATGCAACATGACTAGTATGTGTTACAATGCAACGTGACTACTATGTTCTGCAATGTAACATGACTATATGTGTTGCAATGCAACATGACTAGTGTGTACAATGCAATGCGACTAGTATGTGTTACAATGCATCGCGACTAGTGTCCCAATGCAACATGGCTAGTATGTATTACAATGCAATGCGACTTGTGATACAATGTAACATGACTATTATATGTTTCAATACAACGTGACTAGTATGTGTTGCAATGCAACATGACTAGAATGTGATACAATGTAACACGACTAGTATGTTCTACAATTCAACGCAACTAGTAAGTGTTACAATGCAACATGACTAGTATGTATTACAATGCAATGCGACTAGTATGTGATACAATGCAACGCGACTAGTGTCACAATGCAACATGGCTAGTATGTGTTACAATGCAATGGGACTAGTGATACAATGTAACACGACTATTATGTGTTTCAATACAATGGGAATAGTATGTTACAATGCAATGCGACTACTATGTTCTACAATGCAACATGACTAGTAAGTGTTACAATGCAACATGTCTATATGTGTTACAATCCAACATGACTAGTAAGTGTTACAATGCAATGCGACTAGTGATACAATGTAACACGACTATTATGTGTTTCAATAAAATGGGAATAGTATGTTAAAATGCAATGCGACTAGTACGTTCTACAATGTAACATGACTATATGTGTTACAATGCAACATGACTAGTATGTGTTACAATACAATGGGACTAGTATGTTACAATGCAACGCGACTAGTATGTGTTACAATGTAACACGACTAGTATGTGTTACAATGCAACGTCACTACTATGTTCTACAATGTAACATGACTATATGTGTTACAATGCAACATGACCAGACTAGTATGTGTTACAATGCAAAGCGACTAGTGTTGCAATGCAACATGACTAGTATGTGTTACAATGCAAGGCGACTAGTGTCACAATGCAACATGGCTAGTATGTGTTACAATGCTATGCGACTAGTAATACAATGTAACACGACTATTATGTGTTTCAATACAATGGGAATAGTATGTTACAATGCAATGCGACTATTATGTTCTACAATGTAAGATGACTATATGTGTTACATTGCAACATGACTAGTAACTGTTACAATGCAATGCGACTAGTTGTACAATGTAACACGACTATTATGTGTTTCATTAAAATAGGAATAGTATGTTACAATGCAATGTGACTACTATGTTCTACAATGTAACATGACTAAATGTGTTACAATGCAACATGACTAGTATGTGTTACAATACAATGGGACTAGTATGTTACAATGCAACGCGGCTAGTATATGTTACAATGTAAGACGACTAGTATGTAACACTGCAATGCGACTAGTGTTATAATGCAACATGACTAGTATGTGTTACAATGCAACGTGACTACTATGTTCTACAATGTAACATGACTATATGTGTTTCAATAAAATGGGAATAGTATGTTACAATGCAATGTGACTACTATGTTCTACAATGTAACATGACTAGTATGTGTTACAATGCAACGTGACTAGTATGTGTTACAATGCAACACGACTAGAATGTGATCCAATGTAAAACGACTAGTATGTGTTACAATGCAATGCGACTAGTGTTACAATGCAACATGACTAGTCTGTGTTACAATGCAACACGACTAGTATGTGTTACAATGTAACTTGACTAGTATGTGTAACAATGCAATGCGACTAGTGTTATAATGCAACATGACTAGTATGTGTTACAATGCAACGTGACTACTATGTTCTACAATGTAACATGACTATATGTGTTACAATGCAACATGACCAGACTAGTATGTGTTACAATGCAATGCGACTAGTGTTGCAATGCAACATGACCAGTATGTGTTACGATGCAACGTGACTAGTATGTGTTACAATGCAATGCGACTAGTGTCACAATGCAACATGGCTAGTATGTGTTACAATGCAATGCGACTAGTAATACAATGTAACACGACTATTATGTGTTTCAATAAAATGGGAATAGTATGTTACAATGCAATGTGACTACTATGTTCTACAATGTAACATGACTATATGTGTTACAATGCAACATGACTAGAATGTGTTACAATACAATGGGACTAGTATGTTACAATGCAACGCGACTAGTATGTGTTACAATGTAACACGACTAGTATGTAACAATGCAATGCGACTAGTGTTATAACACAACATGACTAGTATGTGTTACAATGCAACGTGACTACTATGTTCTACAATGTAACATGACTATATGTGTTACAATGCAACATGACCAGACTAGTATGTGTTACAATGCAATGCGACTAGTGTTGCAATGCATCATGACTAGTATGTGTTACAATGCAACGCGACTAGTGTCACAATGCAACATGGCTAGTATGTGTTACAATGCAATGCGACTAGTAATACAATGTAACACGACTATTATGTGTTTCAATAAAATGGGAATAGTATGTTACAATGCAATGTGACTACTATGTTCTACAATGTAACATGACTATATGTGTTACAATGCAACATGACCAGACTAGTATGTGTTACAATGCAAAGCGACTAGTATGTGTTACAATGTAACACGACTAGTATGTAACAATGCAATGCGACTAGTGTTATAACACAACATGACTAGTATGTGTTACAATGCAACGTGACCAGACTAGTATGTGTTACAATGCAATGCGACTAGTGTTGCAATGCAACATGACTAGTATGTGTTACAATGCAACGCGACTAGTGTCACAATGCAACATGGCTAGTATGTGTTACAATGCAATGCGACTAGTAATACAATGTAACACGACTATTATGTGTTTCAATAAAATGGGAATAGTATGTTACAATGCAATGTGACTACTATGTTCTACAATGTAACATGACTATATGTGTTACAATGCAACATGACTAGTATGTGTTACAATACAATGGGACTAGTATGTTACAATGCAACGCGACTAGTATGTGTTACAATGTAACACGACTAGTATGTAACAATACAATGCGACTAGTGTTATAATGCAACATGACTAGTATGTGTTACAATGCAACGTCACCAGTATGTGTTACAATGCAACGTGACTAGTATGTGTTACAATGCAACACGACTAGAATGTGATACAATGTAAAACGACTAGTATGTGTTACAATTCAATGCGACTAGTTTTACAATGCAACATGACTAGTATGTGTTACAATGCAACGTGACTACTATGTTCTGCAATGTAACATGACTATATGTGTTGCAATGCAACATGACTAGTGTGTATTACAATGCAATGCGACTAGTATGTGTTACAATGCATCGCGACTAGTGTCCCAATGCAACATGGCTAGTATGTATTACAATGCAATGCGACTTGTGATACAATGTAACACGACTATTATATGTTTCAATACAACGTGACTAGTATGTGTTGCAATGCAACACGACTAGAATGTGATACAATGTAACACGACTAGTATGTTCTACAATTCAACGCAACTAGTAAGTGTTACAATGCAACATGACTAGTATGTATTACAATGCAATGCGACTAGTATGTGTTACAATGCAACGCGACTAGTGTCACAATGCAACATGGCTAGTATGTGTTACAATGCAATGGGACTAGTGATACAATGTAACACGACTATTATGTGTTTCAATACAATGGGAATAGTATGTTACAATGCAATGCGACTACTATGTTCTACAATGCAACTTGACTAGTAAGTGTTACAATGCAACATGCCTATATGTGTTACAATCCAACATGACTAGTAAGTGTTACAATGCAATGCGACTAGTGATACAATGTAACACGACTATTATGTGTTTCAATAAAATGGGAATAGTATGTTAAAATGCAATGCGACTAGTACGTTCTACAATGTAACATGACTATATGTGTTACAATGCAACATGACTAGTAAGTGTTACAATGCAACATGACTAGTATGTGTTACAATACAATGGGACTAGTATGTTACAATGCAACGCGACTAGTATGTGTTACAATGTAACATGACTAGTATGTGTTACAATGCAACGTCACTACTATGTTCTACAATGTAACATGACTATATGTGTTACAATGCAACATGACCAGACTAGTATGTGTTACAATGCAAAGCGACTAGTGTTGCAATGCAACATGACTAGTATGTGTTACAATGCAACGCGACTAGTGTCACAATGCAACATGGCTAGTATGTGTTACAATGCTATGCGACTAGTAATACAATGTAACACGACTATTATGTGTTTCAATACAATGGGAATAGTATGTTACAATGCAATGCGACTATTATGTTCTACAATGTAAGATGACTATATGTGTTACATTGCAACATGACTAGTAACTGTTATAATGCAATGCGACTAGTTGTACAATGTAACACGACTATTATGTGTTTCAATAAAATAGGAATAGTATGTTACAATGCAATGTGACTACTATGTTCTACAATGTAACATGACTAAATGTGTTACAATGCAACATGACTAGTATGTGTTACAATACAATGGGACTAGTATGTTACAATGCAACGCGGCTAGTATATGTTACAATGTAAGACGACTAGTATGTAACACTGCAATGCGACTAGTGTTATAATGCAACATGACTAGTATGTGTTACAATGCAATGTGACTACTATGTTCTACAATGAAACATGACTAGTATGTGTTACAATGCAACGTGACTAGTATGTGTTACAATGCAACACGACTAGAATGTGATCCAATGTAAAACGACTAGTATGTGTTACAATGCAATGCGACTAGTGTTACAATGCAACATGACTAGTCTGTGTTACAATGCAACACGACTAGTATGTGTTACAATGTAACACGACTAGTATGTGTAACAATGCAATGCGACTAGTGTTATAATGCAACATGACTAGTATGTGTTACAATGCAACGTGACTACTATGTTCTACAATGTAACATGACTATATGTGTTACAATGCAACATGACCAGACTAGTATGTGTTACAATGCAATGCGACTAGTGTTGTAATGCAACATGACCAGTATGTGTTACGATGCAACGTGACTAGTATGTGTTACAATGCAATGCGACTAGTGTCACAATGCAACATGGCTAGTATGTGTTACAATGCAATGCGACTAGTAATACAATGTAACACGACTATTATGTGTTTCAATACAATGGGAATAGTATGTTACAATGCAATGTGACTACTATGTTCTACAATGTAACATGCCTATATGTGTTACAATCCAACATGACTAGTATGTGTTACAATGCAAAGCGACTAGTGATACAATGTAACACGACTATTATGTGTTTCAATAAAATGGGAATAGTATGTTACAGTGCAATGCGACTAGTATGTTCTACAATGTAACACGACTATATGTGTTACAATGCAACATGACTAGTAAGTGTTACAATGTAACATGACTAGTATGTGTTACAATACAATGGGTCTAGTATGTTACAATGCAACGCGACTAGTATGTGTTACAATGTAACACGACTAGTATGTGTTACAATGCAACGTCCCTACTATGTTCTACAATGTAACATGACTATATGTGTTACAATGCAACATGACTACTATGTTCTACAATGTAATATGACTATATGTGTTACAATGCAACATGACCAGACTAGTATGTGTTACAATGCAAAGCTACTAGTATGTGTTACAATGTAACACGACTAGTATGTAACAATGCAATGCGACTAGTGTTATAACACAACATGACTAGTATGTGTTACAATGCAACGTGACCAGACTAGTATGTGTTACAATGCAATGCGACTAGTGTTGCAATGCAACATGACTAGTATGTGTTACAATGCAACGCGACTAGTGTCACAATGCAACATGGCTAGTATGTGTTACAATGCAATGCGACTAGTAATACAATGTAACACGACTATTATGTGTTTCAATAAAATGGGAATAGTATGTTACAATGCAATGTGACTACTATGTTCTACAATGTAACATGACTATATGTGTTACAATGCAACATGACTAGTATGTGTTACAATACAATGGGACTAGTATGTTACAATGCAACGCGACTAGTATGTGTTACAATGTAACACGACTAGTATGTAACAATACAATGCGACTAGTGTTATAATGCAACATGACTAGTATGTGTTACAATGCAACGTCACCAGTATGTGTTACAATGCAACGTGACTAGTATGTGTTACAATGCAACACGACTAGAATGTGATACAATGTAAAACGATTAGTATGTGTTACAATTCAATGCGACTAGTTTTACAATGCAACATGACTAGTATGTGTTACAATGCAACGTGACTACTATGTTCTGCAATGTAACATGACTATATGTGTTGCAATGCAACATGACTAGTGTGTATTACAATGCAATGCGACTAGTATGTGTTACAATGCATCGCGACTAGTGTCCCAATGCAACATGGCTAGTATGTATTACAATGCAATGCGACTTGTGATACAATGTAACACGACTATTATATGTTTCAATACAACGTGACTAGTATGTGTTGCAATGCAACACGACTAGAATGTGATACAATGTAACACGACTAGTATGTTCTACAATTCAACGCAACTAGTAAGTGTTACAATGCAACATGACTAGTATGTATTACAATGCAATGCGACTAGTATGTGTTACAATGCAACGCGACTAGTGTCACAATGCAACATGGCTAGTATGTGTTACAATGCAATGGGACTAGTGATACAATGTAACACGACTATTATGTGTTTCAATACAATGGGAATAGTATGTTACAATGCAATGCGACTACTATGTTCTACAATGCAACTTGACTAGTAAGTGTTACAATGCAACATGCCTATATGTGTTACAATCCAACATGACTAGTAAGTGTTACAATGCAATGCGACTAGTGATACAATGTAACACGACTATTATGTGTTTCAATAAAATGGGAATAGTATGTTAAAATGCAATGCGACTAGTACGTTCTACAATGTAACATGACTATATGTGTTACAATGCAACATGACTAGTAAGTGTTACAATGCAACATGACTAGTATGTGTTACAATACAATGGGACTAGTATGTTACAATGCAACGCGACTAGTATGTGTTACAATGTAACATGACTAGTATGTGTTACAATGCAACGTCACTACTATGTTCTACAATGTAACATGACTATATGTGTTACAATGCAACATGACCAGACTAGTATGTGTTACAATGCAAAGCGACTAGTGTTGCAATGCAACATGACTAGTATGTGTTACAATGCAACGCGACTAGTGTCACAATGCAACATGGCTAGTATGTGTTACAATGCTATGCGACTAGTAATACAATGTAACACGACTATTATGTGTTTCAATACAATGGGAATAGTATGTTACAATGCAATGCGACTATTATGTTCTACAATGTAAGATGGCTATATGTGTTACATTGCAACATGACTAGTAACTGTTACAATGCAATGCGACTAGTTGTACAATGTAACACGACTATTATGTGTTTCAATAAAATAGGAATAGTATGTTACAATGCAATGTGACTACTATGTTCTACAATGTAACATGACTAAATGTGTTACAATGCAACATGACTAGTATGTGTTACAATACAATGGGACTAGTATGTTACAATGCAACGCGGCTAGTATATGTTACAATGTAAGACGACTAGTATGTAACACTGCAATGCGACTAGTGTTATAATGCAACATGACTAGTATGTGTTACAATGCAACGTGACTTCTATGTTCTACAATGTAACATGACTATATGTGTTTCAATAAAATGGGAATAGTATGTTACAATGCAATGTGGCTACTATGTTCTACAATGAAACATGACTAGTATGTGTTACAATGCAACGTGACTAGTATGTGTTACAATGCAACACGACTAGAATGTGATCCAATGTAAAACGACTAGTATGTGTTACAATGCAATGCGACTAGTGTTACAATGCAACATGACTAGTCTGTGTTACAATGCAACACGACTAGTATGTGTTACAATGTAACACGACTAGTATGTGTAACAATGCAATGCGACTAGTGTTATAATGCAACATGACTAGTATGTGTTACAATGCAACGTGACTACTATGTTCTACAATGTAACATGACTATATGTGTTACAATGCAACATGACCAGACTAGTATGTGTTACAATGCAATGCGACTAGTGTTGTAATGCAACATGACCAGTATGTGTTACGATGCAACGTGACTAGTATGTGTTACAATGCAATGCGACTAGTGTCACAATGCAACATGGCTAGTATGTGTTACAATGCAATGCGACTAGTAATACAATGTAACACGACTATTATGTGTTTCAATACAATGGGAATTGTATGTTACAATGCAATGTGACTACTATGTTCTACAATGTAACATGCCTATATGTGTTACAATCCAACATGACTAGTATGTGTTACAATGCAAAGCGACTAGTGATACAATGTAACACGACTATTATGTGTTTCAATAAAATGGGAATAGTATGTTACAGTGCAATGCGACTAGTATGTTCTACAATGTAACACGACTATATGTGTTACAATGCAACATGACTAGTAAGTGTTACAATGTAACATGACTAGTATGTGTTACAATACAATGGGTCTAGTATGTTACAATGCAACGCGACTAGTATGTGTTACAATGTAACACGACTAGTATGTGTTACAATGCAACGTCCCTACTATGTTCTACAATGTAACATGACTATATGTGTTACAATGCAACATGACTACTATGTTCTACAATGTAATATGACTATATGTGTTACAATGCAACATGACCAGACTAGTATGTGTTACAATGCAAAGCGACTAGTGTTGCAATGCAACATGACTAGTGTCACAATGCAACATGGCTAGTATGTGTTACAATGCAATGCGACTAGTAATACAATGTAACACGACTATTATGTGTTTCAATAAAATGGGAATAGTATGTTACAATGCAACGCGACTAGTATGTGTTACAATGTAACACGACTAGTATGTAACAATGCAATGCGACTAGTGTTATAATGCAACATGACTAGTATGTGTTACAATGCAACGTCACCAGTATGTGTTACAATGCAACGTGACTAGTATGTGTTACAATGCAACACGACTAGAATGTGATACAATGTAAAACGACTAGTATGTGTTACAATTCAATGCGACTAGTGTTACAATGCAACATGACTAGTATGTGTTACAATGCAACGTGACTACTATGTTCTGCAATGTAACATGACTATATGTGTTGCAATGCAACATGACTAGTGTGTACAATGCAATGCGACTAGTATGTGTTACAATGCATCGCGACTAGTGTCCCAATGCAACATGGCTAGTATGTATTACAATGCAATGCGACTTGTGATACAATGTAACATGACTATTATATGTTTCAATACAACGTGACTAGTATGTGTTGCAATGCAACACGACTAGAATGTGATACAATGTAACACGACTAGTATGTTCTACAATTCAACGCAACTAGTAAGTGTTACAATGCAACATGACTAGTATGTATTACAATGCAATGCGACTAGTATGTGATACAATGCAACGCGACTAGTGTCACAATGCAACATGGCTAGTATGTGTTACAATGCAATGGGACTAGTGATACAATGTAACACGACTATTATGTGTTTCAATACAATGGGAATAGTATGTTACAATGCAATGCGACTACTATGTTCTACAATGCAACATGACTAGTAAGTGTTACAATGCAACATGTCTATATGTGTTACAATCCAACATGACTAGTAAGTGTTACAATGCAATGCGACTAGTGATACAATGTAACACGACTATTATGTGTTTCAATAAAATGGGAATAGTATGTTAAAATGCAATGCGACTAGTACGTTCTACAATGTAACATGACTATATGTGTTACAATGCAACATGACTAGTATGTGTTACAATACAATGGGACTAGTATGTTACAATGCAACGCGACTAGTATGTGTTACAATGTAACACGACTAGTATGTGTTACAATGCAACGTCACTACTATGTTCTACAATGTAACATGACTATATGTGTTACAATGCAACATGACCAGACTAGTATGTGTTACAATGCAAAGCGACTAGTGTTGCAATGCAACATGACTAGTATGTGTTACAATGCAAGGCGACTAGTGTCACAATGCAACATGGCTAGTATGTGTTACAATGCTATGCGACTAGTAATACAATGTAACACGACTATTATGTGTTTCAATACAATGGGAATAGTATGTTACAATGCAATGCGACTATTATGTTCTACAATGTAAGATGACTATATGTGTTACATTGCAACATGACTAGTAACTGTTACAATGCAATGCGACTAGTTGTACAATGTAACACGACTATTATGTGTTTCATTAAAATAGGAATAGTATGTTACAATGCAATGTGACTACTATGTTCTACAATGTAACATGACTAAATGTGTTTCAATGCAACATGACTAGTATGTGTTACAATACAATGGGACTAGTATGTTACAATGCAACGCGGCTAGTATATGTTACAATGTAAGACGACTAGTATGTAACACTGCAATGCGACTAGTGTTATAATGCAACATGACTAGTATGTGTTACAATGCAACGTGACTACTATGTTCTACAATGTAACATGACTATATGTGTTTCAATAAAATGGGAATAGTATGTTACAATGCAATGTGACTACTATGTTCTACAATGTAACATGACTAGTATGTGTTACAATGCAATGCGACTAGTGTTACAATGCAACATGACTAGTATGTGTTACAATGCAACACGACTAGTATGTGTTACAATGTAACACGACTAGTATGTGTAACAATGCAATGCGACTAGTGTTATAATGCAACATGACTAGTATGTGTTACAATGCAACGTGACTACTATGTTCAACAATGTAACATGACTATATGTGTTACAATGCAACATGACCAGACTAGTATGTGTTACAATGCAATGCGACTAGTGTTGCAATGCAACATGACCAGTATGTGTTACGATGCAACGTGACTAGTATGTGTTACAATGCAATGCGACTAGTGTCACAATGCAACATGGCTAGTATGTGTTACAATACAATGCGACTAGTAATACAATGTAACACGACTATTATGTGTTTCAATAAAATGGGAATAGTATGTTACAATGCAATGTGACTACTATGTTCTACAATGTAACATGACTATATGTGTTACAATGCAACATGACTAGTATGTGTTACAATACAATGGGACTAGTATGTTACAATGCAACGCGACTAGTATGTGTTACAATGTAACACGACTAGTATGTAACAATGCAATGCGACTAGTGTTATAATGCAACATGACTAGTATGTGTTACAATGCAACGTCACCAGTATGTGTTACAATGCAAAGTGACTAGTATGTGTTACAATGCAACACGACTAGAATGTGATACAATGTAAAACGACTAGTATGTGTTACAATTCAATGCGACTAGTGTTACAATGCAACATGACTAGTATGTGTTACAATGCAACGTGACTACTATGTTCTGCAATGTAACATGACTATATGTGTTGCAATGCAACATGACTAGTGTGTACAATGCAATGCGACTAGTATGTGTTACAATGCATCGCGACTAGTGTCCCAATGCAACATGGCTAGTATGTATTACAATGCAATGCGACTTGTGATACAATGTAACATGACTATTATATGTTTCAATACAACGTGACTAGTATGTGTTGCAATGCAACACGACTAGAATGTGATACAATGTAACACGACTAGTATGTTCTACAATTCAACGCAACTAGTAAGTGTTACAATGCAACATGACTAGTATGTATTACAATGCAATGCGACTAGTATGTGTTACAATGCAACGCGACTAGTGTCACAATGCAACATGGCTAGTATGTGTTACAATGCAATGGGGCTAGTGATACAATGTAACACGACTATTATGTGTTTCAATACAATGGGAATAGTATGTTACAATGCAATGCGACTACTATGTTCTACAATGCAACATGACTAGTAAGTGTTACAATGCAACATGTCTATATGTGTTACAATCCAACATGACTAGTAAGTGTTACAATGCAATGCGACTAGTGATACAATGTAACACGACTATTATGTGTTTCAATAAAATGGGAATAGTATGTTAAAATGCAATGCGACTAGTACGTTCTACAATGTAACACGATTATATGTGTTACAATGCAACATGACTAGTATGTGTTACAATACAATGGAACTAGTATGTTACAATGCAACGCGACTAGTATGTGTTACAATGTAACACGACTAGTATGTGTTACAATGCAACGTCACTACTATGTTCTACAATGTAACATGACTATATGTGTTACAATGCAACATGACCAGACTAGTATGTGTTACAATGCAAAGCGACTAGTGTTGCAATGCAACATGACTAGTATGTGTTACAATGCAAGGCGACTAGTGTCACAATGCAACATGGCTAGTATGTGTTACAATGCTATGCGACTAGTAATACAATGTAACACGACTATTATGTGTTTCAATACAATGGGAATAGTATGTTACAATGCAATGCGACTATTATGTTCTACAATGTAACATGACTAAATGTGTTACAATGCAACATGACTAGTATGTGTTACAATACAATGGGACTAGTATGTTACAATGCAACGCGGCTAGTACATGTTACAATGTAAGACGACTAGTATGTAACACTGCAATGCGACTAGTGTTATAATGCAACATGACTAGTATGTGTTACAATGCAACGTGACTACTATGTTCTACAATGTAACATGACTATATGTGTTTCAATAAAATGGGAATAGTATGTTACAATGCAATGTGACTACTATGTTCTACAATGTAACATGACTAGTATGTGTTACAATGCAATGTGACTAGTATGTGTTACAATGCAACACGACTAGAATGTGATCCAATGTAAAACGACTAGTATGTGTTACAATGCAATGCGACTAGTGTTACAATGCAACATGACTAGTCTGTGTTACAATGCAACACGACTAGTATGTGTTACAATGTAACACGACTAGTATGTGTAACAATGCAATGCGACTAGTGTTATAATGCAACATGACTAGTATGTGTTACAATGCAATGTGACTACTATGTTCTACAATGTAACATGACTATATGTGTTACAATGCAACATGACTAGTATGTGTTACAATACAATGGGACTAGTATGTTACAATGCAACGCGACTAGTATGTGTTACAATGTAACACGACTAGTATGTAACAATGCAATGCGACTAGTGTTATAACACAACATGACTAGTATGTGTTACAATGCAATGCGACTAGTAATACAATGTAACACGACTATTATGTGTTTCAATAAAATGGGAATAGTATGTTACAATGCAATGTGACTACTATGTTCTACAATGTAACATGACTATATGTGTTACAATGCAACATGACTAGTATGTGTTACAATACAATGGGACTAGTATGTTACAATGCAACGCGACTAGTATGTGTTACAATGTAACACGACTAGTATGTAACAATGCAATGCGACTAGTGTTATAACACAACATGACTAGTATGTGTTACAATGCAACGTGACTACTATGTTCTACAATGTAACATGACTATATGTGTTACAATGCAACATGACCAGACTAGTATGTGTTACAATGCAATGCGACTAGTGTTGCAATGCAACATGACTAGTATGTGTTACAATGCAACGCGACTAGTGTCACAATGCAACATGGCTAGTATGTGTTACAATGCAATGCGACTAGTAATACAATGTAACACGACTATTATGTGTTTCAATAAAATGGGAATAGTATGTTACAATGCAATGTGACTACTATGTTCTACAATGTAACATGACTATAACATGACTATATGTGTTACAATGCAACATGACTAGTATGTGTTACAATACAATGGGACTAGTATGTTACAATGCAACGCGACTAGTATGTGTTACAATGTAACACGACTAGTATGTAACAATACAATGCGACTAGTGTTATAATGCAACATGACTAGTATGTGTTACAATGCAACGTCACCAGTATGTGTTACAATGCAACGTGACTAGTATGTGTTACAATGCAACACGACTAGAATGTGATACAATGTAAAACGACTAGTATGTGTTACAATTCAATGCGACTAGTTTTACAATGCAACATGACTAGTATGTGTTACAATGCAACGTGACTACTATGTTCTGCAATGTAACATGACTATATGTGTTGCAATGCAACATGACTAGTGTGTATTACAATGCAATGCGACTAGTATGTGTTACAATGCATCGCGACTAGTGTCCCAATGCAACATGGCTAGTATGTATTACAATGCAATGCGACTTGTGATACAATGTAACACGACTATTATATGTTTCAATACAACGTGACTAGTATGTGTTGCAATGCAACACGACTAGAATGTGATACAATGTAACACGACTAGTATGTTCTACAATTCAACGCAACTAGTAAGTGTTACAATGCAACATGACTAGTATGTATTACAATGCAATGCGACTAGTATGTGTTACAATGCAACGCGACTAGTGTCACAATGCAACATGGCTAGTATGTGTTACAATGCAATGGGACTAGTGATACAATGTAACACGACTATTATGTGTTTCAATACAATGGGAATAGTATGTTACAATGCAATGCGACTACTATGTTCTACAATGCAACTTGACTAGTAAGTGTTACAATGCAACATGCCTATATGTGTTACAATCCAACATGACTAGTATGTGTTACAATGCAACGTGACTAGTATGTGTTACAATGCAACACGACTAGAATGTGATACAATGTAAAACGACTAGTATGTGTTACAATTCAATGCGACTAGTTTTACAATGCAACATGACTAGTATGTGTTACAATGCAACGTGACTACTATGTTCTGCAATGTAACATGACTATATGTGTTGCAATGCAACATGACTAGTGTGTATTACAATGCAATGCGACTAGTATGTGTTACAATGCATCGCGACTAGTGATACAATGTAACACGACTATTATGTGTTTCAATAAAATGGGAATAGTATGTTACAGTGCAATGCGACTAGTATGTTCTACAATGTAACACGACTATATGTGTTACAATGCAACATGACTAGTAAGTGTTACAATGTAACATGACTAGTATGTGTTACAATACAATGGGTCTAGTATGTTACAATGCAACGCGACTAGTATGTGTTACAATGTAACACGACTAGTATGTGTTACAATGCAACGTCCCTACTATGTTCTACAATGTAACATGACTATATGTGTTACAATGCAACATGACTACTATGTTCTACAATGTAATATGACTATATGTGTTACAATGCAACATGACCAGACTAGTATGTGTTACAATGCAAAGCGACTAGTGTTGCAATGCAACATGACTAGTGTCACAATGCAACATGGCTAGTATGTGTTACAATGCAATGCGACTAGTAATACAATGTAACACGTCTATTATGTGTTTCAATACGTTGGGAATAGTATGTTACAATGCAATGCGACTATTATGTTCTACAATGTAAGATGAATATATGTGTTACATTGCAACATGACTAGTAACTGTTACAATGCAATGCGACTAGTTGTACAATGTAACACGACTATTATGTGTTTCAATAAAATGGGAATAGTATGTTACAATGCAATGTGACTACTATGTTCTACAATGTAACATGACTATATGTGTTACAATGCAACATGACTAGTATGTGTTACAATACAATGGGACTAGTATGTTACAATGCAACGCGGCTAGTATGTGTTACAATGTAAGACGACTAGTATGTAACAATGCAATGCGACTAGTGTTATAATGCAACATGACTAGTATGTGTTACAATGCAACGTGACTACTATGTTCTACAATGTAACATGACTATGTGAGTTTCAATAAAATGGGAATAGTATGTTACAACGCAATGTGACTACTATGTTCTACAATGTAACATGACTAGTATGTGTTACAATGCAACGTGACTAGTATGTGTTACAATGCAACACGACTAGAATGTGATCCAATGTAAAACGACTAGTATGTGTTACAATACAATGCGACTAGTGTTACAATGCAACATGACTAGTCTGTGTTACAATGCAACACGACTAGTATGTGTTACAATGTAACACGACTAGTATGTGTAACAATGCAATGCGACTAGTGTTATAATGTAACATGACTATATGTGTTACAATGCAACATGACCAGACTAGTATGTGTTACAATGCAATGTGACTAGTGTTGCAATGCAACATGACCAGTATGTGTTACGATGCAACGTGACTAGTATGTGTTACAATGCAATGCGACTAGTGTCAGAATGCAACATGGCTAGTATGTGTTACAATGCAATGCGACTAGTGATACAATGTAACACGACTATTATGTGTTTCAATAAAATGGGAATAGTATGTTACAATGCAATGCGACTACTATGTTCTACATGTAACATGCCTATATGTGTTACAATCCAACATGACTAGTATGTGTTACAATGCAAAGCGACTAGTGATACAATGTAACACGACTATTATGTGTTTCAATAAAATGGGAATAGTATGTTACAATGCAATGCGACTAGATTGTTCTACAATGTAACATGACTATATGTGTTACAATGCAACATGACTAGTAAGTGTTACAATGCAACTTGACTAGTATCTGTTACAATACAATGGGACTAGTATGTTACAATGCAACGCGACTAGTATGTGTTACAATGTAACACGACTAGTATGTGTTACAATGCAACGTCACTACTATGTTCTACAATGTAACATGACTATATGTGTTACAATGCAACATGACCAGACTAGTATGTGTTACAATGCAACACGACTAGAGTTACAATGCAACATGACTAGTATGTGTTACAATGCAACGTGACTACTATGTTCTACAATGTAACATGACTATATGTGTTACAATGCAACATGACTACTATGTTCTACAATGTAACATGACTATATGTGTTACAATGCAACATGACCAGACTAGTATGTGTTACAATGCAAAGCGACTAGTGTTGCAATGCAACATGACTAGTGTCACAATGCAACATGGCTAGTATGTGTTACAATGCAATGCGACTAGTAATACAATGTAACACGTCTATTGTGTGTTTCAATACAATGGGAATAGTATGTTACAATGCAATGCGACTATTATGTTCTACAATGTAAGATGACTATATGTGTTACATTGCAACATGACTAGTAACTGTTACAATGCAATGCGACTAGTTGTACAATGTAACACGACTATTATGTGTTTCAATAAAATTGGAATAGTATGTTACAATGCAATGTGACTACTATGTTCTACAATGTAACATGACTATATGTGTTACAATGCAACATGACTAGTATGTGTTACAATACAATGGGACTAGTATGTTACAATGCAACGCGGCTAGTATGTGTTACAATGTAAGACGACTAGTATGTAACAATGCAATGCGACTAGTGTTATAATGCAACATGACTAGTATGTGTTACAATGCAACGTGACTACGATGTTCTACAATGTAACATGACTATATGAGTTTCAATAAAATGGGAATAGTATGTTACAACGCAATGTGACTACTATGTTCTACAATGTAACATGACTAGTATGTGTTACAATGCAACGTGACTAGTATGTGTTACAATGCAACACGACTAGAATGTGATCCAATGTAAAACGACTAGTATGTGTTACAATACAATGCGACTAGTGTTACAATGCAACATGACTAGTCTGTGTTACAATGCAACACGACTAGTATGTGTTACAATGTAACACGACTAGTATGTGTAACAATGCAATGCGACTAGTGTTATAATGTAACATGACTATATGTGTTACAATGCAACATGACCAGACTAGTATGTGTTAGAATGCAATGTGACTAGTGTTGCAATGCAACATGACCAGTATGTGTTACGATGCAACGTGACTAGTATGTGTTACAATGCAATGCGACTAGTAATACAATGTAACACGACTATTATGTGTTTCAATACAATGGGAATAGTATGTTACAATGCAATGTGACTACTATGTTCTACAATGTAACATGACTATATGTGTTACAATACAACATGACTAGTATGTGTTACATTGCAACGCGACTAGCGTCAGAATGCAACATGGCTAGTATGTGTTACAATGCAATGCGACTAGTGATACAATGTAAAACGACTATTAAGTGTTTCAATAAAATGGGAATAGTATGTTACAATGCAATGCGACTACTATGTTCTACATGTAACATGCCTATATGTGTTACAATCCAACATGACTAGTATGTGTTACAATGCAAAGCGACTAGTGATACAATGTAACACGACTATTATGAGTTTCAATAAAATGGGAATAGTATGTTACAATGCAATGCGACTAGATTGTTCTACAATGTAACATGACTATATGTGTTACAATGCAACATGACTAGTAAGTGTTACAATGCAACTTGACTAGTATCTGTTACAATACAATGGGACTAGTATGTTACAATGCAACGCGACTAGTATGTGTTACAATGTAACACGACTAGTATGTGTTACAATGCAACGTCACTACTATGTTCTACAATGTAACATGACTATATGTGTTACAATGCAACATGACCAGACTAGTATGTGTTACAATGCAACACGACTAGAGTTACAATGCAACATGACTAGTATGTGTTACAATGCAACGTGACTACTATGTTCTACAATGTAACATGACTATATGTGTTACAATGCAACATGACTACTATGTTCTACAATGTAACATGACTATATGTGTTACAATGCAACATGACCAGACTAGTATGTGTTACAATGCAAAGCGACTAGTGTTGCAATGCAACATGATTAGTGTCACAATGCAACATGGCTAGTATGTGTTACAATGCAATGCGACTAGTAATACAGTGTAACACGTCTATTATGTGTTTCAATACAATGGGAATAGTATGTTACAATGCAATGCGACTATTATGTTCTACAATGTAAGATGACTATATGTGTTACATTGCAACATGACTAGTAACTGTTACAATGCAATGCGACTAGTTGTACAATGTAACACGACTATTATGTGTTTCAATAAAATGGTAATAGTATGTTACAATGCAATGTGACTACTATGTTCTACAATGAACATGACTATATGTGTTACAGTGCAACATGACTAGTATGTGTTACAATACAATGGGACTAGTATGTTACAATGCAGCGTGGCTAGTATGTGTTACAATGTAAGACGACTAGTATGTAACAATGCAATGCGACTAGTGTTTTAATGCAACATGACTAGTATGTGTTACAATGCAACGTGACTACTATGTTCTACAATGTAACATGACTATATGTGTTTCAATAAAATGGGAATAGTATGTTACAACGCAATGTGACTACTATGTTCTACAATGTAACATGACTAGTATGTGTTACAATGCAACGTGACTAGTATGTGTTACAATGCAACACGACTAGAATGTGATCCAATGTAAAACGACTAGTATGTGTTACAATAAAATGCGACTAGTGTTACAATGCAACATGACTAGTCTGTGTTACAATGCAACACGACTAGTATGTGTTACAATGTAACACGACTAGTATGTGTAACAATGCAATGCGACTAGTGTTATAATGTAACATGACTATATCTGTTACAATGCAACATGACCAGACTAGTATATGTTACAATGCAATGTGACTAGTGCTGCAATGCAACATGACCAGTATGTGTTACGATGCAACGTGACTAGTATGTGTTACAATGCAATGCGACTAGTGTCACAATGCAACATGGCTAGTATGTGTTACAATGCAAGGCGACTAGTAATACAATGTAACACGACTATTATGTGTTTCAATACAATGGGAATAGTATGTTACAATGCAATGTGACTACTATGTTCTACAATGTAACATGACTATATGTGTTACAATACAACATGACTAGTATGTGTTACATTGCAACGCGACTAGCGTCAGAATACAACATGGCTAGTATGTGTTACAATGCAATGCGACTAGTGATACAATGTAACACGACTATTATGTGTTTCAATAAAATGGGAATAGTATGTCACAATGCAATGCGACTACTATGTTCTACATGTAACATGCCTATATGTGTTACAATCCAACATGACTAGTATGTGTTACAATGCAAAGCGACTAGTGATACAATGTAACACGACTATTATGTGTTTCAATAAAATGGGAATAGTATGTTACAATGCAATGCGACTAGATTGTTCTACAATGTAACATGACTATATGTGTTACAATGCAACATGACTAGTAAGTGTTACAATGCAACTTGACTAGTATCTGTTACAATACAATGGGACTAGTATGTTACAATGCAACGCGACTAGTATGTGTTACAATGTAACACGACTAGAATGTGTTACAATGCAACGTCACTACTATGTTCTACAATGTAACATGACTATATGTGTTACAATGCAACATGACCAGACTAGTATGTGTTATAATGCAACACGACTAGAGTTACAATGCAACATGACTAGTATGTGTTACAATGCAACGTCACTACTATGTTCTACAATATAACATGACTATATGTGTTACAATGCAACATGACTAGTATGTGTTACAATACAATGGGACTAGTATGTTACAATGCAACGCCGCTAGTATGTGTTACAATGTAACACGACTAGTATGTAACAATGCAATGCGACTAGTGTTATAATGCAACATGACCAGTATATGTTACAATGCAACGTGACTAGTATGTGTTACAATGCAACACGACTAGAATGTAATTCAATGTAAAACGACTAGTATGTGTTACAATGCAATGCGATTAATGTTACAATGCAACATGACTAGTATGTGTTACAATGCAACGCGAATAGTATGTGTTACAATGTAACACGACTAGTATGTGTAACAATGCAATGCGCCTAGTGTTATAATGCAACATGTCTAGTATGTGTTACAATGCAACGTGACTAATATGTGTTACAATGTAACATGACTATATGTGTTACAATGCAACATGACCAGACTAGTATGTGTTACAATGCAATGCGAATAGTGTTGCAATGCAACATGACCAGTATGTGTTACGATGCAACGTGACTAGTAAGTGTTACAATGCAATGCAACTAGTGATACCATGTAACACGACTATTATGTGTTTCAATAAAATGGGAATAGTATGTTACAATGCAATGTGACTACTATGTTCTACAATGTAACATGACACTATGTGTTACAATGCAACATGACTAGTATGTGTTACAATACAATGGGACTAGTATGTTACAATGCAACGCGGCTAGTATGTGTTACAATGTAAGACGACTAGTATGTAACAATGCAATGCGACTAGTGTTATAATGCAACATGACTAGTATGTGTTACAATGCAACGTGACTACTATGTTCTACAATGTAACATGACTATATGAGTTTCAATAAAATGGGAATAGTATGTTACAACGCAATGTGACTACTATGTTCTACAATGTAAGATGACTATATGTGTTACATTGCAGCATGACTAGTAACTGTTACAATACAATGCGACTAGTTGTACAATGTAACACGACTATTATGTGTTTCAATAAAATGGGAATAGTATGTTACAATGCAATGTGACTACTATGTTCTACAATGTAACATGACTATATGTGTTACAATGCAACGTGACTAGTATGTGTTACAATGCAACACGACTAGAATGTGATCCAAAGTAAAACGACTAGTATGTGTTACAATACAATGCGACTAATGTTACAATGCAACATGACTAGTCTGTGTTACAATGCAACACGTCTAGTATGTGTTACAATGTAACACGTCTAGTATGTGTAACAATGCAATGCGACTAGTGTTATAATGTAACATGACTATATGTGTTACAATGCAACATGACCAGACTAGTATGTGTTACAATGCAATGTGACTAGTGTTGCAATGCAACATGACCAGTATGTGTTACGATGCAACGTGACTAGTATGTGTTACAATGCAATGCGACTAGTGTCACAATGCAACATGGCTAGTATGTGTTACAATGCAAGGCGACTAGTAATACAATGTAACACGACTATTATGTGTGTCAATACAATGGGAATAGTATGTTACAATGCAATGTGACTACTATGTTCTACAATGTAACATGACTATATGTGTTACAATACAACATGACTAGTATGTGTTACATTGCAACGCGACTAGCGTCAGAATGCAACATGGCTAGTATGTGTTACAATGCAATGCGACTAGTGATACAATGTAACACGACTATTATGTGTTTCAATAAAATGGGAATAGTATGTTACAATGCAATGCGACTACTATGTTCTACATGTAACATGCCTATATGTGTTACAATCCAACATGACTAGTATGTGTTACAATGCAAAGCGACTAGTGATACAATGTAACACGACTATTATGTGTTTCAATAAAATGGGAATAGTATGTTACAATGCAATGCGACTAAATTGTTCTACAATGAAACATGACTATATGTGTTACAATGCAACATGACTAGTAAGTGTTACAATGCAACTTGACTAGTACCTGTTACAATACAATGGGACTAGTATGTTACAATGCAACGCGACTAGTATGTGTTACAATGTAACACGACTAGTATGTGTTACAATGCAACGTCACTACTATGTTCTACAATGTAACATGACTATATGTGTTACAATGCAACATGACCAGACTAGTATGTGTTACAATGCAACACGACTAGAGTTACAATGCAACATGACTAGTATGTGTTACAATGCAACGTGACTACTATGTTCTACAATGTAACATGACTATATGTGTTACAATGCAACATGACTACTATGTTCTACAATGTAACATGACTATATGTGTTACAATGCAACATGACCAGACTAGTATGTGTTGCAATGCAACATGACTAGTGTCACAATGCAACATGGCTAGTATGTGTTACAATGCAATGCGACTAGTAATACAATGTAACACGTCTATTGTGTGTTTCAATACAATGGGAATAGTATGTTACAATGCAATGCGACTATTATGTTCTACAATGTAAGATGACTATATGTGTTACATTGCAACATGACTAGTAACTGTTACAATGCAATGCGACTAGTTGTACAATGTAACACGACTATTATGTGTTTCAATAAAATGGGAATAGTATGTTACAATGCAATGTGACTACTATGTTCTACAATGTAACATGACTATATGTGTTACAATGCAACATGACTAGTATGTGTTACAATACAATGGGACTAGTATGTTACAATGCAACGCGGCTAGTATGTGTTACAATGTAAGACGACTAGTATGTAACAATGCAATGCGACTAGTGTTATAATGCAACATGACTAGTATGTGTTACAATGCAACGTGACTACTATGTTCTACAATGTAACATGACTATATGTGTTTCAATAAAATGGGAATAGTATGTTACCACGCAATGTGACTACTATGTTCTACAATGTAACATGACTAGTATGTGTTACAATGCAACGTGACTAGTATGTGTTACAATGCAACACGACTAGAATGTGATCCAATGTAAAACGACTAGTATGTGTTACAATACAATGCGACTAGTGTTATAATGTAACATGACTATATCTGTTACAATGCAACATGACCAGACTAGTATGTGTTACAATGCAATGTGACTAGTGTTGCAATGCAACATGACCAGTATGTGTTACGATGCAACGTGACTAGTATGTGTTACAATGCAATGCGACTAGTGTCACAATGCAACATGGCTAGTATGAGTTACAATGCAAGGCGACTAGTAATACAATGTAACACGACTATTATGTGTTTCAATACAATGGGAATAGTATGTTACAATGCAATGTGACTACTATGTTCTACAATGTAACATGACTATATGTGTTACAATACAACATGACTAGTAAGTGTTACAATGCAACTTGACTAGTATCTGTTACAATACAATGGGACTAGTATGTTACAATGCAACGCGACTAGTATGTGTTACAATGTAACACGACTAGTATGTGTTACAATGCAACGTCACTACTATGTTCTACAATGTAACGTGACTATATGTGTTACAATGCAACATGACCAGACTAGTATGTGTTACAATGCAACACGACTAGAGTTACAATGCAACATGACTAGTATGTGTTACAATGTAACGTGACTACTATGTTCTACAATGTAACATGACTATATGTGTTACAATGCAACATGACTAGTATGTGTTACAATACAATGGGACTAGTATGTTACAATGCAACGCCGCTAGTATGTGTTACAATGTAACACGACTAGTATGTAACAATGCAATGCGACTAGTGTTATAATGCAACATGACCAGTATATGTTACAATGCAACGTGACTAGTATGTGTTACAATGCAACACGACTAGAATGTAATTCAATGTAAAACGACTAGTATGTGTTACAATGCAATGCGACTAATGTTACAATGCAACATGACTAGTATGTGTTACAATGCAACGCGACTAGTATTGTTACAATGCAACACGACTAGTATGTGTAACAATGCAATGCGACTAGTGTTATAATGCAACATGTCTAGTATGTGTTACAATGCAACGTGACTAATATGTGTTACAATGTAACATGACTATATGTGTTACAATGCAACATGACCAGACTAGTATGTGTTACAATGCAATGCGAATAGTGTTGCAATGCAACATGACCAGTATGTGTTACGATGCAACGTGACTAGTAAGTGTTACAATGCAATGCAACTAGTGATACAATGTAACACGACTATTATGTGTTTCAATAAAATGGGAATAGTATGTTACAATGCAATGTGACTACTATGTTCTACAATGTTACATGACTATATGTGTTACAATGCAACATGACTAGTAAGTGTTACAATGCAACATGACTAGTATGTGTTACAATGTAACACGACTAGTATGTGTAACAATGCAACGAGACTACTATGTTCTACAATGTAACATGACTATATGTGTTACAATGCAACATGACCAGATTAGTATGTGTTACAATGCAATGCGACTAGCGTTGCGACGCAACATGACCAGTATGTGTTACGATGCAACGTGATTAGTATGTGTTACAATGCAACGCGACTAGTGTCAATGTTCAACATGGCTAATATGTGTTACAATGCAATGCGACTTGTAATACAATGTATCACGACTATTATGTGTTTCAATACAATGGGAATAGTGTGTTACAATGCAATGTGACTACTATGTTCTACAATGTAACATGACTATATGTGTTACAATGCAACATGAATAGTAAGTGTTACAATGCAACATGAGTAGTATGTGTGACAATACAATGAGACTAGTATGTGTAACAATGCAATGCGACCAGTGTTATAATGCAACATGACTAGTATGTGTTACAATGCAACGTGACTACTATGTACTACAATGTAACATGACTATATGTGTTGCAATGCAACATGACTAGTATGTATTACAATGCAATGCGACTAGTATGTGTTACAATGCAACGCGACTAGTGTCCAATGCAACATGGCTAGTATGTATTACAATGCAATGCGACTTGTGATACAATGTAACACGACTATTATATGTTTAAATACAATGGGAATAGTATGTTACAATGCAATGCGACTATTATGTTCTACAATGCAACATGACTAGTAAGTGTTACAATGCAACATGACTAGTATGTGTTACAATGTAACACGACTAGTATGTGTTACAATGCAACGCGGCTAGTATGTGTTACAATGTAACACGACTAGTATGTAACAATGCAATGCGACTAGTGTTATAATGCAACATGACGAGTATGTGTTACAATGCAACGTGATCAGTATGTGTTACAATGCAACGTGACTAGTATGTGTTACAATGCAACACGACTAGTATGTGTAACAATGCAATGCGACTAGTGTTATAATGCAACATGTCTAGCATGTGTTACAATGCAACGTGACTACTATGTGTTACAATGTAACATGACTATATGTGTTACAATGCAACATGACCAGACTAGAATGTGTTACAATGCAATGCGACTAGTGTTGCAATGCAACATGACCAGTATGTGTTACGATGCAACGTGACTAGTAAGTGTTACAATGCAATGCAACTAGTGATACAATGTAACACGACTATTATGTGTTTCAATAAAATGGGAATAGTATGTTACAATGCAATGTGACTACTATGTTCTACAATGTAACATGACTACATGTGTTACAATGCAACATGACTAAGTAAGTCTTACAATGCAACATGACTAGTATGTGTTACAATGTAACACGACTAGTATGTGTAACAATGCAACGAGACTACTATGTTCTACAATGTAACATGACTATATGTGTTACAATGCAACATGACCAGATTAGTATGTGTTACAATGTAACATGACTATATGTGTTACAATGCAACATGACCAGACTAGTATGTGTTACAATGCAATGCGAATAGTGTTGCAATGCAACATGACCAGTATGTGTTACGATGCAACGTGACTAGTAAGTGTTACAATGCAATGCAACTAGTGATACAATGTAACACGACTATTATGTGTTTCAATAAAATGAGAATAGTATGTTACAATGCAATGTGACTACTATGTTCTACAATGTAACATGACTATATATGTTACAATGCAACATGACTAGTAAGTGTTACAATGCAACATGACTAGTATGTGTTACAATGTAACACGACTAGTATGTGTAACAATGCAACGAGACTACTATGTTCTACAATGTAACATGACTATATGTGTTACAATACAACATGACCAGATTAGTATGTGTTACAATGCAATGCGACTAGCGTTGCGACGCAACATGACCAGTATGTGTTACGATGCAACGTGATTAGTATGTGTTACAATGCAACGCGACTAGTGTCAAAGTGCAACATGGCTAATATGTGTTACAATGCAATGCGGCTTGTAATACAATGTATCACGACTATTATGTGTTTCAATACAATGGGAATAGTGTGTTACAATGCAATGTGACTACTATGTTCTACAATGTAACATGACTATATGTGTTACAATGCAACATGAATAGTAAGTGTTACAATGCAACATGACTAGTATGTGTGACAATACAATGAGACTAGTATGTGTAACAATGCAATGCGACCAGTGTTATAATGCAACATGACTAGTATGTGTTACAATGCAACGTGACTACTATGTTCTACAATGTAACATGACTATATATGTTGCAATGCAACATGACTAGTATGTATTACAATGCAATGCGACTAGTATGTGTTACAATGCAACGCGACTAGTGTCCAATGCAACATGGCTAGTATGTATTACAATGCAATGCGACTTGTGATACAATGTAACACGACTATTATATGTTTCAATACAATGGGAATAGTATGTTACAATGCAATGCGACTACTATGTTCTACAATGCAACATGACTAGTAAGTGTTACAATGCAACGTGACTAGTATGTGTTACAATGTAACACGACTAGTATGTGTTACAATGCAACGCGGCTAGTGTTACAATGCAACATGACTAGTATGTGTTACAATGCAACTCGACTAGTATGTGTTACAATGTAACACGACTAGTATGTGTAACAATGCAATGCGACTAGTGTTATAATGCAACATGTATAGTATGTGTTACAATGCAACGTGACTAATATGTGTTACAATGTAACATGACTATATGTGTTACAATGCAACATGACCAGACTAGAATGTGTTACAATGCAATGCGACTAGTGTTGCAATGCAACATGACCAGTATGTGTTACGATGCAACGTGACTAGTAAGTGTTACAATGCAATGCAACTAGTGATACAATGTAACACGACTATTATGTGTTTCAATAAAATGGGAATAGTATGTTACAATGCAATGTGACTACTATGTTCTACAATGTAACATGACTACATGTGTTACAATGCAACATGACTAAGTAAGTCTTACAATGCAACATGACTAGTATGTGTTACAATGTAACACGACTAGTATGTGTAACAATGCAACGAGACTACTATGTTCTACAATGTAACATGACTATATGTGTTACAATGCAACATGACCAGATTAGTATGTGTTACAATGTAACATGACTATATGTGTTACAATGCAACATGACCAGACTAGTATGTGTTACAATGCAATGCGAATAGTGTTGCAACGCAACATGACCAGTATGTGTTACGATGCAACGTGACTAGTAAGTGTTACAATGCAATGCAACTAGTGTCACAATGCAACATGGCTAGTATATGTTACAATGCAATGGGACTAGTAAGTGTTACAATGCAACATGACTAGTATGTGTTACAATGTAACACGACTAGTATGTGTAACAATGCAACGAGACTACTATGTTCTACAATGTAACATGACTATATGTGTTACAATGCAACATGACCAGATTAGTATGTGTTACAATGCAATGCGACTAGCGTTGCGACGCAACATGACCAGTATGTGTTACGATGCAACGTGATTAGTATGTGTTACAATGCAACGCGACTAGTGTCAAAGTGCAACATGGCTAATATGTGTTACAATGCAATGCGGCTTGTAATACAATGTATCACGACTATTATGTGTTTCAATACAATGGGAATAGTGTGTTACAATGCAATGTGACTACTATGTTCTACAATGTAACATGACTATATGTGTTACAATGCAACATGAATAGTAAGTGTTACAATGCAACATGACTAGTATGTGTGACAATACAATGAGACTAGTATGTGTAACAATGCAATGCGACCAGTGTTATAATGCAACATGACTAGTATGTGTTACAATGCAACGTGACTACTATGTTCTACAATGTAACATGACTATATATGTTGCAATGCAACATGACTAGTATGTATTACAATGCAATGCGACTAGTATGTGTTACAATGCAACGCGACTAGTGTCCAATGCAACATGGCTAGTATGTATTACAATGCAATGCGACTTGTGATACAATGTAACACGACTATTATATGTTTCAATACAATGGGAATAGTATGTTACAATGCAATGCGACTACTATGTTCTACAATGCAACATGACTAGTAAGTGTTACAATGCAACATGACTAGTATGTGTTACAATGTAACACGACTAGTATGTGTTACAATGCAACGCGGCTAGTGTTACAATGCAACATGACTAGTATGTGTTACAATGCAACTCGACTAGTATGTGTTACAATGTAACACGACTAGTATGTGTAACAATGCAATGCGACTAGTGTTATAATGCAACATGTATAGTATGTGTTACAATGCAACGTGACTAATATGTGTTACAATGTAACATGACTATATGTGTTACAATGCAACATGACCAGACTAGAATGTGTTACAATGCAATGCGACTAGTGTTGCAATGCAACATGACCAGTATGTGTTACGATGCAACGTGACTAGTAAGTGTTACAATGCAATGCAACTAGTGATACAATGTAACACGACTATTATGTGTTTCAATAAAATGGGAATAGTATGTTACAATGCAATGTGACTACTATGTTCTACAATGTAACATGACTACATGTGTTACAATGCAACATGACTAAGTAAGTCTTACAATGCAACATGACTAGTATGTGTTACAATGTAACACGACTAGTATGTGTAACAATGCAACGAGACTACTATGTTCTACAATGTAACATGACTATATGTGTTACAATGCAACATGACCAGATTAGTATGTGTTACAATGTAACATGACTATATGTGTTACAATGCAACATGACCAGACTAGTATGTGTTACAATGCAATGCGAATAGTGTTGCAACGCAACATGACCAGTATGTGTTACGATGCAACGTGACTAGTAAGTGTTACAATGCAATGCAACTAGTGTCACAATGCAACATGGCTAGTATATGTTACAATGCAATGGGACTAGTAAGTGTTACAATGCAACATGACTAGTATGTGTTACAATGTAACACGACTAGTATGTGTAACAATGCAACGAGACTACTATGTTCTACAATGTAACATGACTATATGTGTTACAATGCAACATGACCAGATTAGTATGTGTTACAATGCAATGCGACTAGCGTTGCGACGCAACATGACCAGTATGTGTTACGATGCAACGTGATTAGTATGTGTTACAATGCAACGCGACTAGTGTCAAAGTGCAACATGGCTAATATGTGTTACAATGCAATGCGACTTGTAATACAGTGTATCACGACTATTATGTGTTTCAATACAATGGGAATAGTGTGTTACAATGCAATGTGACTACTATGTTCTACAATGTAACATGACTATATGTGTTACAATGCAACATGAATAGTAAGTGTTACAATGCAACATGACTAGTATGTGTGACAATACAATGAGACTAGTATGTGTAACAATGCAATGCGACCAGTGTTATAATGCAACATGACTAGTATGTGTTACAATGCAACGTGACTACTATGTTCTATAATGTAACATGACTATATATGTTGCAATGCAACATGACTAGTATGTATTACAATGCAATGCGACTAGTATGTGTTACAATGCAACGCGACTAGTGTCCAATGCAACATGGCTAGTATGTATTACAATGCAATGCGACTTGTGATACAATGTAACACGACTATTATATGTTTCAATACAATGGGAATAGTATGTTACAATGCAATGCGACTACTATGTTCTACAATGCAACATGACTAGTAAGTGTTACAATGCAACATGACTAGTATGTGTTACAATGTAACACGACTAGTATGTGTTACAATGCAACACGGCTAGTGTTACAATGCAACATGACTAGTATGTGTTACAATGCAACACGACTAGTATGTGTTACAATGTAACACGACTAGTATGTGTAACAATGCAATGCGACTAGTGTTATAATGCAACATGTATAGTATGTGTTACAATGCAACGTGACTAATATGTGTTACAATGTAACATGACTATATGTGTTACAATGCAACATGACCAGACTAGAATGTGTTACAATGCAATGCGACTAGTGTTGCAATGCAACATGACCAGTATGTGTTACGATGCAACGTGACTAGTAAGTGTTACAATGCAATGAAACTAGTGATACAAAGTAACACGACTATTATGTGTTTCAATAAAATGGGAATAGTATGTTACAATGCAATGTGACTACTATGTTCTACAATGTAACATGACTACATGTGTTACAATGCAACATGACTAAGTAAGTGTTACAATGCAACATGACTAGTATGTGTTACAATGTAACACGACTAGTATGTGTAACAATGCAACGAGACTACTATGTTCTACAATGTAACATGACTATATGTGTTACAATGCAACATGACCAGATTAGTATGTGTTACAATGCAATGCGACTAGTGTTGCGATGCAACATGACCAGTATGTGTTACGATGCAACGTGATTAGTATGTGTTACAATGCAACGCGACTAGTGTCACAGTGCAACATGGCTAATATGAGTTACAATGCAATGCGACTTGTAATACAATGTATCACGACTATTATGTGTTTCAATACATTGGGAATAGTATATTACAATGCAATGCGACTACTATGTTCTACAATGTGACATGACTATATGTGTTACATTGCAACATGACTAGTAAGTGTTACAATACAATGCGACTAGTGATACAATGTAACACGACTATTATGTGTTTCAATAAAATGGGAATAGTATGTTACGATGCAATGCGACTAGTATGTTCTACAATGTAACATGACTATATGTGTTACAATGCAACATGACTAGTAAGTGTTACAATGCAACATGACTAGTATGTGTGACAATACAATGAGACTAGTATGTGTAACAATGCAATGCGACCAGTGTTATAATGCAACATGACTAGTATGTGTTACAATGCAACCTGACTACTATGTTCTACAATGTAACATGACTATATGTGTTGCAATGCAACATGACTAGTATGTATTACAATGCAATGCGATTAGTATGTGTTACAATGCAACGCGACTAGTGTCCAATGCAACATGGCTAGTATGTATTACAATGCAATGCGACTTGTGATACACTGTAACACGACTATTATATGTTTCAATACAATGGGAATAGTATGTTACAATGCAGTGCGACTACTATGTTCTACAATGCAACATGACTGGTAAGTGTCACAATGCAACATGACTAGTATGTGTTACAATGTAACACGACTAGTATGTGTTACAATGCAACGTCACCACTATGTTCTACATTGTAACATGACTATATGTGTTACAATGCAACATGACCAGACTAGTATGTGTTATAATGCAACACGACTAGAGTTACAATGCAACATGACTAGTATGTGTTACAATGCAACGTGACTACTATGTTCTACAATGTAACATGACTATATGTGTTACAATGCAACATGACTAGTATGTGTTACAATGCAATGGGACTAGTATGTTACAATGCAACGCCGCTAGTATGTGTTACAATGTAACACGACTAGTATGTAACAATGCAATGCGACTAGTGTTATAAAGCAACATGACCAGTATATGTTACAATGCAACGTGACTAGTATGTGTTACAATGCAACACGACTAGAATGTAATTCAATGTAAAACGACTAGTATGTGTTACAATGCAATGCGACTAGTGTTACAATGCAACATGACTAGTATGTGTTACAATGCAACACGACTAGTATGTGTTACAATGTAACACGACTAGTATGTGTAACAATGCAATGCGACTAGTGTTATAATGCAACATGTATAGTATGTGTTACAATGCAACGTGACTAATATGTGTTACAATGTAACATGACTATATGTGTTACAATGCAAAATGACCAGACTAGAATGTGTTACAATGCAATGCGACTAGTGTTGCAATGCAACATGACCAGTATGTGTTACGATGCAACGTGACCAGTAAGTGTTACAATGCAATGAAACTAGTGATACAATGTAACACGACTATTATGTGTTTCAATAAAATGGGAATAGTATGTTACAATGCAATGTGACTACTATGTTCTACAATGTAACATGACTACATGTGTTACAATGCAACATGACTAAGTAAGTGTTACAATGCAACATGACTAGTATGTGTTACAATGTAACACGACTAGTATGTGTAACAATGCAACGAGACTACTATGTTCTACAATGTAACATGACTATATGTGTTACAATGCAACATGACCAGATTAGTATGTGTTACAATGCAATGCGACTAGTGTTGCGATGCAACATGACCAGTATGTGTTACGATGCAACGTGATTAGTATGTGTTACAGTGCAACGCGACAAGTGTCACAGTGCAACATGGCTAATATGTGTTACAATGCAATGCGACTTGTAATACAATGTATCACGACTATTATGTGTTTCAATACAATGGGAATAGTATGTTACAATGCAATGCGACTACTATGTTCTACAATGTGACATGACTATATGTGTTACATTGCAACATGACTAGTAAGTGTTACAATACAATGCGACTAGTGATACAATGTAACACGACTATTATGTGTTTCAATAAAATGGGAATAGTATGTTACAATGCAATGCGACTAGTATGTTCTACAATGTAACATGACTATATGTGTTACAATGCAACATGACTAGTAAGTGTTACAATGCAACATGACTAGTATGTGTGACAATACAATGAGACTAGTATGTGTAACAATGCAATGCGACCAGTGTTATAATGCAACATGACTAGTATGTGTTACAATGCAACCTGACTACTATGTTCTACAATGTAACATGACTATATGTGTTGCAATGCAACATGACTAGTATGTATTACAATGCAATGCGACTAGTATGTGTTACAATGCAACGCGACTAGTGTCCAATGCAACATGGCTAGTATGTATTACAATGCAATGCGACTTGTGATACACTATAACACGACTATTATATGTTTCAATACAATGGGAATAGTATGTTACAATGCAGTGCGACTACTATGTTCTACAATGCAACATGACTAGTAAGTGTCACAATGCAACATGACTAGTATGTGTTACAATGTAACACGACTAGTATGTGTTACAATGCAATGTGACTACTATGTTCTACAATGTAACATGACTATATGTGTTACAATACAACATGACTAGTATGTGTTACAATGCAAAGCGACTAGTGATACAATGTAACACGACTATTATGTGTTTCAATAAAATGGGAATAGTATGTTACAATGCAATGCGATTAGATTGTTCTACAATGTAACATGACTATATGTGTTACAATGCAACATGACTAGTAAGTGTTACAATGCAACTTGACTAGTATCTGTTACAATACAATGGGACTAGTATGTTACAATGCAACGCGACTAGTATGTGTTACAATGTAACACGACTAGTATGTGTTACAATGCAACGTCACTACTATGTTCTACAATGTAACATGACTATATGTGTTACAATGCAACATGACCAGACTAGTATGTGTTACAATGCAACACGACTAGAGTTACAATGCAACATGACTAGTATGTGTTACAATGCAACGTGACTATTATGTTCTACAATGTATCATGACTATATGTGTTACAATGCAACATGACTAGTATGTGTTACAATACAATGGGACTAGTATGTTACAATGCAACGCCGCTAGTATGTGTTACAATGTAACACGACTAGTATGTAACAATGCAATGCGACTAGTGTTATAATGCAACATGACCAGTATATGTTACAATGCAACGTGACTAGTATTGTTACAATGCAACACGACTAGTATGTGTAACAATGCAATGCGACTAGTGTTATAATGCAACATGTCTAGTATGTGTTACAATGCAACGCGACTAGTATTGTTACAATGCAACACGACTAGAATGTAATTCAATGTAAAACGACTAGTATGTGTTACAATGCAATGCGACTAATGTTACAATGCAACATGACTAGTATGTGTTACAATGCAACGCGACTAGTATTGTTACAATGCAACACGACTAGTATGTGTAACAATGCAATGCGACTAGTGTTATAATGCAACATGTCTAGTATGTGTTACAATGCAACGTGACTAATATGTGTTACAATGTAACATGACTATATGTGTTACAATGCAACATGACCAGACTAGTATGTGTTACAATGCAATGCGAATAGTGTTGCAATGCAACATGACCAGTATGTGTTACGATGCAACGTGACTAGTAAGTGTTACAATGCAATGCAACTAGTGATACAATGTAACACGACTATTATGTGTTTCAATAAAATGGGAATAGTATGTTACAATGCAATGTGACTACTATGTTCTACAATGTAACATGACTACATGTGTTACAATGCAACATGACTAAGTAAGTGTTACAATGCAACATGACTAGTATGTGTTACAATGTAACACGACTAGTATGTGTAACAATGCAACGAGACTACTATGTTCTACAATGTAACATGACTATATGTGTTACAATGCAACATGACCAGATTAGTATGTGTTACAATGCAATGCGACTAGTGTTGCGATGCAACATGACCAGTATGTGTTACGATGCAACGTGATTAGTATGTGTTACAGTGCAACGCGACTAGTGTCACAGTGCAACATGGCTAATATGTGTTACAATGCAATGCGACTTGTAATACAATGTATCACGACTATTATGTGTTTCAATACAATGGGAATAGTATGTTACAATGCAATGCGACTACTATGTTCTACAATGTGACATGACTATATGTGTTACATTGCAACATGACTAGTAAGTGTTACAATACAATGCGACTAGTGATACAATGTAACACGACTATTATGTGTTTCAATAAAATGGGAATAGTTTGTTACAATGCAATGCGACTAGTATGTTCTACAATGTAACATGACTATATGTGTTACAATGCAACATGACTAGTAAGTGTTACAATGCAACATGACTAGTATGTGTGACAATACAATGAGACTAGTATGTGTAACAATGCAATGCGACCAGTGTTATAATGCAACATGACTAGTATGTGTTACAATGCAACGTGACTACTATGTTCTACAATGTAACATGACTATATATGTTGCAATGCAACATGACTAGTATGTATTACAATGCAATGCGACTAGTATGTGTTACAATGCAACGCGACTAGTGTCCAATGCAACATGGCTAGTATGTATTACAATGCAATGCGACTTGTGATACAATGTAACACGACTATTATATGTTTCAATACAATGGGAATAGTATGTTACAATGCAATGCGACTACTATGTTCTACAATGCAACATGACTAGTAAGTGTTACAATGCAACATGACTAGTATGTGTTACAATGTAACACGACTAGTATGTGCTACAATGCAACGCGGCTAGTATGTGTTACAATGTAACACGACTAGTATGTAACAATGCAATGCGACTAGTGTTATAATGCAACATGACGAGTATGTGTTACAATGCAACGTGACTAGTATGTGTTACTATGCAACACGACTAGAATGTGATTCAATGTAAAACGACTAGTATGTGTTACAATGCAATGCGACTAGTGTTACAATGCAACATGACTAGTATGTGTTACAATGCAACACGACTAGTATGTGTTACAATGTAACACGACTAGTATGTGTAACAATGCAATGCGACTAGTGTTATAATGCAACATGTATAGTATGTGTTACAATGCAACGTGACTAATATGTGTTACAATGTAACATGACTATATGTGTTACAATGCAACATGACCAGACTAGAATGTGTTACAATGCAATGCGACTAGTGTTGCAATGCAACATGACCAGTATGTGTTACGATGCAACGTGACTAGTAAGTGTTACAATGCAATGAAACTAGTGATACAATGTAACACGACTATTATGTGTTTCAATAAAATGGGAATAGTATGTTACAATGCAATGTGACTACTATGTTCTACAATGTTACATGACTATATGTGTTACAAAGCAACATGACTAGTAAGTGTTACAATGCATCATGACTAGTATGTGTTACAATGTAACACGACTAGTATGTGTAACAATGCAACGAGACTACTATGTTCTACAATGTAACATGACTATATGTGTTACAATGCAACATGACCAGATTAGTATGTGTTACAATGCAATGCGACTAGTGTTGCAATGCAACATGACCAGTATGTGTTACGATGCAACGTGACTAGTATGTGTTACAATGCAATGCGACTAGTGTCACAATGCAACATGGCTAATATGTGTTACAATGCATTGCGACTTGTAATACAATGTATCACGACTATTATGTGTTTCAATACAATGGGAATAGTGTGTTACAATGCAATGTGACTACTATGTTCTACAATGTAACATGACTATATGTGTTACAATGCAACATGAATAGTAAGTGTTACAATGCAACATGAGTAGTATGTGTGACAATACAATGAGACTAGTATGTGTAACAATGCAATACGACCAGTGTTATAATGCAACATGACTAGTATGTGTTACAATGCAACGTGACTACTATGTTCTACAATGTAACATGACTATATGTGTTGCAATGCAACATGACTAGTATGTATTACAATGCAATGCGACTAGTATGTGTTACATGACTATATGTGTTACAATGCAACATGACCAGATTAGTATGTGATACAATGTAACATGACTATATGTGTTACAAAGCAACATGACCAGACTAGTATGTGTTACAATGCAATGCGAATAGTGTTGCAATGCAACATGACCAGTATGTGTTACGATGCAACGTGACTAGTAAGTGTTACAATGCAATGCAACTAGTGATACAATGTAACACGACTATTATGTGTTTCAATAAAATGGGAATAGTATGTTACAATGCAATGTGACTACTATGTTCTACAATGTAACATGACTACATGTGTTACAATGCAACATGACTAAGTAAGTGTTACAATGCAACATGACTAGTATGTGTTACAATGTAACACGACTAGTATGTGTAACAATGCAACGAGACTACTATGTTCTACAATGTAACATGACTATATGTGTTACAATGCAACATGACCAGATTAGTATGTGTTACAATGCAATGCGACTAGTGTTGCGATGCAACATGACCAGTATGTGTTACGATGCAACGTGATTAGTATGTGTTACAGTGCAACGCGACTAGTGTCACAGTGCAACATGGCTAATATGTGTTACAATGCAATGCGACTTGTAATACAATGTATCACGACTATTATGTGTTTCAATACAATGGGAATAGTATGTTACAATGCAATGCGACTACTATGTTCTACAATGTGACATGACTATATGTGTTACATTGCAACATGACTAGTAAGTGTTACAATACAATGCGACTAGTGATACAATGTAACACGACTATTATGTGTTTCAATAAAATGGGAATAGTTTGTTACAATGCAATGCGACTAGTATGTTCTACAATGTAACATGACTATATGTGTTACAATGCAACATGACTAGTAAGTGTTACAATGCAACATGACTAGTATGTGTGACAATACAATGAGACTAGTATGTGTAACAATGCAATGCGACCAGTGTTATAATGCAACATGACTAGTATGTGTTACAATGCAACCTGACTACTATGTTCTACAATGTAACATGACTATATGTGTTGCAATGCAACATGACTAGTATGTATTACAATGCAATGCGACTAGTATGTGTTACAATGCAACGCGACTAGTGTCCAATGCAACATGGCTAGTATGTATTACAATGCAATGCGACTTGTGATACACTATAACACGACTATTATATGTTTCAATACAATGGGAATAGTATGTTACAATGCAGTGCGACTACTATGTTCTACAATGCAACATGACTAGTAAGTGTCACAATGCAACATGACTAGTATGTGTTACAATGTAACACGACTAGTATGTGTTACAATGCAATGTGACTACTATGTTCTACAATGTAACATGACTATATGTGTTACAATACAACATGACTAGTATGTGTTACAATCCAACATGACTAGTATGTGTTACAATGCAAAGCGACTAGTGATACAATGTAACACGACTATTATGTGTTTCAATAAAATGGGAATAGTATGTTACAATGCAATGCGATTAGATTGTTCTACAATGTAACATGACTATATGTGTTACAATGCAACATGACTAGTAAGTGTTACAATGCAACTTGACTAGTATCTGTTACAATACAATGGGACTAGTATGTTACAATGCAACGCGACTAGTATGTGTTACAATGTAACACGACTAGTATGTGTTACAATGCAACGTCACTACTATGTTCTACAATGTAACATGACTATATGTGTTACAATGCAACATGACCAGACTAGTATGTGTTACAATGCAACACGACTAGAGTTACAATGCAACATGACTAGTATGTGTTACAATGCAACGTGACTATTATGTTCTACAATGTATCATGACTATATGTGTTACAATGCAACATGACTAGTATGTGTTACAATACAATGGGACTAGTATGTTACAATGCAACGCCGCTAGTATGTGTTACAATGTAACACGACTAGTATGTAACAATGCAATGCGACTAGTGTTATAATGCAACATGACCAGTATATGTTACAATGCAACGTGACTAGTATGTGTTACAATGCAACACGACTAGAATGTAATTCAATGTAAAACGACTAGTATGTGTTACAATGCAATGCGACTAATGTTACAATGCAACATGACTAGTATGTGTTACAATGCAACGCGACTAGTATTGTTACAATGCAACACGACTAGTATGTGTAACAATGCAATGCGACTAGTGTTATAATGCAACATGTCTAGTATGTGTTACAATGCAACGTGACTAATATGTGTTACAATGTAACATGACTATATGTGTTACAATGCAACATGACCAGACTAGTATGTGTTACAATGCAATGCGAATAGTGTTGCAATGCAACATGACCAGTATGTGTTACGATGCAACGTGACTAGTAAGTGTTACAATGCAATGCAACTAGTGATACAATGTAACACGACTATTATGTGTTTCAATAAAATGGGAATAGTATGTTACAATGCAATGTGACTACTATGTTCTACAATGTAACGTGACTATATATGTTACAATGCAACACGACTAGTAAGTGTTACAATGCAACATGACTAGTATGTGTTACAATGTAACACGACTAGTATGTGTAACAATGCAACGAGACTACTATGTTCTACAATGTAACATGACTATATGTGTTACAATGCAACATGACCAGATTAGTATGTGTTACAATGCAATGCGACTAGCGTTGCGACGCAACATGACCAGTATGTGTTACGATGCAACGTGATTAGTATGTGTTACAATGCAATGCGACTTGTAATACAATGTATCACGACTATTATGTGTTTCAATACAATGGGAATAGTGTGTTACAATGCAATGTGACTACTATGTTCTACAATGTAACATGACTATATGTGTTACAATGCAACATGAATAGTAAGTGTTACAATGCAACATGACTAGTATGTGTGACAATACAATGAGACTAGTATGTGTAACAATGCAATGCGACCAGTGTTATAATGCAACATGACTAGTATGTGTTACAATGCAACGTGACTACTATGTTCTACAATGTAACATGACTATATATGTTGCAATGCAACATGACTAGTATGTATTACAATGCAATGCGACTAGTATGTGTTACAATGCAACGCGACTAGTGTCCAATGCAACATGGCTAGTATGTATTACAATGCAATGCGACTTGTGATACAATGTAACACGACTATTATATGTTTCAATACAATGGGAATAGTATGTTACAATGCAATGCGACTACTATGTTCTACAATGCAACATGACTAGTAAGTGTTACAATGCAACATGACTAGTATGTGTTACAATGTAACACGACTAGTATGTGCTACAATGCAACGCGGCTAGTATGTGTTACAATGTAACACGACTAGTATGTAACAATGCAATGCGACTAGTGTTATAATGCAACATGACGAGTATGTGTTACAATGCAACGTGACTAGTATGTGTTACTATGCAACACGACTAGAATGTGATTCAATGTAAAACGACTAGTATGTGTTACAATGCAATGCGACTAGTGTTACAATGCAACATGACTAGTATGTGTTACAATGCAACACGACTAGTATGTGTTACAATGTAACACGACTAGTATGTGTAACAATGCAATGCGACTAGTGTTATAATGCAACATGTATAGTATGTGTTACAATGCAACGTGACTAATATGTGTTACAATGTAACATGACTATATGTGTTACAATGCAACATGACCAGACTAGAATGTGTTACAATGCAATGCGACTAGTGTTGCAATGCAACATGACCAGTATGTGTTACGATGCAACGTGACTAGTAAGTGTTACAATGCAATGAAACTAGTGATACAATGTAACACGACTATTATGTGTTTCAATAAAATGGGAATAGTATGTTACAATGCAATGTGACTACTATGTTCTACAATGTTACATGACTATATGTGTTACAAAGCAACATGACTAGTAAGTGTTACAATGCATCATGACTAGTATGTGTTACAATGTAACACGACTAGTATGTGTAACAATGCAACGAGACTACTATGTTCTACAATGTAACATGACTATATGTGTTACAATGCAACATGACCAGATTAGTATGTGTTACAATGCAATGCGACTAGTGTTGCAATGCAACATGACCAGTATGTGTTACGATGCAACGTGACTAGTATGTGTTACAATGCAATGCGACTAGTGTCACAATGCAACATGGCTAATATGTGTTACAATGCATTGCGACTTGTAATACAATGTATCACGACTATTATGTGTTTCAATACAATGGGAATAGTGTGTTACAATGCAATGTGACTACTATGTTCTACAATGTAACATGACTATATGTGTTACAATGCAACATGAATAGTAAGTGTTACAATGCAACATGAGTAGTATGTGTGACAATACAATGAGACTAGTATGTGTAACAATGCAATACGACCAGTGTTATAATGCAACATGACTAGTATGTGTTACAATGCAACGTGACTACTATGTTCTACAATGTAACATGACTATATGTGTTGCAATGCAACATGACTAGTATGTATTACAATGCAATGCGACTAGTATGTGTTACATGACTATATGTGTTACAATGCAACATGACCAGATTAGTATGTGATACAATGTAACATGACTATATGTGTTACAAAGCAACATGACCAGACTAGTATGTGTTACAATGCAATGCGAATAGTGTTGCAATGCAACATGACCAGTATGTGTTACGATGCAACGTGACTAGTAAGTGTTACAATGCAATGCAACTAGTGATACAATGTAACACGACTATTATGTGTTTCAATAAAATGGGAATAGTATGTTACAATGCAATGTGACTACTATGTTCTACAATGTAACGTGACTATATATGTTACAATGCAACACGACTAGTAAGTGTTACAATGCAACATGACTAGTATGTGTTACAATGTAACACGACTAGTATGTGTAACAATGCAACGAGACTACTATGTTCTACAATGTAACATGACTATATGTGTTACAATGCAACATGACCAGATTAGTATGTGTTACAATGCAATGCGACTAGCGTTGCGACGCAACATGACCAGTATGTGTTACGATGCAACGTGATTAGTATGTGTTACAATGCAACGCGACTAGTGTCAAAGTTCAACATGGCTAATATGTGTTACAATGCAATGCGACTTGTAATACAATGTATCACGACTATTATGTGTTTCAATACAATGGGAATAGTGTGTTACAATGCAATGTGACTACTATGTTCTACAATGTAACATGACTATATGTGTTACAATGCAACATGAATAGTAAGTGTTACAATGCAACATGACTAGTATGTGTGACAATACAATGAGACTAGTATGTGTAACAATGCAATGCGACCAGTGTTATAATGCAACATGACTAGTATGTGTTACAATGCAACGTGACTACTATGTTCTACAATGTAACATGACTATATATGTTGCAATGCAACATGACTAGTATGTATTACAATGCAATGCGACTAGTATGTGTTACAATGCAACGCGACTAGTGTCCAATGCAACATGGCTAGTATGTATTACAATGCAATGCGACTTGTGATACAATGTAACACGACTATTATATGTTTCAATACAATGGGAATAGTATGTTACAATGCAATGCGACTACTATGTTCTACAATGCAACATGACTAGTAAGTGTTACAATGCAACATGACTAGTATGTGTTACAATGTAACACGACTAGTATGTGCTACAATGCAACGCGGCTAGTATGTGTTACAATGCAACGTGACTAGTAAGTGTTACAATGCAATGCAACTAGTGATACAATGTAACACGACTATTATGTGTTTCAATAAAATGGGAATAGTATGTTACAATGCAATGTGACTACTATGTTCTACAATGTAACGTGACTATATATGTTACAATGCAACACGACTAGTAAGTGTTACAATGCAACATGACTAGTATGTGTTACAATGTAACACGACTAGTATGTGTAACAATGCAACGAGACTACTATGTTCTACAATGTAACATGACTATATGTGTTACAATGCAACATGACCAGATTAGTATGTGTTACAATGCAATGCGACTAGCGTTGCGACGCAACATGACCAGTATGTGTTACGATGCAACGTGATTAGTATGTGTTACAATGCAACGCGACTAGTGTCAAAGTTCAACATGGCTAATATGTGTTACAATGCAATGCGACTTGTAATACAATGTATCACGACTATTATGTGTTTCAATACAATGGGAATAGTGTGTTACAATGCAATGTGACTACTATGTTCTACAATGTAACATGACTATATGTGTTACAATGCAACATGAATAGTAAGTGTTACAATGCAACATGACTAGTATGTGTGACAATACAATGAGACTAGTATGTGTAACAATGCAATGCGACCAGTGTTATAATGCAACATGACTAGTATGTGTTACAATGCAACGTGACTACTATGTTCTACAATGTAACATGACTATATATGTTGCAATGCAACATGACTAGTATGTATTACAATGCAATGCGACTAGTATGTGTTACAATGCAACGCGACTAGTGTCCAATGCAACATGGCTAGTATGTATTACAATGCAATGCGACTTGTGATACAATGTAACACGACTATTATATGTTTCAATACAATGGGAATAGTATGTTACAATGCAATGCGACTACTATGTTCTACAATGCAACATGACTAGTAAGTGTTACAATGCAACATGACTAGTATGTGTTACAATGTAACACGACTAGTATGTGCTACAATGCAACGCGGCTAGTATGTGTTACAATGTAACACGACTAGTATGTAACAATGCAATGCGACTAGTGTTATAATGCAACATGACGAGTATGTGTTACAATGCAACGTGACTAGTATGTGTTACTATGCAACACGACTAGAATGTGATTCAATGTAAAACGACTAGTATGTGTTACAATGCAATGCGACTAGTGTTACAATGCAACATGACTAGTATGTGATACAATGCAACACGACTAGTATGTGTTACAATGTAACACGACTAGTATGTGTAACAATGCAATGCGACTAGTGTTATAATGCAACATGTATAGTATGTGTTACAATGCAACGTGACTAATATGTGTTACAATGTAACATGACTATATGTGTTACAATGCAACATGACCAGACTAGAATGTGTTACAATGCAATGCGACTAGTGTTGCAATGCAACATGACCAGTATGTGTTACGATGCAACGTGACTAGTAAGTGTTACAATGCAATGAAACTAGTGATACAATGTAACACGACTATTATGTGTTTCAATAAAATGGGAATAGTATGTTACAATGCAATGTGACTACTATGTTCTACAATGTAACATGACTACATGTGTTACAATGCAACATGACTAAGTAAGTGTTACAATGCAACATGACTAGTATGTGTTACAATGTAACACGACTAGTATGTGTAACAATGCAACGAGACTACTATGTTCTACAATGTAACATGACTATATGTGTTACAATGCAACATGACCAGATTAGTATGTGTTACAATGCAATGCGACTAGTGTTGCGATGCAACATGACCAGTATGTGTTACGATGCAACGTGATTAGTATGTGTTACAGTGCAACGCGACTAGTGTCACAGTGCAACATGGCTAATATGTGTTACAATGCAATGCGACTTGTAATACAATGTATCACGACTATTATGTGTTTCAATACATTGGGAATAGTATGTTACAATGCAATGCGACTACTATGTTCTACAATGTGACATGACTATATGTGTTACATTGCAACATGACTAGTAAGTGTTACAATGCAACATGACTAGTATGTGTGACAATACAATGAGACTAGTATGTGTAACAATGCAATGCGACCAGTGTTATAATGCAACATGAGTAGTATGTGTTACAATGCAACCTGACTACTATGTTCTACAATGTAACATGACTATATGTGTTGCAATGCAACATGACTAGTATGTATTACAATGCAATGCGACTAGTATGTGTTACAATGCAACGCGACTAGTGTCCAATGCAACATGGCTAGTATGTATTACAATGCAATGCGACTTGTGATACACTGTAACACGACTATTATATGTTTCAATACAATGGGAATAGTATGTTACAATGCAGTGCGACTACTATGTTCTACAATGCAACATGACTAGTAAGTGTCACAATGCAACATGACTAGTATGTGTTACAATGTAACACTAGTATGTGTTACAATGCAACGTCACCACTATGTTCTACATTGTAACATGACTATATGTGTTACAATGCAACATGACCAGACTAGTATGTGTTATAATGCAACACGACTAGAGTTACAATGCAACATGACTAGTATGTGTTACAATGCAACGTGACTACTATGTTCTGCAATGTAACATGACTATATGTGTTACAATGCAACATGACTAGTATGTGTTACAATGCAATGGGACTAGTATGTTACAATGCAACGCCGCTAGTATGTGTTACAATGTAACACGACTAGTATGTAACAATGCAATGCGACTAGTGTTATAATGCAACATGACCAGTATATGTTACAATGCAACGTGACTAGTATGTGTTACAATGCAACACGACTAGAATGTAATTCAATGTAAAACGACTAGTATGTGTTACAATGCAATGCGACTAGTGTTACAATGCAACATGACTAGTATGTGTTACAATGCAACACGACTAGTATGTGTTACAATGTAACACGACTAGTATGTGTAACAATGCAATGCGACTAGTGTTATAATGCAACATGTATAGTATGGGTTACAATGCAACGTGACTAATATGTGTTACAATGTAACATGACTATATGTGTTACAATGCAACATGACCAGACTAGAATGTGTTACAATGCAATGCGACTAGTATTGCAATGCAACATGACCAGCATGTGTTACGATGCAACGTGACTAGTAAGTGTTACAATGCAATGCAACTAGTGATACAATGTAACACGACTATTATGTGTTTCAATAAAATGGGAATAGTATGTTACAATGCAATGTGACTACTATGTTCTACAATGTAACATGACTACATGTGTTACAATGCAACATGACTAAGTAAGTGTTACAATGCAACATGACTAGTATGTGTTACAATGTAACACGACTAGTATGTGTAACAATGCAACGAGACTACTATGTTCTACAATGTAACATGACTATATGTGTTACAATGCAACATGACCAGATTAGTATGTGTTACAATGCAATGCGACTAGTGTTGCGATGCAACATGACCAGTATGTGTTACGATGCAACGTGATTAGTATGTGTTACAGTGCAACGCGACTAGTGTCACAGTGCAACATGGCTAATATGTGTTACAATGCAATGCGACTTGTAATACAATGTATCACGACTATTATGTGTTTCAATACAATGGGAATAGTATGTTACAATGCAATGCGACTACTATGTTCTACAATGTGACATGACTATATGTGTTACATTGCAACATGACTAGTAAGTGTTACAATACAATGCGACTAGTGATACAATGTAACACGACTATTATGTGTTTCAATAAAATGGGAATAGTATGTTACAATGCAATGCGACTAGTATGTTCTACAATGTAACATGACTATATGTGTTACAATGCAACATGACTAGTAAGTGTTACAATGCAACATGACTAGTATGTGTGACAATACAATGAGACTAGTATGTGTAACAATGCAATGCGACCAGTGTTATAATGCAACATGACTAGTATGTGTTACAATGCAACCTGACTACTATGTTCTACAATGTAACATGACTATATGTGTTGCAATGCAACATGACTAGTATGTATTACAATGCAATGCGACTAGTATGTGTTACAATGCAACGCGACTAGTGTCCAATGCAACATGGCTAGTATGTATTACAATGCAATGCGACTTGTGATACACTATAACACGACTATTATATGTTTCAATACAATGGGAATAGTATGTTACAATGCAGTGCGACTACTATGTTCTACAATGCAACATGACTAGTAAGTGTCACAATGCAACATGACTAGTATGTGTTACAATGTAACACGACTAGTATGTGTTACAATGCAATGTGACTACTATGTTCTACAATGTAACATGACTATATGTGTTACAATACAACATGACTAGTATGTGTTACAATCCAACATGACTAGTATGTGTTACAATGCAAAGCGACTAGTGATACAATGTAACACGACTATTATGTGTTTCAATAAAATGGGAATAGTATGTTACAATGCAATGCGATTAGATTGTTCTACAATGTAACATGACTATATGTGTTACAATGCAACATGACTAGTAAGTGTTACAATGCAACTTGACTAGTATCTGTTACAATACAATGGGACTAGTATGTTACAATGCAACGCGACTAGTATGTGTTACAATGTAACACGACTAGTATGTGTTACAATGCAACGTCACTACTATGTTCTACAATGTAACATGACTATATGTGTTACAATGCAACATGACCAGACTAGTATGTGTTACAATGCAACACGACTAGAGTTACAATGCAACATGACTAGTATGTGTTACAATGCAACGTGACTATTATGTTCTACAATGTATCATGACTATATGTGTTACAATGCAACATGACTAGTATGTGTTACAATACAATGGGACTAGTATGTTACAATGTAACGCCGCTAGTATGTGTTACAATGTAACACGACTAGTATGTAACAATGCAATGCGACTAGTGTTATAATGCAACATGACCAGTATATGTTACAATGCAACGTGACTAGTATGTGTTACAATGCAACACGACTAGAATGTAATTCAATGTAAAACGACTAGTATGTGTTACAATGCAATGCGACTAATGTTACAATGCAACATGACTAGTATGTGTTACAATGCAACGCGACTAGTATTGTTACAATGCAACACGACTAGTATGTGTAACAATGCAATGCGACTAGTGTTATAATGCAACATGTCTAGTATGTGTTACAATGCAACGTGACTAATATGTGTTACAATGTAACATGACTATATGTGTTACAATGCAACATGACCAGACTAGTATGTGTTACAATGCAATGCGAATAGTGTTGCAATGCAACATGACCAGTATGTGTTACGATGCAACGTGACTAGTAAGTGTTACAATGCAATGCAACTAGTGATACAATGTAACACGACTATTATGTGTTTCAATAAAATGGGAATAGTATGTTACAATGCAATGTGACTACTATGTTCTACAATGTAACGTGACTATATATGTTACAATGCAACACGACTAGTAAGTGTTACAATGCAACATGACTAGTATGTGTTACAATGTAACACGACTAGTATGTGTAACAATGCAACGAGACTACTATGTTCTACAATGTAACATGACTATATGTGTTACAATGCAACATGACCAGATTAGTATGTGTTACAATGCAATGCGACTAGCGTTGCGACGCAACATGACCAGTATGTGTTACGATGCAACGTGATTAGTATGTGTTACAATGCAACGCGACTAGTGTCAAAGTTCAACATGGCTAATATGTGTTACAATGCAATGCGACTTGTAATACAATGTATCACGACTATTATGTGTTTCAATACAATGGGAATAGTGTGTTACAATGCAATGTGACTACTATGTTCTACAATGTAACATGACTATATGTGTTACAATGCAACATGAATAGTAAGTGTTACAATGCAACATGACTAGTATGTGTGACAATACAATGAGACTAGTATGTGTAACAATGCAATGCGACCAGTGTTATAATGCAACATGACTAGTATGTGTTACAATGCAACGTGACTACTATGTTCTACAATGTAACATGACTATATATGTTGCAATGCAACATGACTAGTATGTATTACAATGCAATGCGACTAGTATGTGTTACAATGCAACGCGACTAGTGTCCAATGCAACATGGCTAGTATGTATTACAATGCAATGCGACTTGTGATACAATGTAACACGACTATTATATGTTTCAATACAATGGGAATAGTATGTTACAATGCAATGCGACTACTATGTTCTACAATGCAACATGACTAGTAAGTGTTACAATGCAACATGACTAGTATGTGTTACAATGTAACACGACTAGTATGTGCTACAATGCAACGCGGCTAGTATGTGTTACAATGTAACACGACTAGTATGTAACAATGCAATGCGACTAGTGTTATAATGCAACATGACGAGTATGTGTTACAATGCAACGTGACTAGTATGTGTTACTATGCAACACGACTAGAATGTGATTCAATGTAAAACGACTAGTATGTGTTACAATGCAATGCGACTAGTGTTACAATGCAACATGACTAGTATGTGTTACAATGCAACACGACTAGTATGTGTTACAATGTAACACGACTAGTATGTGTAACAATGCAATGCGACTAGTGTTATAATGCAACATGTATAGTATGTGTTACAATGCAACGTGACTAATATGTGTTACAATGTAACATGACTATATGTGTTACAATGCAACATGACCAGACTAGAATGTGTTACAATGCAATGCGACTAGTGTTGCAATGCAACATGACCAGTATGTGTTACGATGTAACGTGACTAGTAAGTGTTACAATGCAATGAAACTAGTGATACAATGTAACACGACTATTATGTGTTTCAATAAAATGGGAATAGTATGTTACAATGCAATGTGACTACTATGTTCTACAATGTTACATGACTATATGTGTTACAAAGCAACATGACTAGTAAGTGTTACAATGCATCATGACTAGTATGTGTTACAATGTAACACGACTAGTATGTGTAACAATGCAACGAGACTACTATGTTCTACAATGTAACATGACTATATGTGTTACAATGCAACATGACCAGATTAGTATGTGTTACAATGCAATGCGACTAGTGTTACAATGCAACATGACCAGTATGTGTTACGATGCAACGTGACTAGTATGTGTTACAATGCAATGCGACTAGTGTCACAATGCAACATGGCTAATATGTGTTACAATGCATTGCGACTTGTAATACAATGTATCACGACTATTATGTGTTTCAATACAATGGGAATAGTGTGTTACAATGCAATGTGACTACTATGTTCTACAATGTAACATGACTATATGTGTTACAATGCAACATGAATAGTAAGTGTTACAATGCAACATGAGTAGTATGTGTGACAATACAATGAGACTAGTATGTGTAACAATGCAATACGACCAGTGTTATAATGCAACATGACTAGTATGTGTTACAATGCAACGTGACTACTATGTTCTACAATGTAACATGACTATATGTGTTGCAATGCAACATGACTAGTATGTATTACAATGCAATGCGACTAGTATGTGTTACATGACTATATGTGTTACAATGCAACATGACCAGATTAGTATGTGATACAATGTAACATGACTATATGTGTTACAAAGCAACATGACCAGACTAGTATGTGTTACATTGCAATGCGAATAGTGTTGCAATGCAACATGACCAGTATGTGTTACGATGCAACGTGACTAGTAAGTGTTACAATGCAATGCAACTAGTGATACAATGTAACACGACTATTATGTGTTTCAATAAAATGGGAATAGTATGTTACAATGCAATGTGACTACTATGTTCTACAATGTAACGTGACTATATATGTTACAATGCAACACGACTAGTAAGTGTTACAATGCAACATGACTAGTATGTGTTACAATGTAACACGACTAGTATGTGTAACAATGCAACGAGACTACTATGTTCTACAATGTAACATGACTATATGTGTTACAATGCAACATGACCAGATTAGTATGTGTTACAATGCAATGCGACTAGCGTTGCGACGCAACATGACCAGTATGTGTTACGATGCAACGTGATTAGTATGTGTTACAATGCAACGCGACTAGTGTCAAAGTTCAACATGGCTAATATGTGTTACAATGCAATGCGACTTGTAATACAATGTATCACGACTATTATGTGTTTCAATACAATGGGAATAGTGTGTTACAATGCAATGTGACTACTATGTTCTACAATGTAACATGACTATATGTGTTACAATGCAACATGAATAGTAAGTGTTACAATGCAACATGACTAGTATGTGTGACAATACAATGAGACTAGTATGTGTAACAATGCAATGCGACCAGTGTTATAATGCAACATGACTAGTATGTGTTACAATGCAACGTGACTACTATGTTCTACAATGTAACATGACTATATATGTTGCAATGCAACATGACTAGTATGTATTACAATGCAATGCGACTAGTATGTGTTACAATGCAACGCGACTAGTGTCCAATGCAACATGGCTAGTATGTATTACAATGCAATGCGACTTGTGATACAATGTAACACGACTATTATATGTTTCAATACAATGGGAATAGTATGTTACAATGCAATGCGACTACTATGTTCTACAATGCAACATGACTAGTAAGTGTTACAATGCAACATGACTAGTATGTGTTACAATGTAACACGACTAGTATGTGCTACAATGCAACGCGGCTAGTATGTGTTACAATGCAACGTGACTAGTAAGTGTTACAATGCAATGCAACTAGTGATACAATGTAACACGACTATTATGTGTTTCAATAAAATGGGAATAGTATGTTACAATGCAATGTGACTACTATGTTCTACAATGTAACGTGACTATATATGTTACAATGCAACACGACTAGTAAGTGTTACAATGCAACATGACTAGTATGTGTTACAATGTAACACGACTAGTATGTGTAACAATGCAACGAGACTACTATGTTCTACAATGTAACATGACTATATGTGTTACAATGCAACATGACCAGATTAGTATGTGTTACAATGCAATGCGACTAGCGTTGCGACGCAACATGACCAGTATGTGTTACGATGCAACGTGATTAGTATGTGTTACAATGCAACGCGACTAGTGTCAAAGTTCAACATGGCTAATATGTGTTACAATGCAATGCGACTTGTAATACAATGTATCACGACTATTATGTGTTTCAATACAATGGGAATAGTGTGTTACAATGCAATGTGACTACTATGTTCTACAATGTAACATGACTATATGTGTTACAATGCAACATGAATAGTAAGTGTTACAATGCAACATGACTAGTATGTGTGACAATACAATGAGACTAGTATGTGTAACAATGCAATGCGACCAGTGTTATAATGCAACATGACTAGTATGTGTTACAATGCAACGTGACTACTATGTTCTACAATGTAACATGACTATATATGTTGCAATGCAACATGACTAGTATGTATTACAATGCAATGCGACTAGTATGTGTTACAATGCAACGCGACTAGTGTCCAATGCAACATGGCTAGTATGTATTACAATGCAATGCGACTTGTGATACAATGTAACACGACTATTATATGTTTCAATACAATGGGAATAGTATGTTACAATGCAATGCGACTACTATGTTCTACAATGCAACATGACTAGTAAGTGTTACAATGCAACATGACTAGTATGTGTTACAATGTAACACGACTAGTATGTGCTACAATGCAACGCGACTAGTATGTGTTACAATATAACACGACTAGTATGTAACAATGCAATGCGACTAGTGTTATAATGCAACATGACGAGTATGTGTTACAATGCAACGTGACTAGTATGTGTTACTATGCAACACGACTAGAATGTGATTCAATGTAAAACGACTAGTATGTGTTACAATGCAATGCGACTAGTGTTACAATGCAACATGACTAGTATGTGATACAATGCAACACGACTAGTATGTGTTACAATGTAACACGACTAGTATGTGTAACAATGCAATGCGACTAGTGTTATAATGCAACATGTATAGTATGTGTTACAATGCAACGTGACTAATATGTGTTACAATGTAACATGACTATATGTGTTACAATGCAACATGACCAGACTAGAATGTGTTACAATGCAATGCGACTAGTGTTGCAATGCAACATGACCAGTATGTGTTACGATGCAACGTGACTAGTAAGTGTTACAATGCAATGAAACTAGTGATACAATGTAACACGACTATTATGTGTTTCAATAAAATGGGAATAGTATGTTACAATGCAATGTGACTACTATGTTCTACAATGTAACATGACTACATGTGTTACAATGCAACATGACTAAGTAAGTGTCACAATGCAACATGACTAGTATGTGTTACAATGTAACACGACTAGTATGTGTAACAATGCAACGAGACTACTATGTTCTACAATGTAACATGACTATATGTGTTACAATGCAACATGACCAGATTAGTATGTGTTACAATGCAATGCGACTAGTGTTGCGATGCAACATGACCAGTATGTGTTACGATGCAACGTGATTAGTATGTGTTACAGTGCAACGCGACTAGTGTCACAGTGCAACATGGCTAATATGTGTTACAATGCAATGCGACTTGTAATACAATGTATCACGACTATTATGTGTTTCAATACATTGGGAATAGTATGTTACAATGCAATGCGACTACTATGTTCTACAATGTGACATGACTATATGTGTTACATTGCAACATGACTAGTAAGTGTTACAATGCAACATGACTAGTATGTGTGACAATACAATGAGACTAGTATGTGTAACAATGCAATGCGACCAGTGTTATAATGCAACATGAGTAGTATGTGTTACAATGCAACCTGACTACTATGTTCTACAATGTAACATGACTATATGTGTTGCAATGCAACATGACTAGTATGTATTACAATGCAATGCGACTTGTGATACACTGTAACACGACTATTATATGTTTCAATACAATGGGAATAGTATGTTACAATGCAGTGCGACTACTATGTTCTACAATGCAACATGACTAGTAAGTGTCACAATGCAACATGACTAGTATGTGTTACAATGTAACACGACTAGTATGTGTTACAATGCAACGTCACCACTATGTTCTACATTGTAACATGACTATATGTGTTACAATGCAACATGACCAGACTAGTATGTGTTATAATGCAACACGACTAGAGTTACAATGCAACATGACTAGTATGTGTTACAATGCAACGTGACTACTATGTTCTGCAATGTAACATGACTATATGTGTTACAATGCAACATGACTAGTATGTGTTACAATGCAATGGGACTAGTATGTTACAATGCAACGCCGCTAGTATGTGTTACAATGTAACACGACTAGTATGTAACAATGCAATGCGACTAGTGTTATAATGCAACATGACCAGTATATGTTACAATGCAACGTGACTAGTATGTGTTACAATGCAACACGACTAGAATGTAATTCAATGTAAAACGACTAGTATGTGTTACAATGCAATGCGACTAGTGTTACAATGCAACATGACTAGTATGTGTTACAATGCAACACGACTAGTATGTGTTACAATGTAACACGACTAGTATGTGTAACAATGCAATGCGACTAGTGTTATAATGCAACATGTATAGTATGGGTTACAATGCAACGTGACTAATATGTGTTACAATGTAACATGACTATATGTGTTACAATGCAACATGACCAGACTAGAATGTGTTACAATGCAATGCGACTAGTGTTGCAATGCAACATGACCAGTATGTGTTACGATGCAACGTGACTAGTAAGTGTTACAATGCAATGAAACTAGTGATACAATGTAACACGACTATTATGTGTTTCAATAAAATGGGAATAGTATGTTACAATGCAATGTGACTACTATGTTCTACAATGTAACATGACTACATGTGTTACAATGCAACATGACTAAGTAAGTGTTACAATGCAACATGACTAGTATGTTTTACAATGTAACACGACTAGTATGTGTAACAATGCAACGAGACTACTATGTTCTACAATGTAACATGACTATATGTGTTACAATGCAACATGACCAGATTAGTATGTGTTACAATGCAATGCGACTAGTGTTGCGATGCAACATGACCAGTATGTGTTACGATGCAACGTGATTAGTATGTGTTACAGTGCAACGCGACTAGTGTCACAGTGCAACATGGCTAATATGTGTTACAATGCAATGCGACTTGTAATACAATGTATCACGACTATTATGTGTTTCAATACAATGGGAATAGTATGTTACAATGCAATGCGACTACTATGTTCTACAATGTGACATGACTATATGTGTTACATTGCAACATGACTAGTAAGTGTTACAATGCAACATGACTAGTATGTGTGACAATACAATGAGACTAGTATGTGTTTCAATAAAATGGGAATAGTATGTTACAATGCAATGCGACTAGTATGTTCTACAATGTAACATGACTATATGTGTTACAATGCAACATGACTAGTAAGTGTTACAATGCAACATGACTAGTATGTGTGACAATACAATGAGACTAGTATGTGTAACAATGCAATGCGACCAGTGTTATAATGCAACATGACTAGTATGTGTTACAATGCAACCTGACTACTATGTTCTACAATGTAACATGACTATATGTGTTGCAATGCAACATGACTAGTATGTATTACAATGCAATGCGACTAGTATGTGTTACAATGCAACGCGACTAGTGTCCAATGCAACATGGCTAGTATGTATTACAATGCAATGCGACTTGTGATACACTGTAACACGACTATTATATGTTTCAATACAATGGGAATAGTATGTTACAATGCAGTGCGACTACTATGTTCTACAATGCAACATGACTAGTAAGTGTCACAATGCAACATGACTAGTATGTGTTACAATGTAACACGACTAGTATGTGTTACAATGCAACGTCACCACTATGTTCTACATTGTAACATGACTATATGTGTTACAATGCAACATGACCAGACTAGTATGTGTTATAATGCAACACGACTAGAGTTACAATGCAACATGACTAGTATGTGTTACAATGCAACGTGACTACTATGTTCTACAATGTAACATGACTATATGTGTTACAATGCAACATGACTAGTATGTTTTACAATGCAATGGGACTAGTATGTTACAATGCAACGCCGCTAGTATGTGTTACAATGTAACACGACTAGTATGTAACAATGCAATGCGACTAGTGTTATAATGCAACATGACCAGTATATGTTACAATGCAACGTGACTACTATGTGTTACAATGCAACACGACTAGAATGTAATTCAATGTAAAACGACTAGTATGTGTTACAATGCAATGCGACTAGTGTTACAATGCAACATGACTAGTATGTGTTACAATGCAACACGACTAGTATGTGTTACAATGTAACACGACTAGTATGTGTAACAATGCAATGCGACTAGTGTTATAATGCAACATGTCTAGTATGTGTTACAATGCAACGTGACTAATATATGTTACAATGTAACATGACTATATGTGTTACAATGGAACATGACCAGACTAGTATGTGTTACAATGCAATGCGAATAGTGTTGCAATGCAACATGACCAGTATGTGTTACGATGCAACGTGACTAGTAAGTGTTACAATGCAATGCAACTAGTGATACAATGTAACACGACTATTATGTGTTTCAATAAAATGGGAATAGTATGTTACAATGCAATGTGACTACTATGTTCTACAATGAAACATGACTATATGTGTTACAATGCAACATGACCAGATTAGTATGTGTTACAATGCAATGCGACTAGTGTTGCGATGCAACATGACCAGTATGTGTTACGATGCAATGTGATTAGTATGTGTTACAATGCAACGCGACTAGTGTCACAGTGCAACATGGCTAATATGTGTTACAATGCAATGCGACTTGTAATACAATGTATCACGACTATTATGTGTTTCAATACAATGGGAATAGTATGTTACAATGCAATGCGACTACTATGTTCTACAATGTGACATGACTATATGTGTTACATTGCAACATGACTAGTAAGTGTTACAATGCAACATGACTAGTATGTGTGACAATACAATGAGACTAGTATGTGTAACAATGCAATGCGACCAGTGTTATAATGCAACATGACTAGTATGTGTTACAATGCAACGTGACTACTATGTTCTACAATGTAACATGACTATATGTGTTGCAATGCAACATGACTAGTATGTATTACAATGCAATGCGACTAGTATGTGTTACAATGCAACGCGACTAGTGTCCAATGCAACATGGCTAGTATGTATTACAATGCAATGCGACTTGTGATACAATGTAACACGACTATTATATGTTTCAATACAATGGGAATAGTATGTTATAATGCAATGCGACTAGTATGTTCTACAATGTAACATGACTATATGTGTTAAAATGCAACATGACTAGTAAGTGTTACAATGCAACATGACTAGTATGTGTGACAATACAATGAGACTAGTATGTGTAACAATGCAATGCGACCAGTGTTACAATGCAACATGACTAGTATGTGTTACAATATAACACGACTAGTATGTGTTACAATGCAACGCGGCTAGTATGTGTTACAATGTAACACGACTAGTATGTAACAATGCAATGCGACTAGTTTTATAATGCAACATGACGAGTATGTGTTACAATGCAACGTGATCAGTATGTGTTACAATGCAACACGACTAGAATGTGATTAAATGTAAAACGACTAGTATGTGTTACAATGCAATGCGACTAGTGTTACAATGCAACATGACTAGTATGTGTTACAATGCAACACGACTAGTATGTGTTACAATGTAACACGACTAGTATGTGTAACAATGCAATGCGACTAGTGTTATAATGCAACATGTCTAGTATGTGTTACAATGCAACGTGACTACTATGTGTTACAATGTAACATGACTATATGTGTTACAATGCAACATGACCAGACTAGAATGTGTTACAATGCAATGCGACTAGTGTTGCAATGCAACATGACTAGTATGTGTTACGATGCAACGTGACTAGTAAGTGTTACAATGCAATGCAACTAGTGATACAATGTAACACGACTATTATGTGTTTCAATAAAATGGGAATAGTATGTTACAATGCAATGTGACTACTATGTTCTACAATGTAACATGACTACATGTGTTACAATGCAACATGACTAAGTAAGTGTTACAATGCAACATGACTAGTATGTGTTACAATGTAACACGACTAGTATGTGTAACAATGCAACGAGACTACTATGTTCTACAATGTAACATGACTATATGTGTTACAATGCAACATGACCAGATTAGTATGTGTTACAATGCAATGCGACTAGTGTTGCGATGCAACATGACCAGTATGTGTTACGATGCAACACGACTAGAATGTGATTCAATGTAAAACGACTAGTATGTGTTACAATGCAATGCGACTAGTGTTACAATGCAACATGACTAGTATGTGTTACAATGCAACACGACTAGTATGTGTTACAATGTAACACGACTAGTATGTGTAACAATGCAATGCGACTAGTGTTATAATGCAACATGTCTAGTATGTGTTACAATGCAACGTGACTACTATGTGTTACAATGTAACATGACTATATGTGTTACAATGCAACATGACCAGACTAGAATGTGTTACAATGCAATGCGACTAGTGTTGCAATGCAACATGACCAGTATGTGTTACGATGCAACGTGACTAGTAAGTGTTACAATGCAATGCAACTAGTGATACAATGTAACACGACTATTATGTGTTTCAATAAAATGGGAATAGTATGTTACAATGCAATGTGACTACTATGTTCTACAATGTAACATGACTACATGTGTTACAATGCAACATGACTAAGTAAGTGTTACAATGCAACATGACTAGTATGTGTTACAATGTAACACGACTAGTATGTGTAACAATGCAACGAGACTACTATGTTCTACAATGTAACATGACTATATGTGTTACAATGCAACATGACCAGATTAGTATGTGTTACAATGCAATGCGACTAGTGTTGCGATGCAACATGACCAGTATGTGTTACGATGCAACGTGACTAGTAAGTGTTACAATGCAATGAAACTAGTGATACAATGTAACACGACTATTATGTGTTTCAATAAAATGGGAATAGTATGTTACAATGCAATGTGACTACTATGTTCTACAATGTAACATGACTACATGTGTTACAATGCAACATGACTAAGTAAGTGTTACAATGCAACATGACTAGTATGTTTTACAATGTAACACGACTAGTATGTGTAACAATGCAACGAGACTACTATGTTCTACAATGTAACATGACTATATGTGTTACAATGCAACATGACCAGATTAGTATGTGTTACAATGCAATGCGACTAGTGTTGCGATGCAACATGACCAGTATGTGTTACGATGCAACGTGATTAGTATGTGTTACAGTGCAACGCGACTAGTGTCACAGTGCAACATGGCTAATATGTGTTACAATGCAATGCGACTTGTAATACAATGTATCACGACTATTATGTGTTTCAAAACAATGGGAATAGTATGTTACAATGCAATGCGACTACTATGTTCTACAATGTGACATGACTATATGTGTTACATTGCAATATGACTAGTAAGTGTTACAATGCAACATGACTAGTATGTGTGACAATACAATGAGACTAGTATGTGTTTCAATAAAATGGGAATAGTATGTTACAATGCAATGCGACTAGTATGTTCTACAATGCAACATGACTATATGTGTCACAATGCAACATGACTAGTATGTGTTACAATGTAACACGACTAGTATGTGTTACAATGCAACGTCACCACTATGTTTTACATTGTAACATGACTATATGTGTTACAATGCAACATGACCAGACTAGTATGTGTTATAATGCAACACGTCTAGAGTTACAATGCAACATGACTAGTATGTGTTACAATGGAACGTGACTACTATGTTCTACAATGTAACATGACTATATGTGTTACAATGCAACATGACTAGTATGTGTTACAATGCAATGGGACTAGTATGTTACAATGCAACGCCGCTAGTATGTGTTACAATGTAACACGACTAGTATGTAACAATGCAATGCGACTAGTGTTATAATGCAACATGACCAGTATATGTTACAATGCAACGTGACTACTATGTGTTACAATGCAACACGACTAGAATGTAATTCAATGTAAAACGACTAGTATGTGTTACAATGCAATGCGACTAGTGTTACAATGCAACATGACTAGTATGTGTTACAATGCAACACGACTAGTATGTGTTACAATGTAACACGACTAGTATGTGTAACAATGCAATGCGACTAGTGTTATAATGCAACATGTCAAGTATGTGTTACAATGCAACGTGACTAATATATGTTACAATGTAACATGACTATATGTGTTACAATGGAACATGACCAGACTAGTATGTGTTACAATGCAATGCGAATAGTGTTGCAATGCAACATGACCAGTATGTGTTACGATGCAACGTGACTAGTAAGTGTTACAATGCAATGCAACTAGTGATACAATGTAACACGACTATTATGTGTTTCAATAAAATGGGAATAGTATGTTACAATGCAATGTGACTACTATGTTCTACAATGAAACATGACTATATGTGTTACAATGCAACATGACCAGATTAGTATGTGTTACAATGCAATGCGACTAGTGTTGCGATGCAACATGACCAGTATGTGTTACGATGCAATGTGATTAGTATGTGTTACAATGCAACGCGACTAGTGTCACAGTGCAACATGGCTAATATGTGTTACAATGCAATGCGACTTGTAATACAATGTATCACGACTATTATGTATTTCAATACAATGGGAATAGTATGTTACAATGCAATGCGACTACTATGTTCTACAATGTGACATGACTATATGTGTTACATTGCAACATGACTAGTAAGTGTTACAATGCAACATGACTAGTATGTGTGACAATACAATGAGACTAGTATGTGTAACAATGCAATGCGACCAGTGTTATAATGCAACATGACTAGTATGTGTTACAATGCAACGTGACTACTATGTTCTACAATGTAACATGACTATATGTGTTGCAATGCAACATGACTAGTATGTATTACAATGCAATGCGACTAGTATGTGTTACAATGCAACGCGACTAGTGTCCAATGCAACATGGCTAGTATGTATTACAATGCAATGCGACTTGTGATACAATGTAACACGACTATTATATGTTTCAATACAATGGGAATAGTATGTTATAATGCAATGCGACTAGTATGTTCTACAATGTAACATGACTATATGTGTTAAAATGCAACATGACTAGTAAGTGTTACAATGCAACATGACTAGTATGTGTGACAATACAATGAGACTAGTATGTGTAACAATGCAATGCGACCAGTGTTACAATGCAACATGACTAGTATGTGTTACAATATAACACGACTAGTATGTGTTACAATGCAACGCGGCTAGTATGTGTTACAATGTAACACGACTAGTATGTAACAATGCAATGCGACTAGTTTTATAATGCAACATGACGAGTATGTGTTACAATGCAACGTGATCAGTATGTGTTACAATGCAACACGACTAGAATGTGATTCAATGTAAAACGACTAGTATGTGTTACAATGCAATGCGACTAGTGTTACAATGCAACATGACTAGTATGTGTTACAATGCAACACGACTAGTATGTGTTACAATGTAACACGACTAGTATGTGTAACAATGCAATGCGACTAGTGTTATAATGCAACATGTCTAGTATGTGTTACAATGCAACGTGACTACTATGTGTTACAATGTAACATGACTATATGTGTTACAATGCAACATGACCAGACTAGAATGTGTTACAATGCAATGCGACTAGTGTTGCAATGCAACATGACCAGTATGTGTTACGATGCAACGTGACTAGTAAGTGTTACAATGCAATGCAACTAGTGATACAATGTAACACGACTATTATGTGTTTCAATAAAATGGGAATAGTATGTTACAATGCAATGTGACTACTATGTTCTACAATGTAACATGACTACATGTGTTACAATGCAACATGACTAAGTAAGTGTTACAATGTAACACGACTAGTATGTGTAACAATGCAACGAGACTACTATGTTCTACAATGTAACATGACTATATGTGTTACAATGCAACATGACCTGATTAGTATGTGTTACAATGCAATGCGACTAGTGTTGCGATGCAACATGACTAGTATGTGTTACAATGCAACGTGACTACTATGTTCTACAATGTAACATGACTATATGTGTTGCAATGCAACATGACTAGTATGTATTACAATGCAATGCGACTAGTATGTGTTACAATGCAACGCGACTAGTGTCCAATGCAACATGGCTAGTATGTATTACAATGCAATGCGACTTGTGATACAATGTAACACGACTATTATATGTTTCAATACAATGGGAATAGTATGTTATAATGCAATGCGACTAGTATGTTCTACAATGTAACATGACTATATGTGTTAAAATGCAACATGACTAGTAAGTGTTACAATGCAACATGACTAGTATGTGTGACAATACAATGAGACTAGTATGTGTAACAATGCAATGCGACCAGTGTTACAATGCAACATGACTAGTATGTGTTACAATATAACACGACTAGTATGTGTTACAATGCAACGCGGCTAGTATGTGTTACAATGTAACACGACTAGTATGTAACAATGCAATGCGACTAGTTTTATAATGCAACATGACGAGTATGTGTTACAATGCAACGTGATCAGTATGTGTTACAATGCAACACGACTAGAATGTGATTCAATGTAAAACGACTAGTATGTGTTACAATGCAATGCGACTAGTGTTACAATGCAACATGACTAGTATGTGTTACAATGCAACACGACTAGTATGTGTTACAGTGTAACACGACTAGTATGTGTAACAATGCAATGCGACTAGTGTTATAATGCAACATGTCTAGTATGTGTTACAATGCAACGTGACTACTATGTGTTACAATGTAACATGACTATATGTGTTACAATGCAACATGACCAGACTAGAATGTGTTACAATGCAATGCGACTAGTGTTGCAATGCAACATGACCAGTATGTGTTACGATGCAACGTGACTAGTAAGTGTTACAATGCAATGCAACTAGTGATACAATGTAACACGACTATTATGTGTTTCAATAAAATGGGAATAGTATGTTACAATGCAATGTGACTACTATGTTCTACAATGTAACATGACTACATGTGTTACAATGCAACATGACTAAGTAAGTGTTACAATGCAACATGACTAGTATGTGTTACAATGTAACACGACTAGTATGTGTAACAATGCAACGAGACTACTATGTTCTACAATGTAACATGACTATATGTGTTACAATGCAACATGACCAGATTAGTATGTGTTACAATGCAATGCGACTAGTGTTGCGATGCAACATGACCAGTATGTGTTACGATGCAACGTGATTAGTATGTGTTACAATGCAACGCGACTAGTGTCACAGTGCAACATGGCTAATATGTGTTACAATGCAATGCGACTTGTAATACAATGTATCACGACTATTATGTGTTTCAATACAATGGGAATAGTATGTTACAATGCAATGCGACTACTATGTTCTACAATGTAACATGACTATATGTGTTACATTGCAACATGACTAGTAAGTGTTACAATACAATGCGACTAGTGATACAATGTAACACGACTATTATGTGTTTCAATAAAATGGGAATAGTATGTTACAATGCAATGCGACTAGTATGTTCTACAATGTAACATGACTATATGTGTTACAATGCAACATGACTAGTAAGTGTTACAATGCAACATGACTAGTATGTGTGACAATACAATGAGACTAGTATGTGTAACAATGCAATGCGACCAGTGTTATAATGCAACATGACTAGTATGTGTTACAATGCAACGTGACTACTATGTTCTACAATGTAACATGACTATATGTGTTGCAATGCAACATGACTAGTATGTATTACAATGCAATGCGACTAGTATGTGTTACAATGCAACGCGACTAGTGTCCAATGCAACATGGCTAGTATGTATTACAATGCAATGCGACTTGTGATACACTGTAACACGACTATTATATGTTTCAATACAATGGGAATAGTATGTTACAATGCAATGCGACTACTATGTTCTACAATGCAACATGACTAGTAAGTGTCACAATGCAACATGACTAGTATGTGTTACAATGTAACACGACTAGTATGTGTTACAATGCAACGTCACCACTATGTTCTACAATGTAACATGACTATATGTGTTACAATGCAACATGACCAGACTAGTATGTGTTACAATGCAACACGACTAGAGTTACAATGCAACATGACTAGTATGAGTTACAATGCAACGTGACTACTATGTTCTACAATTTAACATGACTATATGTGTTACAATGCAACATGACTAGTATGTGTTACAATACAATGGGACTAGTATGTTACAATGCAACGCCGCTAGTATGTGTTACAATGTAACACGACTAGTATGTAACAATGCAATGCGACTAGTGTTATAATGCAACATGACCAGTATATGTTACAATGCAACGTGACTAGTATGTGTTACAATGCAACACGACTAGAATGTAATTCAATGCAAAACGACTAGTATGTGTTACAATGCAATGCGACTAGTGTTACAATGCAACATGAATAGTATGTGTTACAATGCAACACGACTAGTATGTGTTACAATGTAACAAGACTAGTATGTGTAACAATGCAATGCGACTAGTGTTATAATGCAACATGTCTAGTATGTGTTACAATGCAACGTGACTATTATGTGTTACAATGTAACATGACTATATGTGTTACAATGCAACATGACCAGACTAGTATGTGTTACAATGCAATGCGAATAGTGTTGCAATGCAACATGACCAGTATGTGTTACGATGCAACGTGACTAGTAAGTGTTACAATGCAATGCAACTAGTGATACAATGTAACACGACTATTATGTGTTTCAATAAAATGGGAATAGTATGTTACAATGCAATGTGACTACTATGTTCTACAATGTAACATGACTATATGTGTTACAATGCAACATGACTAGTAAGTGTTACAATGCAACATGACTAGTATGTGTTACAATGTAACACGACTAGTATGTGTAACAATGCAACGAGACTACTATGTTCTACAATGTAACATGTTACATGTTACAATGCAACATGACCGGATTAGTATGTGTTACAATGCAATGCGACTAGTGTTGCGATGCAACATGACCAGTATGTGTTACGATGCAACGTGATTAGTATGTGTTACAATGCAACGCGACAAGTGTCACAGTGCAACATGGCTAATATGTGTTACAATGCAATGCGACTTGTAATACAATGTATCACGACTATTATGTGTTTCAATACAATGGGAATAGTATGTTAAAATGCAATGCGACTACTATGTTCTACAATGTAACATGACTATATGTGTTACATTGCAACATGACTAGTAAGTGTTACAATACAATGCGACTAGTGATACAATGTAACACGACTATGATGTGTTTCAATAAAATGGGAATAGTATGTTACAATGCAATGTGACTACTATGTTCTACAATGTAACATGACTATATGTGTTACAATGCAACATGAATAGTAAGTGTTACAATGCAACATGACTAGTATGTGTGACAATACAATGAGACTAGTATGTTTAACAATGCAATGCGTCCAGTGTTATAATGCAACATGACTAGCATGTGTTACAATGCAACGTGACTACTATGTTCTACAATGTAACATGACTATATGTGTTTCAATGCATCATGACTAGTATGTATTACAATGCAATGCGACTAGTATGTGTTACAATGCAACGCGACTAGTGTCCAATGCAACATGGCTAGTATGTATTACAATGCAATGCGACTTGTGATACACTGTAACACGACTATTATATGTTTCAATACAATGGGAATAGTATGTTACAATGCAATGCGACTACTATGTTCTACAATGCAACATGACTAGTAAGTGTCACAATGCAACATGACTAGTATGTGTTACAATGTAACACGACTAGTATGTGTTACAATGCAACGTCACCACTATGTTCTACAATGTAACATGACTATATGTGTTACAATGTAACATGACCAGACTAGTATGTGTCACAATGCAACACGACGAGTATGTGTTACAATGTAACACGACTAGTATGTGTAACTATGCAATGCGACTAGTTTTATAATGCAACATGACTAGTATGTGATACAATGCAACGTGACTACAATGTTCTACAATGTAACATGACTATATCTGTTACAATGCAACATGACCAGACTAGTATGTGTTACAATGCAACGCGACTAGTGTCACAATGCAATATGGCTAGTATATGTTACAATGCAATGCGACTAGTAATACAATGTAACACGACTATTATGTGTTTCAATACAATGGGAATAGTATGTTACAATGCAATGCGACTATCATGTTCTACAATGTACGATGACTATATGTGTTACATTGCAACATGTCTAGTAACTGTTACAATGCAATGCGACTAGTGATACAATGTAACACGATTATTATGTGTTTCAATAAAATGGGACTAGTATGTTACAATGCAATGTGACTACTATGTTCTACAATGTAACATGACTATATGTGTTACAATGCAACATGACTAGTATGTGTTACAATACAATGGGACTAGTATGTTACAATGCAACGCGACTAGTATGTGTTACAATGTAACACGATTAGTATGTAACAATGCAATGCGACTAGTGTTATAATGCAACATGACTAGTATGTGTTACAATGCAACGTGACCAGTATGAGTGACAATGCAACGTGACTAGTATGTGTTATAATGCAACACGACTAGAATGTCATACAATGTAAAACGACTAGTATGTGTTACAATGCAATGCGACTAGTGTTACAATGCAACACGACTAGTATGTGTTACAATGCAACTTGACCACTATGTTCTACAATGTAACATGACTATATGTGTCCCAATGCAACATGGCTAGTTTGTATTACAATGCAATGCGACTTGTGATACAATGTAACACGACTATTATATGTTTCAATACAACGTGACTAGTATGTATTGCAATGCAACACGACTAGAATGTGATACAATGTAACACGACTAGTATGTTCTACAATGCAACGCAACTAGTAAGTGTTACAATGCAACATGACTAGTATGTATTACAATGCAATGCGACTAGTATGTGTTACAGTGCAACGCGACTAGTGTCACAATGCAACATGGCTAGTATATGTTACAATGCAATGGGACTAGTGATACAATGTATCACGACTATTATGTGTTTCAATACAATGGGAATAGTATGTTACAATGCAATGCGACTACTATGTTCTACAATGCAACATGACTAGTAAGTGTTACAATAAAATGGGACTTGTAGGTTACAATGCAACGCGACTAGTAAGTGTTACAATGTAAAACGACTAGTATGTGTTACAATGCAATGCGACTAGATTGTTCTACAATGTAACATGACTATATGTGTTACAATGCAACATGACCAGACTAGTATGTGTTATAATGCAACACGACGAGTATGTGTTACAATGTAACACGACTAGTATGTGTAACAATGCAATGCGACTAGTATTATAATGCAACATGACTAGTATGTGTTACAATGCAACGTGACTACAATGTTCTACAATGTAACATGACTATATGTGTTACAATGCAACATGACCAGACTAGAATGTGTTACAATGCAATGCGACTAGTGTTGCAATGCAACATGACTAGTATGTGTTACAATGCAACGCGACTAGTGTCACAATGCAACATGGCTAGTATGTGTTACAATGCAATGCGACTAGTAATACAATGTAACACGACTATTATGTGTTTCAATACAATGGGAATAGTATGTTACAATGCAATGCGACTACTATGTTCTACAATGTAAGATTACTATATGTGTTACATTGCAACATGACTAGTAACTGTTACAATGCAATGCGATTGGTTATACAATGTAACACGACTATTATGTGTTTCAATAAAATGGGAATAGTATGTTACAATGCAATGTGTCTACTATGTTCTACAATGTAACATGACTATATGTGTTACAATGCAACATGACTAGTATGTGTTACAATACAATGGGACTAGTATGTTACAATGCAACGCGACTAGTATGTGTTACAATGTAACACGACTAGTATGTGCTACAATGCAACGTCACTATTATGTTCTACAATGTAACATGACTATATGTGTTACAATGCAATATGACCAGACTAGTATGTGTTACAATGCAACACGACTAGTATGTGTTACAATGTAACACGACTAGAGTTACAATGCAACATGACTAGTATGTGTTACAATGCAACGTGACTACTATGTTCTACAATTTAACATGACTATATGTGTTACAATGCAACATGACTAGTATGTGTTACAATACAATGGGACTAGTATGTTACAATGCAACGCCGCTAGTATGTGTTACAATGTAACACGACTAGTATGTAACAATGCAATGCGACTAGTGTTATAATGCAACATGACCAGTATATGTTACAATGCAACGTGACTAGTATGTGTTACAATGCAACACGACTAGAATGTAATTCAATGCAAAACGACTAGTATGTGTTACAATGCAATGCGACTAGTGTTACAATGCAACATGACTAGTATGTGTTACAATGCAACACGACTAGTATGTGTTACAATGTAACAAGACTAGTATGTGTAACAATGCAATGCGACTAGTGTTATAATGCAACATGTCTAGTATGTGTTACAATGCAACGTGACTATTATGTGTTACAATGTAACATGACTATATGTGTTACAATGCAACATGACCAGACTAGTATGTGTTACAATGCAATGCGAATAGTGTTGCAATGCAACATGACCAGTATGTGTTACGATGCAACGTGACTAGTAAGTGTTACAATGCAATGCAACTAGTGATACAATGTAACACGACTATTATGTGTTTCAATAAAATGGGAATAGTATGTTACAATGCAATGTGACTACTATGTTCTACAATGTAACATGACTATATGTGTTACAATGCAACATGACTAGTAAGTGTTACAATGCAACATGACTAGTATGTGTTACAATGTAACACGACTAGTATGTGTAACAATGCAACGAGACTACTATGTTCTACAATGTAACATGACTATATGTGTTACAATGCAACATGACCGGATTAGTATGTGTTACAATGCAATGCGACTAGTGTTGCGATGCAACATGACCAGTATGTGTTACGATGCAACGTGATTAGTATGTGTTACAATGCAACGCGACAAGTGTCACAGTGCAACATGGCTAATATGTGTTACAATGCAATGCGACTTGTAATACAATGTATCACGACTATTATGTGTTTCAATACAATGGGAATAGTATGTTAAAATGCAATGCGACTACTATGTTCTACAATGTAACATGACTATATGTGTTACATTGCAACATGACTAGTAAGTGTTACAATACAATGCGACTAGTGATACAATGTAACACGACTATGATGTGTTTCAATAAAATGGGAATAGTATGTTACAATGCAATGTGACTACTATGTTCTACAATGTAACATGACTATATGTGTTACAATGCAACATGAATAGTAAGTGTTACAATGCAACATGACTAGTATGTGTGACAATACAATGAGACTAGTATGTTTAACAATGCAATGCGTCCAGTGTTATAATGCAACATGACTAGTATGTGTTACAATGCAACGTGACTACTATGTTCTACAATGTAACATGACTATATGTGTTTCAATGCATCATGACTAGTATGTATTACAATGCAATGCGACTAGTATGTGTTACAATGCAACGCGACTGGTGTCCAATGCAACATGGCTAGTATGTATTACAATGCAATGCGACTTGTGATACACTGTAACACGACTATTATATGTTTCAATACAATGGGAATAGTATGTTACAATGCAATGCGACTACTATGTTCTACAATGCAACATGACTAGTAAGTGTCACAATGCAACATGACTAGTATGTGTTACAATGTAACACGACTAGTATGTGTTACAATGCAACGTCACCACTATGTTCTACAATGTAACATGACTATATGTGTTACAATGCAACATGACCAGACTAGTATGTGTTACAATGCAACACGACTAGTATGTGTTACAATGTAACACGACTAGTATGTGTAACTATGCAATGCGACTAGTTTTATAATGCAACATGACTAGTATGTGATACAATGCAACGTGACTACAATGTTCTACAATGTAACATGACTATATCTGTTACAATGCAACATGACCAGACTAGTATGTGTTACAATGCAACGCGACTAGTGTCACAATGCAACATGGCTAGTATATGTTACAATGCAATGCGACTAGTAATACAATGTAACACGACTATTATGTGTTTCAATACAATGGGAATAGTATGTTACAATGCAATGCGACTATCATGTTCTACAATGTACGATGACTATATGTGTTACATTGCAACATGTCTAGTAACTGTTACAATGCAATGCGACTAGTGATACAATGTAACACGATTATTATGTGTTTCAATAAAATGGGACTAGTATGTTACAATGCAATGTGACTACTATGTTCTACAATGTAACATGACTATATGTGTTACAATGCAACATGACTAGTATGTGTTACAATACAATGGGACTAGTATGTTACAATGCAACGCGACTAGTATGTGTTACAATGTAACACGATTAGTATGTAACAATGCAATGCGACTAGTGTTATAATGCAACATGACTAGTATGTGTTACAATGCAACGTGACCAGTATGAGTGACAATGCAACGTGACTAGTATGTGTTATAATGCAACACGACTAGAATGTCATACAATGTAAAACGACTAGTATGTGTTACAATGCAATGCGACTAGTGTTACAATGCAACACGACTAGTATGTGTTACAATGCAACTTGACCACTATGTTCTACAATGTAACATGACTATATGTGTCCCAATGCAACATGGCTAGTTTGTATTACAATGCAATGCGACTTGTGATACAATATAACACGACTATTATATGTTTCAATACAACGTGACTAGTATGTATTGCAATGCAACACGACTAGAATGTGATACAATGTAACACGACTAGTATGTTCTACAATGCAACGCAACTAGTAAGTGTTACAATGCAACATGACTAGTATGTATTACAATGCAATGCGACTAGTATGTGTTACAGTGCAACGCGACTAGTGTCACAATGCAACATGGCTAGTATATGTTACAATGCAATGGGACTAGTGATACAATGTATCACGACTATTATGTGTTTCAATACAATGGGAATAGTATGTTACAATGCAATGCGACTACTATGTTCTACAATGCAACATGACTAGTAAGTGTTACAATAAAATGGGACTTGTATGTTACAATGCAACGCGACTAGTAAGTGTTACAATGTAAAACGACTAGTATGTGTTACAATGCAACGTCACTACTATGTTCTACAATGTAACATGACTATATGTGTTACAATGCAACATGACCAGACTAGTATGTGTTATAATGCAACACGACGAGTATGTGTTACAATGTAACACGACTAGTATGTGTAACAATGCAATGCGACTAGTATTATAATGCAACATGACTAGTATGTGTTACAATGCAACGTGACTACAATGTTCTACAATGTAACATGACTATATGTGTTACAATGCAACATGACCAGACTAGAATGTGTTACAATGCAATGCGACTAGTGTTGCAATGCAACATGACTAGTATGTGTTACAATGCAACGCGACTAGTGTCACAATGCAACATGGCTAGTATGTGTTACAATGCAATGCGACTAGTAATACAATGTAACACGACTATTATGTGTTTCAATACAATGGGAATAGTATGTTACAATGCAATGCGACTACTATGTTCTACAATGTAAGATTACTATATGTGTTACATTGCAACATGACTAGTAACTGTTACAATGCAATGCGACTGGTTATAAAATGTAACACGACTATTATGTGTTTCAATAAAATGGGAATAGTATGTTACAATGCAATGTGTCTACTATGTTCTACAATGTAACATGACTATATGTGTTACAATGCAACATGACTAGTATGTGTTACAATACAATGGGACTAGTATGTTACAATGCAACGCGACTAGTATGTGTTACAATGTAACACGACTAGTATGTGCTACAATGCAACGTCACTACTATGTTCTACAATGTAACATGACTATATGTGTTACAATGCAATATGACCAGACTAGTATGTGTTACAATGCAACACGACTAGTATGTGTTACAATGTAACACGACTAGTTTGTGTAACAATGCAATGCGACTAGTGTTATAACACAACATGACTAGTATGTGTTACAATGCAACGTGACTACTATGTTCTACAATGTAACATGACTATATGTGTTACAATGCAACATGACCAGACTAGTATGTGTTACAATGCAACGCGACTAGGGTCACAATGCAACATGGCTAGTATGTGTTACGATGCAATGCGACTAGTAATACAATGTAACACGACTATTATGTGTTTCAATACAATGGGAATAGTATGTTACAATGCAATGCGACTATTATGTTCTACAATGTAAGATGACTATATGTGTTAAAATGCAACATGACTAGTATGTGTTACAATACAATGCGACTAGTATGTGTTACAATACAATGGGACTAGTATGTTACAATGCAACGCGGCTAGTATGTGTTACAATGTAAGACGACTAGTATGTAGCAATGCAATTCGACTAGTGTTATAATGCAACATGACTAGTATGTGTTACAATGCAACGTGACTAGTATGTGTTGCAATGCAACGTGACTAGTATGTGTTACAATGCAACACGACTAGAAAGTGATCCAATGTAAAACGACTAGTATGTGTTACAATGCAATGCGACTAGTGTTACAATGCAACATGACTAGTCTGTGTTACAATGCAACACGACTAGTATGTGTTACAATGTAACACGACTAGTATGTGTAACAATGCAATGCGACTAGTGTTATAATGCAACATGACCAGTATGTGATACGATGCAACATGACCAGACTAGTATGTGTTACAATGCAATGCGAATAGTGTTGCAATGCAACATGACCAGTAAGTGTTATGATGCAACGTGACTAGTATGTGTTACAATGCAATGCGACTAGTGTCACAATGCAACATGACTAGTAAGTGTTACAATGCAACATGACTACTATGTTCTACAATGTAACATGACTGTATGTATTACAATGCAACGCGACTAGTATGTGTTACAATGTAACACGATTAGTATGTGTAACAATGCAATGCGACTAGTGTTATAATGCAACATGACTAGTATGTGTTACAATGCAACGTGACTACTATGTTCTACAATGCAACGTGACTACTATGTTCTACATTGTAACATGACTATATGTGTTACAATGCAACAGGACCAGACTAGTTTGTGTTACAATGCAACACGACTAGTATGTGTTACAATGTAACACGACTAGTATGTGTTACAATCCAATGGGACTAGTGTTATGATGCTACATGACTACTATGTGTTACAATGCAACGTAAGTACTATGTTCTACAATGTAACATGAATATATGTGTTACAATGCAACATGACCAGACTAGTATGTGTTACAATGCAATGCGACTAGTGTTGCAATGCAACATGACCTCTATGTGATACAATGCAACGTGACTACTATGTTCTACAATTTAACATGACTATATGTGTTACAATGCAACATGACTAGTATGTGTTACAATACAATGGGACTAGTATGTTACAATGCAACGCCGCTAGTATGTGTTACAATGTAACACGACTAGTATGTAACAATGCAATGCGACTAGTGTTATAATGCAACATGACCAGTATATGTTACAATGCAACGTGACTAGTATGTGTTACAATGCAACACGACTAGAATGTAATTCAATGCAAAACGACTAGTATGTGTTACAATGCAATGCGACTAGTGTTACAATGCAACATGACTAGTATGTGTTACAATGCAACACGACTAGTATGTGTTACAATGTAACAAGACTAGTATGTGTAACAATGCAATGCGACTAGTGTTATAATGCAACATGTCTAGTATGTGTTACAATGCAACGTGACTATTATGTGTTACAATGTAACATGACTATATGTGTTACAATGCAACATGACCAGACTAGTATGTGTTACAATGCAATGCGAATAGTGTTGCAATGCAACATGACCAGTATGTGTTACGATGCAACGTGACTAGTAAGTGTTACAATGCAATGCAACTAGTGATACAATGTAACACGACTATTATGTGTTTCAATAAAATGGGAATAGTATGTTACAATGCAATGTGACTACTATGTTCTACAATGTAACATGACTATATGTGTTACAATGCAACATGACTAGTAAGTGTTACAATGCAACATGACTAGTATGTGTTACAATGTAACACGACTAGTATGTGTAACAATGCAACGAGACTACTATGTTCTACAATGTAACATGACTATATGTGTTACAATGCAACATGACCGGATTAGTATGTGTTACAATGCAATGCGACTAGTGTTGCGATGCAACATGACCAGTATGTGTTACGATGCAACGCGACAAGTGTCACAGTGCAACATGGCTAATATGTGTTACAATGCAATGCGACTTGTAATACAATGTATCACGACTATTATGTGTTTCAATACAATGGGAATAGTATGTTAAAATGCAATGCGACTACTATGTTCTACAATGTAACATGACTATATGTGTTACATTGCAACATGACTAGTAAGTGTTACAATACAATGCGACTAGTGATACAATGTAACACGACTATGATGTGTTTCAATAAAATGGGAATAGTATGTTACAATGCAATGTGACTACTATGTTCTACAATGTAACATGACTATATGTGTTACAATGCAACATGAATAGTAAGTGTTACAATGCAACATGACTAGTATGTGTGACAATACAATGAGACTAGTATGTTTAACAATGCAATGCGTCCAGTGTTATAATGCAACATGACTAGTATGTGTTACAATGCAACGTGACTACTATGTTCTACAATGTAACATGACTATATGTGTTTCAATGCATCATGACTAGTATGTATTACAATGCAATGCGACTAGTATGTGTTACAATGCAACGCGACTGGTGTCCAATGCAACATGGCTAGTATGTATTACAATGCAATGCGACTTGTGATACACTGTAACACGACTATTATATGTTTCAATACAATGGGAATAGTATGTTACAATGCAATGCGACTACTATGTTCTACAATGCAACATGACTAGTAAGTGTCACAATGCAACATGACTAGTATGTGTTACAATGTAACACGACTAGTATGTGTTACAATGCAACGTCACCACTATGTTCTACAATTTAACATGACTATATGTGTTACAATGCAACATGACTAGTATGTGTTACAATACAATGGGACTAGTATGTTACAATGCAACGCCGCTAGTATGTGTTACAATGTAACACGACTAGTATGTAACAATGCAATGCGACTAGTGTTATAATGCAACATGACCAGTATATGTTACAATGCAACGTGACTAGTATGTGTTACAATGCAACACGACTAGAATGTAATTCAATGCAAAACGACTAGTATGTGTTACAATGCAATGCGACTAGTGTTACAATGCAACATGACTAGTATGTGTTACAATGCAACACGACTAGTATGTGTTACAATGTAACAAGACTAGTATGTGTAACAATGCAATGCGACTAGTGTTATAATGCAACATGTCTAGTATGTGTTACAATGCAACGTGACTATTATGTGTTACAATGTAACATGACTATATGTGTTACAATGCAACATGACCAGACTAGTATGTGTTACAATGCAATGCGAATAGTGTTGCAATGCAACATGACCAGTATGTGTTACGATGCAACGTGACTAGTAAGTGTTACAATGCAATGCAACTAGTGATACAATGTAACACGACTATTATGTGTTTCAATAAAATGGGAATAGTATGTTACAATGCAATGTGACTACTATGTTCTACAATGTAACATGACTATATGTGTTACAATGCAACATGACTAGTAAGTGTTACAATGCAACATGACTAGTATGTGTTACAATGTAACACGACTAGTATGTGTAACAATGCAACGAGACTACTATGTTCTACAATGTAACATGACTATATGTGTTACAATGCAACATGACCGGATTAGTATGTGTTACAATGCAATGCGACTAGTGTTGCGATGCAACATGACCAGTATGTGTTACGATGCAACGCGACAAGTGTCACAGTGCAACATGGCTAATATGTGTTACAATGCAATGCGACTTGTAATACAATGTATCACGACTATTATGTGTTTCAATACAATGGGAATAGTATGTTAAAATGCAATGCGACTACTATGTTCTACAATGTAACATGACTATATGTGTTACATTGCAACATGACTAGTAAGTGTTACAATACAATGCGACTAGTGATACAATGTAACACGACTATGATGTGTTTCAATAAAATGGGAATAGTATGTTACAATGCAATGTGACTACTATGTTCTACAATGTAACATGACTATATGTGTTACAATGCAACATGAATAGTAAGTGTTACAATGCAACATGACTAGTATGTGTGACAATACAATGAGACTAGTATGTTTAACAATGCAATGCGTCCAGTGTTATAATGCAACATGACTAGTATGTGTTACAATGCAACGTGACTACTATGTTCTACAATGTAACATGACTATATGTGTTTCAATGCATCATGACTAGTATGTATTACAATGCAATGCGACTAGTATGTGTTACAATGCAACGCGACTGGTGTCCAATGCAACATGGCTAGTATGTATTACAATGCAATGCGACTTGTGATACACTGTAACACGACTATTATATGTTTCAATACAATGGGAATAGTATGTTACAATGCAATGCGACTACTATGTTCTACAATGCAACATGACTAGTAAGTGTCACAATGCAACATGACTAGTATGTGTTACAATGTAACACGACTAGTATGTGTTACAATGCAACGTCACCACTATGTTCTACAATGTAACATGACTATATGTGTTACAATGCAACATGACCAGACTAGTATGTGTTACAATGCAACACGACTAGTATGTGTTACAATGTAACACGACTAGTATGTGTAACTATGCAATGCGACTAGTTTTATAATGCAACATGACTAGTATGTGATACAATGCAACGTGACTACAATGTTCTACAATGTAACATGACTATATCTGTTACAATGCAACATGACCAGACTAGTATGTGTTACAATGCAACGCGACTAGTGTCACAATGCAACATGGCTAGTATATGTTACAATGCAATGCGACTAGTAATACAATGTAACACGACTATTATGTGTTTCAATACAATGGGAATAGTATGTTACAATGCAATGCGACTATCATGTTCTACAATGTACGATGACTATATGTGTTACATTGCAACATGTCTAGTAACTGTTACAATGCAATGCGACTAGTGATACAATGTAACACGATTATTATGTGTTTCAATAAAATGGGACTAGTATGTTACAATGCAATGTGACTACTATGTTCTACAATGTAACATGACTATATGTGTTACAATGCAACATGACTAGTATGTGTTACAATACAATGGGACTAGTATGTTACAATGCAACGCGACTAGTATGTGTTACAATGTAACACGATTAGTATGTAACAATGCAATGCGACTAGTGTTATAATGCAACATGACTAGTATGTGTTACAATGCAACGTGACCAGTATGAGTGACAATGCAACGTGACTAGTATGTGTTATAATGCAACACGACTAGAATGTCATACAATGTAAAACGACTAGTATGTGTTACAATGCAATGCGACTAGTGTTACAATGCAACACGACTAGTATGTGTTACAATGCAACTTGACCACTATGTTCTACAATGTAACATGACTATATGTGTCCCAATGCAACATGGCTAGTTTGTATTACAATGCAATGCGACTTGTGATACAATGTAACACGACTATTATATGTTTCAATACAACGTGACTAGTATGTATTGCAATGCAACACGACTAGAATGTGATACAATGTAACACGACTAGTATGTTCTACAATGCAACGCAACTAGTAAGTGTTACAATGCAACATGACTAGTATGTATTACAATGCAATGCGACTAGTATGTGTTACAGTGCAACGCGACTAGTGTCACAATGCAACATGGCTAGTATATGTTACAATGCAATGGGACTAGTGATACAATGTATCACGACTATTATGTGTTTCAATACAATGGGAATAGTATGTTACAATGCAATGCGACTACTATGTTCTACAATGCAACATGACTAGTAAGTGTTACAATAAAATGGGACTTGTATGTTACAATGCAACGCGACTAGTAAGTGTTACAATGTAAAACGACTAGTATGTGTTACAATGCAACGTCACTACTATGTTCTACAATGTAACATGACTATATGTGTTACAATGCAACATGACCAGACTAGTATGTGTTATAATGCAACACGACGAGTATGTGTTACAATGTAACACGACTAGTATGTGTAACAATGCAATGCGACTAGTATTATAATGCAACATGACTAGTATGTGTTACAATGCAACGTGACTACAATGTTCTACAATGTAACATGACTATATGTGTTACAATGCAACATGACCAGACTAGAATGTGTTACAATGCAATGCGACTAGTGTTGCAATGCAACATGACTAGTATGTGTTACAATGCAACGCGACTAGTGTCACAATGCAACATGGCTAGTATGTGTTACAATGCAATGCGACTAGTAATACAATGTAACACGACTATTATGTGTTTCAATACAATGGGAATAGTATGTTACAATGCAATGCGACTACTATGTTCTACAATGTAAGATTACTATATGTGTTACATTGCAACATGACTAGTAACTGTTACAATGCAATGCGACTGGTTATACAATGTAACACGACTATTATGTGTTTCAATAAAATGGGAATAGTATGTTACAATGCAATGTGTCTACTATGTTCTACAATGTAACATGACTATATGTGTTACAATGCAACATGACTAGTATGTGTTACAATACAATGGGACTAGTATGTTACAATGCAACGCGACTAGTATGTGTTACAATGTAACACGACTAGTATGTGCTACAATGCAACGTCACTACTATGTTCTACAATGTAACATGACTATATGTGTTACAATGCAATATGACCAGACTAGTATGTGTTACAATGCAACACGACTAGTATGTGTTACAATGTAACACGACTAGTTTGTGTAACAATGCAATGCGACTAGTGTTATAACACAACATGACTAGTATGTGTTACAATGCAACGTGACTACTATGTTCTACAATGTAACATGACTATATGTGTTACAATGCAACATGACCAGACTAGTATGTGTTACAATGCAACGCGACTAGGGTCACAATGCAACATGGCTAGTATGTGTTACGATGCAATGCGACTAGTAATACAATGTAACACGACTATTATGTGTTTCAATACAATGGGAATAGTATGTTACAATGCAATGCGACTATTATGTTCTACAATGTAAGATGACTATATGTGTTAAAATGCAACATGACTAGTATGTGTTACAATACAATGCGACTAGTATGTGTTACAATACAATGGGACTAGTATGTTACAATGCAACGCGGCTAGTATGTGTTACAATGTAAGACGACTAGTATGTAGCAATGCAATTCGACTAGTGTTATAATGCAACATGACTAGTATGTGTTACAATGCAACGTGACTAGTATGTGTTGCAATGCAACGTGACTAGTATGTGTTACAATGCAACACGACTAGAAAGTGATCCAATGTAAAACGACTAGTATGTGTTACAATGCAATGCGACTAGTGTTACAATGCAACATGACTAGTCTGTGTTACAATGCAACACGACTAGTATGTGTTACAATGTAACACGACTAGTATGTGTAACAATGCAATGCGACTAGTGTTATAATGCAACATGACCAGTATGTGATACGATGCAACATGACCAGACTAGTATGTGTTACAATGCAATGCGAATAGTGTTGCAATGCAACATGACCAGTAAGTGTTATGATGCAACGTGACTAGTATGTGTTACAATGCAATGCGACTAGTGTCACAATGCAACATGACTAGTAAGTGTTACAATGCAACATGACTACTATGTTCTACAATGTAACATGACTGTATGTATTACAATGCAACGCGACTAGTATGTGTTACAATGTAACACGATTAGTATGTGTAACAATGCAATGCGACTAGTGTTATAATGCAACATGACTAGTATGTGTTACAATGCAACGTGACTACTATGTTCTACAATGCAACGTGACTACTATGTTCTACATTGTAACATGACTATATGTGTTACAATGCAACAGGACCAGACTAGTTTGTGTTACAATGCAACACGACTAGTATGTGTTACAATGTAACACGACTAGTATGTGTTACAATCCAATGGGACTAGTGTTATGATGCTACATGACTACTATGTGTTACAATGCAACGTAAGTACTATGTTCTACAATGTAACATGAATATATGTGTTACAATGCAACATGACCAGACTAGTATGTGTTACAATGCAATGCGACTAGTGTTGCAATGCAACATGACCTCTATGTGATACAATGCAACGTGACTACTATGTTCTACAATGTAACATGACTATATGTGTTACAATGCAATGCGACTAGTGTGATAATGCAACATGACTAGTATGTGTTACAATGCAACGTGACTACTATGTTCTACAATGTAACATGACTATATGTGTTACAATGCAATGTGACTAGTACGTGTTACAATTGAACGCGACTAGTGTCACAATGCAACATGGCTAGTATGTGTTACAATGCAATGCGACTAGTAATACTATGTAACACGACTATTATGTGTTTCAATACAATGGGAATAGTATGTTACAATGCAAAGCGACTACTATGTTCTACAATGTAACACGACTATATGTGTTACATTGCAACATGAATAGTATGTGTAACAATGCAATGCGACTAGTGTTATAATGCAACATGACTAGTATGTGTTACAATGCAACGTGACTATTATGTTCTACAATGTAACATGACTATATGTGTTGCAATGCAACATGACTAGTATGTGTTACAATGCAACGCGACTAGAATGTGATACAATGTAAACGACTAGTGTGTGTTACAATGCAACGCGACTAGTATGTGTTACAATGCAACGTGTCTAGTATGTGTTACAATGCAACGAGACTAGTGTCACAATGCAACATGACTATTATGTATTACAATGCAATGTGACTAGTATGTGTTACAATGCAACGCAACTAGTGATACAATGTAACACGACAATTATGTGTTTCAATTCAACGTGATTAGTATGTGTTACAATACAACGTGACTAGTATGTGTTACAACGCAATGCGACTACTATGTTCTACATGTAACATGACTATATGTGTTACAATGCAATGCAACTAGTGATACAATGTAACACGACTATTATGTGTTTCAATAAAATGGGAATAGTATGTTACAATGCAATGTGACTACTATGTTCTACAATGTAACATGACTATATCTGTTACAATGCAACATGACTAGTAAGTGTTACAACGCAATGCGACTAGTGTCACAATGCAACATGGCTAGTATGTGTTACAATGCAATGGGACTAGTGATACAATGTAACACGACTATTATGTGTTTCAATACAATGGGAATAGTATGTTACAATGCAATGCGACTATTATGTTCTACAATGTAAGATGACTATATGTGTTACATTGCAACATGACTAGTAACTGTTAAAATGCAATGCGACTAGTTATACAATGTAACACGACTATTATGTGTTTCAATAACATGGGAATATTATGTTACAATGCAATGTGACTATTATGTTCTACAATGTAACATGACTATATGTGTTGCAATGCAACATGACTAGTATGTGTTACAATACAATGGGACTAGAATGTTACAATGCAACGCGGCTAGTATGTGTTACAATGTAAGACGACTAGTATGTAACAATGCAATGCGACTAGTGTTATAATGTAACATGGCTAGTATGTGTTACAATACAACGTAACTAGTATGTGTTACAATGCAACGTGACTAGTATGTGTTACAATGCAACACGACTAGAAAGTGATCCAATGTAAAACGACTAGTATGTGTTACAATGCAATGCAACTAGTGTTACATTGCAACATGACTAGTATGTGTAACAATGCAATGCGACTCGTGTTATAATGCAACATGACTACTATGTGTTACAATGCAACGTGACTACTATGTTCTACAATGTAACATGACTATATGTGTTGCAATGCAACATGACTAGTATGTGTTACAATGCAACCCGACTAGAATGTGATACAATGTAAACGACTAGTATGTGTTACAATGCAATGCGACTAGTATGTGTTACAATGCAATGCGACTCGTGTTATAATGCAACATGACTACTATGTGTTACAATGCAACGTGACTACTATGTTCTACAATGTAACATGACTATATGTGTTGCAATGCAACATGACTAGTATGTGTTACAATGCAACCCGACTAGAATGTGATACAATGTAAACGACTAGTATGTGTTACAATGCAATGCGACTAGTATGTGTTACAATGCAACGCGACTAGTATGTGTTACAATGCAACGAGACTAGTGTCACAATGCAACATGTCTTGTATGTATTACAATGCAATGTGACTAGTACGTGTTACAATGCATCGCAACTAGTGATACAATGTAACACGACTATTATGTGTTTCAATACAACGTGATTAGTATGTGTAACAATACAACGTGACTAGTATGTGTTACAATGCAACGTGACTAGTATGTGTTACAATGCAACGTGATTAGTGTTGCAACGCAACATGACCAGTATGTGTTACAATGCAACGTGACTAGTATGTGTTACATTGCAACGCGACTAGCGTCAGAATGCAACATGGCTAGTATGTGTTACAATGCAATGCGACTAGTGATACAATGTAACACGACTATTATGTGTTTCAATAAAATGGGAATAGTATGTTACAATGCAATGCGACTAGTATGTTCTACAATGTAACATGACTATATGTGTTACAATGCAACATGACTAGTAAGTGTTACAATGCAACATGACTAGTATTTGTTACAATACAATGGGACTAGTATGTTACAATGCAACGCGACTAGTATGTGTTACAATGTAACACGACTAGTATGTGTTACAATACAACGTCACTACTATGTTCTACAATGTAACATGACTATATGTGTTACAATGCAACATGACCAGACTACTATGTGTTACAATGCAACACGACTAGAATGCGATACAATGTAAAACGACTAGTATGTGTTACAATGCAATGCGACTAGTGTTGCAATGCAACATGACTAGTATGTGTTACAATGCAACACGACTAGTATGTGTTACAATGTAACACGACTAGTATGTGTAACAATGCAATGCGACTAGTGTTATAATGCAACATGTCTAGTATGTGTTACAATGCAACGTGACTACTATGTGTTACAATGTAACATGACTATATGTGTTACAATGCAACATGACCAGACTAGTATGTGTTACAATGCAATGCGACTAGTGTTGCGATGCAACATGACCAGTATGTGTTACGATGCAACGTGATTAGTATGTGTTACAATGCAACGCGACTAGTGTCACAATGCAACATGGCTAATATGTGTTACAATGCAATGCGACTTGTAATACAATGTAACACGACTGTTATGTGTTTCAATACAATGGGAATAGTATGTTACAATGCAATGCGACTACTATGTTCTACAATGTAACATGACTATATGTGTTACATTGCAACATGATTAGTAAGTGTTACATTGCAATGCGTCTAGTGTTGCAATGCAACATGACTAGTATGCGTTACAATACAACGTGACTAGTATGTGTAACAATGCAACATGACTAGTATGTGTTACAATGTAACACGACTAGTATGTGTAACAATGCAACGTGACTACTATGTTCTACAATGTAACATGACTATATGTGTTACAATGCAACATGACCAGACTAGTATGTGTTACAATGCAATGCGACTAGTGTTGCGATGCAACATGACCAGTATGTGTTACGATGCAACGTGATTAGTATGTGTTACAATGCAACGCGATTAGTGTCACAATGCAACATGGCTAATATGTGTTACAATGCAATGCGACTTGTAATACAATGTAACACGACTGTTATGTGTTTCAAAACAATGGGAATAGTATGTTACAATGCAATGCGACTACTATGTTCTACAATGTAACATGACTATATGTGTTACAATGCAACATGACTAGTAAGTGTTACAACGCAATGCGACTAGTGTCACAATGCAACATGGCTAGTATGTGTTACAATGCAATGGGACAAGTGATACAATGTAACACGACTATTATGTGTTTCAATACAATGGGAATAGTATGTTACAATGCAATGCGACTACTATGTTCTACAATGCAACACGACTAGTATGTGTTACAATACAATGCGACTAGTGTTGCAATGCAACATGACTAGTATGCGTTACAATACAACGTGACTAGTATGTGTTACATTGCAACGTGACTACTATGTTCTACAATGTAACATGACTATATGTGTTACAATGCAACGTGACCAGACTAGTATGTGTTACAATGCAATGCGACTCGTGTTATAATGCAACATGACTAGTATGTGTTACAATGCAACGTGACTACTATGTTCTACAATGTAACATGACTATATGTGTTGCAATGCAACATGACTAGTATGTGTTACAATGCAACGCGACTAGAATGTGATACAATGTAAACGACTAGTATGTGTTACAATGCAATGCGACTAGTATGTGTTACAATGCAACGCGACTAGTATGTGTTACAATGCAACGAGACTAGTGTCACAATGCAACAGTTCTTGTATGTATTACAATGCAATGTGACTAGTACGTGTTACAATGCAACGCAACTAGTGATACAATGTAACACGACTATTATGTGTTTCAATACAACGTGATTAGTATGTGTTACAATACAACGTGACTAGTATGTGTTTCAATGCAACGTGACTAGTATGTGTTACAATGCAACGTGACTAGTGTTGCAACGCAACATGACCAGTATGTGTTACAATGCAACGTGACTAGTATGTGTTACATTGCAACGCGACTAGCGTCAGAATGCAACATGGCTAGTATGTGTTACAATGCAATGCGACTAGTGATACAATGTAACACGACTATTATGTGTTTCAATAAAATGGGAATAGTATGTTACAATGCAATGCGACTACTAAGTTCTACATGTAACATGCCTATATGTGTTACAATCCAACATGACAAGTAAGTGTTACAACGCAAGGCGACTACTATGTTCTACATGTAACATGACTATATGTGTTACATTGCAACATGACTAGTATGTGTTACAATGCAATGCGACTAGTGATACAATGTAATACGACTATTATGTGTTTCAATAAAATGGGAATAGTATGTTACAATGCAATGCGACTACTATGTTCTTAATGTAACATTCCTATATGTGTTACAATCCAACATGACTAGTAAGTGTTACAACGCAATGCGACTACTATGTTCTACATGTAACATGACTATATGTGTTACATTGCAACATGACTAGTGTGTGTTACAATGCAATGCGACTAGTGATACAATGTAACACGACTATTATGTCTTTCAATACAATGGGAATAGTATGTTACAATGGAATGTGACTACTATGTTCTACAATGTAACATGACTATATGTGTTACATTGCAACATGACTAGTAAGTGTTACAATGCAATGCGACTTGTTATACAATGTAACACGACTATTATGTGTTTCAATAAAATGGGAATAGCATGTTACAATGCAATGAGACTACTATGTTCTACAATGTAACATGACTATATGTGTTACAATGCAACATGACTAGTAGGTGTTACAATGCAACATGACTAGTATGTGTTACAATACAATGGGACTAGTATGTTACAATGCAACGCGACTAGTATGTGTTACAATGTAACACGACTAGTATGTGTTACAATGCAACTTGACTACTATGTTCTACAATGTAAAATGACTATATGTGTTACAATGCAACATGACTAGTAAGTGTTACAATGCAACATGACTAGTATGTGTTACAATACAATGGGACTAGTATGTTACAATGCAACGCGACTAGTGTTATAATGTAACATGACTAGTATGTGTTACAATGCAACGTGTCTAGCATGTGTTACAATGCAACATGTCTAGTATGTGTTACAATGCAACACGACTAGAAAGTGATCCAATGTAAAACGACTAGTATGTGTTACAATGCAATGCGACTAGTGTTACAATGCAACATGGCTAGTATGTGTTACAATACAACGTGACTAGTATGTGTTACAATGCAACGTGACTAGTATGTGTTACAATGCAACACGACTAGAAAGTGATCCAATGTAAAACGACTAGTATGTGTTACAATGCAATGCGACTAGTGTTACATTGCAACATGACTAGTATGTGTAACAATGCAATGCGACTCGTGTTATAATGCAACATGACTACTATGTGTTACGATGCAACGTGACTACTATGTTCTACAATGTAACATGACTATATGTGTTGCAATGCAACATGACTAGTATGTGTTACAATGCAACGCGACTAGAATGTGATACAGTGTAAACGACTAGTATGTGTTACAATGCAATGCGACTAGTATGTGTTACAATGCAACGTGACTAGTATGTGTTACAATGCAACGTGACTACTATGTGTTACAATGTAACATGACTATATGTGTTACAATGCAACATGACCAGACTAGTATGTGTTACAATGCAATGCGACTAGTGTTGCAATGCAACATGACCAGTATGTGTTACGATTCAACGTGACTAGTATGTGTAACAATGCAACATGACTAGTATGTGTTACAATGTAACACGACTAGTATGTGTAACAATGCAACGTGACTACTATGTTCTACAATGTAACATGACTATATGTGTTACAATGCAACATGACCAGACTAGTATGTGTTACAATGCAATGCGACTAGTGTTGCGATGCAACATGACCAGTATGTGTTACGATGCAACGTGATTAGTATGTGTTACAATGCAACGCGACTAGTGTCACAATGCAACACGGCTAATATGTGTTACAATGCAATGCGACTTGTAATACAATGTAACACGACTATTATGTGTTTCAAAACAATGGGAATAGTATGTTACAATGCAATGCGACTACTATGTTCTACAATGTAACATGACTATATGTGTTACATTGCAACATGTCTAGTAAGTGTTACAATGCAACATGACTAGTATGTGTTACAATATAATGGGACTAGTATGTTACAATGCAACGCGACTAGTATGTGTTACAATGTAACACGACTAGTATGTGTTACAATGCAACGTCACTACTATGTTCTACAATGTAACATGACTATATGTGTTACAATGCAACACAAATAGTTTGTGTTACAATGCAACACGACTAGTATGTTACAATGCAACGCGACTAGTATGTGTTACAATGTAACACGACTAGTATGTAACAATGCAATGCGACTAGTGTTATAATGCAACATGTCTAGTATGTGTTACAATGCAACGTGACTACTATGTGTTACAATGTAACATGACTATATGTGTTAAAATGCAACATGACCAGACTAGTATGTGTTACAATGCAATGCGACTAGTGTTGCAATGCAACATGACCAGTATGTGTTACGATTCAACGTGACTAGTAAGTGTTACAATGCAATTCGACTAGTGTTGTAATGCAACATGACTAGTATGCGTTACAATACAACGTGACTAGTATGTGTTACAATGCAACATGACTAGTACGTGTTACAATGTAACACGACTAGTATGTGTAACAATGCAACGTGACTACTATGTTCTACAATGTAACATGAATATATGTGTTACAATGCAACATGACCAGACTAGTATGTGTTACAATGCAATGCGACTAGTATTGCGATGCAACATGACCAGTATGTGTTACGATGCAACATGATTAGTATGTGTTACAATGCAACGCGACTAGTGTCACAATGCAACATGGCTAATATGTGTTACAATGCAATGCGACTTGTAATACAATGTAACACGACTATTATGTGTTTCAAAACAATGGGAATAGTATGTTACAATGCAATGCGACTACTATGTTCTACAATGTAACGTGACTATATGTGTAACATTGCAACATGACTAGTAAGTGTTACAATGCAATGCGACTAGAATGTGGTACAATGTAAAACGACTAGTATGTGTTACAATGCAATGCGACTAGTGTTACAATGCAAAATGACTAGTATGTGTTACAATGCAACGTGACTACTATGTTCTACAATGTAACATGACTATATGTGTTGCAATAAAATGGGAATAATATGTTACAATGCAATGCGACTTGTAATACAATGTAACACGACTATTATGCGTTTCGATACAATGGGAATAGTATGTTACAATGCAATGCGACTACTATGTTCTACAATGTAACATGACTATATGTGTTACATTGCAACATGACTAGTAAGTGTTACAATGCAATGCGACTAGTGTTGTAATGCAACGTGACTAGTATGCGTTACAATACAACGTGACTAGTATGTGTTACAATGCAACATGACTAGTACGTGTTCCAATGTAACACGACTAGTATGTGTAACAATGCAACGTGACTACTATGTTCTACAATGTAACATGACTATATGTGTTACAATGCAACATGACCAGACTAGTATGTGTTACAATGCAATGCGACTAGTGTTGCGATGCAACATGACCAGTATGTGTTACGATGCAACGTGATTAGTATGTGTTACAATGCAACGCGACTAGTGTCACAATGCAACATGGCTAATATGTGTTACAATGCAATGCGACTTGTAATACAATGTAACACGACTATTATGTGTTTCAAAACAATGGGAATAGTATGTTGCAATGCAATGCGACTACTATGTTCTACAATGTAACATGACTATATGTGTAACATTGCAACATGACTAGTAAGTGTTACAATGCAATGCGACTAGAATGTGGTACAATGTAAAACGACTAGTATGTGTTACAATGCAATGCGACTAGTTTTACAATGCAACATGACTAGTATGTGTTACAATGCAACGTGACTACTATGTTCTACAATGTAACATGACTATATGTGTTGCAATAAAATGGGAATAATATGTTACAATGCAATGCGACTTGTAATACAATATAACACGACTATTATGCGTTTCAATACAATGGGAATAGTATGTTACAATGCAATGCGACTACTGTGTTCTACAATGTAACATGACTATATGTGTTACATTGCAACATGACTAGTAAGTGTTACAATGCAATGCGACTAGTGTTGTAATGCAACGTGACTAGTATGCGTTACAATACAACGTGACTAGTATGTGTTACAATGCAACATGACTAGTACGTGTTACAATACAATGGGACTAGTATGTTACAATGCAACGCGACAAGTATGTGTTACAATGTAACACGACTAGTATGTAACAATGCAATTCGACTAGTGTTGCAATGCAACATGACTAGTTTGTGTTACAATGCAAGGCGACTAGTGTCACAATGCAACATGGCTAGTATGTGTTACAATGCAATGCGACTAGTAATACAATGTAACACGACTATTATGTGTTTCAATACAATGGGAATAGTATGTTAAAATGCAATGCGACTACTATGTTCTACAATGTAACATGACTATATGTGTTACAATGCAACATGACTAGTATGTGTTACAATACAATGGGACTAGTATGTTACAATGCAACGCGACAAGTATGTGTTACAATGTAACACGACTAGTATGTAACAATGCAATTCGACTAGTGTTGCAATGCAACATGACTAGTTTGTGTTACAATGCAAGGCGACTAGTGTCACAATGCAACATGGCTAGTATGTGTTACAATGCAATGCGACTAGTAATACAATGTAACACGACTATTATGTGTTTCAATACAATGGGAATAGTATGTTAAAATGCAATGCGACTACTATGTTCTACAATGTAACATGACTATATGTGTAACATTGCAACATGACTAGTAAGTGTTACAATGCAATGCGACTAGTGATACAATGTAACACGACTATTATGTGTTTCAATAAAATGGGAATAGTATGTTACAATGCAATGTGACTACTATGTTCTACAATGTAAGATGACTATATGTGTTACAATGCAACATGACTAGTATGTGTTACAATACAATGGGACTAGTATGTTACAATGCAACGCGACTAGTATGTATTACAATGTAACACGACTAGTATGTGTAACAATGCAATGCGACTAGTGTTATAATGCAACATGACTAGTATGTCTTACAATACAATGCGTCTGATATGTTACAATGCAACATGACTAGTATGTGTAACAATGCAATGCGACTAGTGTTATAATGCAACATGACTAGTATGTCTTACAATACAATGGGACTAGTATGTTACAATGAAACGCGACTAGTTTGTGTTACAATGCAATGCGACTAGTTTGTGTTACAATGTAACACGACTAGCATGTGTAACAATGCAATGTGACTAGTATGTCATACAATACAATTTTACTGATATGTTACAAGGCATCACGACTAGAATGTGATACAATGCAACATGACTAGAATGTGATACAATGCAACATGACTACAATGTGATACAATGCAACATGACTAGAATGAGATACAATGCAACATGACTAGTATATGTTACAATGCAATGCGACTAGAGTGTGATACAATGCAACATAACTAGTATGTGTTACAATGCAATGCGACTAGAATGTGACACAATGCAACATGACTAGTAAGTGTTACAATGCAACATGACTAGTATGTTCTACAATGTAACATGACTATATGTGTTGCAATAAAATGGGAATAATATGTTACAATGCAATGTGACTACTATGTTCTACAATGTAACATGACTATATGTGTTACAATGCAACATGACTAGTATGTGTTACAATACAATGGGATTAGTATGTTACAATGTAACGCGACTAGTATGTGTTACAATGTAACACGACTAGTATGTAACAATGCAAGGCGACTAGTGTCACAATGCAACATGGCTAGTATGTGTTACAATGCAATGCGACTAGTAATACAATGTAACACGACTATTATGTGTTTCAATACAATGGGAATAGTATGTTACAATGCAATGCGACTACTATGTTCTACAATGTAACATGACTATATGTGTAACATTGCAACATGACTAGTAAGTGTTACAATGCAATGCGACTAGTGATACAATATAACACGACTATTATGTGTTTCAATAAAATGGGAATAGTATGTTACAATGCAATGTGACTACTATGTTCTACAATGTAACATGACTATATGTGTTACAATGCAACATGACTAGTATGTGTTACAATACAATGGGACTAGTATGTTACAATGCAACGCGACTAGTATGTGTTACAATGTAACACGACTAGTATGTGTAACAATGCAATGCGACTAGTGTTATAATGCAACATGACTAGTATGTCTTACAATACAATGCGTCTGATATGTTACAATGCAACATGACTAGTATGTGTAACAATGCAATGCGACTAGTGATACAATGCAACATGACTACAATGTGATTCAATGCAACATGACTAGAATGTGATACAATGCAACACGACTAGAATGTGATACAATGCAACATAACTAGTATATGTTACAATGCAATGCGACTAGAGTGTGATACAATGCAACATAACTAGTATGTGTTACAATGCAACATGACTAGTATGTGTTACAATGCAATGCGACTAGAGTGTGATACAATGCAACATGACTAGTATGTGTTACAATGCAATGCGACTAGAGTGTGATACAATGCAACATGACTAGTATGTGTTACAATGCAATGCGACTAGAATGTGATACATTGCAACATGACTAGTATGTGTTACAATGCAATGCGACTAGTGATACAATGTAACACGACTATTATGTGTTTCAATAAAATGGGAATAGTATGTTACAATTCAATGCGACTAGCATGTTCTACAATGTAACATGACTATATGTGTTACAATGCAACATGACTAGTAAGTGTTACAATGCAACATGACTAGTATTTGTTACAATACAATGGGACTAGTATGTTACAATGCAACGCGACTAGTATGTGTTACAATGTAACACGACTAGTATGTGTTACAATACAACGTCACTACTATGTTCTACAATGTAACATGACTATATGTGTTACAATACAACATGACCAGACTACTATGTGTTACAATGCAACACGATTAATATGTGTTACAATGTAACACGACTAGTATGTGTAACAATGCAATGCGACTAGTGTTATAATGCAACATGACTAATATGTGTTACAATGCAACGTGACTACTATGTTCTACAAAGTAACATGACTATATGTGTTACAATGCAACATGACTAGTATGTGTTACAATACAATGGGACTAGTATGTTACAATGCAACGCGACTAGTATGTGTTACAATATAACACGATTAGTATGTAACAATGCAATGCGACTAGTGTTACAATGCAACATGACTAGTATGTGTTACAATGCAATGCGACTAGTGTTACAATGCAACATGACTAGTATGTGTTACAATGCAACACGACTAGTATGTGTTACAATGTAACACGACTAGTATGTGTAACAATGCAATGCGACTAGTGTTATAATGCAACATGTCTAGTATGTGTTACAATGCAACGTGACTACTATGTGTTACAATGTAACATGACTATATGTGTTACAATGCAACATGACCAGACTAGTATGTGTTACAATGCAATGCGACTAGTGTTGCAATGCAACATGACCAGTATGTGTTACGAGTCATCGTGACTAGTATGTGTTACAATGCAACGCGACTAGTGTCACAATGCAACATGGCTAGCATGCGTTACAATACAACGTGACTAGTATGTGTTACAATGCAATGCGACTAGAATGTGGTACAATGTAAAACGACTAGTATGTGTTACAATGCAATGCGACTAGTGTTACAATGCAACATGACTAGTATGTGTTACAATGCAACCTGACTACTATGTTCTACAATGTAACATGACTATATGTGTTGCAATAAAATGGGAATAATATGTTACAATGCAATGTGACTACTATGTTCTACAATGTAACATGACTATATGTGTTACAATGCAACATGACTAGTATGTGTTACAATACAATGGGACTAGTATGTTACAATGCAACGCGACTAGTATGTGTTACAATGTAACACGACTAGTATGTAACAATGCAAAGCGACTAGTGTTGCAATGCAACATGACTAGTTTGTGTTACAGTGCAAGGCGACTAGTGTCACAATGCAACATGGCTAGTATGTGTTACAATGCAATGCGACTAGTAATACAATGTAACACGACTATTATGTGTTTCAATACAATGGGAATAGTATGTTACAATGCAATGCGACTAATATGTTCTACAATGTAACATGACTATATGTGTAACATTGCAACATGACTAGTAAGTGTTACAATGCAATGCGACTAGTGATACAATGTAACACGACTATTATGTGTTTCAATAAAATGGGAATAGTATGTTACAATGCAATGTGACTACTATGTTCTACAATGTAACATGACTATATGTGTTACAATGCAACATGACTAGTATGTGTTACAATGCAATGGGACTAGTATGTTACAATGCAACGCGACTAGTATGTGTTACAATGTAACACGACTAGTATGTGTAACAATGCAATGCGACTAGTGTTATAATGCAACATGACTAGTATGTCTTACAATACAATGCGTCTGATATGTTACAATGCAACATGACTAGTATGTGTAACAATGCAATGCGACTAGTGTTATAATGCAACATGACTAGTATGTCTTACAATACAATGGGACTAGTATGTTACAATGAAACGCGACTAATTTGTGTTACAATGCAATGCGACTAGTTTGTGTTACAATGTAACACGACTAGTATGTGTTACAATGCAATGTGACTAGTATGTCTTACAATACAATTTGACTGATATGTTACAAGGCATCACGACTAGAATGTGATACAATGCAACATGACTAGAATGTGATACAATGCAACATGACTACAATGTGATACAATGCAACATGACTAGAATGAGATACAATGCAACACGACTAGAATGTGATACAATGCAACATGACTAGTATATGTTACAATGCAATGCGACTAGAGTGTGATACAATGCAACATAACTAGTATGTGTTACAATGCAATGCGACTAGAATGTGACACAATGCAACATGACTAGTAAGTGTTACAATGCAACATGACTAGTATGTTCTACAATGTAACATGACTATATGTGTTGCAATAAAATGGGAATAATATGTTACAATGCAATGTGACTACTATGTTCTACAATGTAACATGACTATATGTGTTACAATGCAACATGACTAGTATGTGTTACAATACAATGGGACTAGTATGTTACAATGCAACGCGACTAGTATGTGTTACAATGTAACACGACTAGTATGTAACAATGCAATGCGACTAGTGTTGCAATGCAACATGACTAGTTTGTGTTACAATGCAAGGCGACTAGTGTCACAATGCAACATGGCTAGTATGTGTTACAATGCAATGCGACTAGTAATACAATGTAACACGACTATTATGTGTTTCAATACAATGGGAATAGTATGTTACAATGCAATGCGACTACTATGTTCTACAATGTAACATGACTATATGTGTAACATTGCAACATGACTAGTAAGTGTTACAATGCAATGCGACTAGTGATACAATGTAACACGACTATTATGTGTTTCAATAAAATGGGAATAGTATGTTACAATGCAATGTGACTACTATGTTCTACAATGTAACATGACTATATGTGTTACAATGCAACATGACTAGTATGTGTTACAATACAATGGGACTAGTATGTTACAATGCAACGCGACTAGTATGTGTTACAATGTAACACGACTAGTATGTGTAACAATGCAATGCGACTAGTGTTATAATGCAACATGACTAGTATGTCTTACAATACAATGCGTCTGATATGTTACAATGCAACATGACTAGTATGTGTAACAATGCAATGCGACTAGTGTTATAATGCAACATGACTAGTATGTCTTACAATACAATGGGACTAGTATGTTACAATGAAACGCGACTAGTTTGTGTTACAATGCAATGCGACTAGTTTGTGTTACAATGTAACACGACTAGTATGTGTTACAATGCAATGTGACTAGTATGTCTTACAATACAATTTGACTGATATGTTACAAGGCATCACGACTAGAATGTGATACAATGCAACATGACTAGAATGTGATACAATGCAACATGACTACAATGTGATACAATGCAACATGACTACAATGAGATACAATGCAACACGACTAGAATGTGATACAATGCAACATGACTAGTATATGTTACAATGCAATGCGACTAGAGTGTGATACAATGCAACATAACTAGTATGTGTTACAATGCAATGCGACTAGAATGTGACACAATGCAACATGACTAGTAAGTGTTACAATGCAACATGACTAGTATGTTCTACAATGTAACATGACTATATGTGTTGCAATAAAATGGGAATAATATGTTACAATGCAATGTGACTACTATGTTCTACAATGTAACATGACTATATGTGTTACAATGCAACATGACTAGTATGTGTTACAATACAATGGGACTAGTATGTTACAATGCAACGCGACTAGTATGTGTTACAATGTAACACGACTAGTATGTAACAATGCAATGCGACTAGTGTTGCAATGCAACATGACTAGTTTGTGTTACAATGCAAGGCGACTAGTGTCACAATGCAACATGGCTAGTATGTGTTACAATGCAATGCGACTAGTAATACAATGTAACACGACTATTATGTGTTTCAATACAATGGGAATAGTATGTTACAATGCAATGCGACTACTATGTTCTACAATGTAACATGACTATATGTGTAACATTGCAACATGACTAGTAAGTGTTACAATGCAATGCGACTAGTGATACAATGTAACACGACTATTATGTGTTTCAATAAAATGGGAATAGTATGTTACAATGCAATGTGACTACTATGTTCTACAATGTAACATGACTATATGTGTTACAATGCAACATGACTAGCATGTGTTACAATACAATGGGACTAGTATGTTACAATGCAACGCGACTAGTATGTGTTACAATGTAACACGACTAGTATGTGTAACAATGCAATGCGACTAGTGTTATAATGCAACATGACTAGTATGTCTTACAATACAATGCGTCTGATATGTTACAATGCAACATGACTAGTATGTGTAACAATGCAATGCGACTAGTGTTATAATGCAACATGACTAGTATGTCTTACAATACAATGGGACTAGTATGTTACAATGAAACGCGACTAGTTTGTGTTACAATGCAATGCGACTAGTTTGTGTTACAATGTAACACGACTAGTATGTGTTACAATGCAATGTGACTAGTATGTCTTACAATACAATTTGACTGATATGTTACAAGGCATCACGACTAGAATGTGATACAATGCAACATGACTAGAATGTGATACAATGCAACATGACTACAATGTGATACAATGCAACATGACTAGAATGAGATACAATGCAACACGACTAGAATGTGATACAATGCAACATGACTAGTATATGTTACAATGCAATGCGACTAGAGTGTGATACAATGCAACATAACTAGTATGTGTTACAATGCAATGCGACTAGAATGTGACACAATGCAACATGACTAGTAAGTGTTACAATGTAACATGACTATATGTGTTGCAATAAAATGGGAATAATATGTTACAATACAATGTGACTACTATGTTCTACAATGTAACATGACTATATGTGTTACAATGCAACATGACTAGTATGTGTTACAATACAATGGGACTAGTATGTTACAATGCAACGCGACTAGTATGTGTTACAATGTAACACGACTAGTATGTAACAATGCAATGCGACTAGTGTTGCAATGCAACATGACTAGTTTGTGTTACAATGCAAGGCGACTAGTGTCACAATGCAACATGGCTAGTATGTGTTACAATGCAATGCGACTAGTAATACTATGTAACACGACTATTATGTGTTTCAATACAATGGGAATAGTATGTTACAATGCAATACGACTACTATGTTCTACAATGTAACATGACTATATGTGTAACATTGCAACATGGCTAGTAAGTGTTACAATGCAATGCGACTAGTGATACAATGTGACACGACTATTATGTGTTTCAATAAAATGGGAATAGTATGTTACAATGCAATGTGACTACTATGTTCTACAATGTAACATGACTATATGTGTTACAATGCAACATGACTAGTATTTGTTACAATACAATGGGACTAGTATGTTACAATGCAACGCGACTAGTATGTGTTACAATGTAACACGACTAGTATGTGTTACAATACAACGTCACTACTATGTTCTACAATGTAACATGACTATATGTGTTACAATGCAACATGACCAGACTACTATGTGTTACAATGCAACACGATTAGTATGTGTTACAATGTAACACGACTAGTATGTGTAACAATGCAATGCGACTAGTGTTATAATGCAACATGACTAATATGTGTTACAATGCAGCGTGACTACTATGTTCTACAAAGTAACATGACAATATGTGTTACAATGCAACATGACTAGTATGTGTTACAATACAATGGGACTAGTATGTTACAATGCAACGCGACTAGTATGTGTTACAATATAACACGACTAGTATGTAACAATGCAATGCGACTAGTGTTACAATGCAACATGATTAGTATGTGTCACAATGCAATGCGACTAGTGTTACAATGCAACATGACTAGTATGTGTTACAATGCAACACGACTAGTATGTGTTACAATGTAACACGACTAGTATGTGTAACAATGCAATGCGACTAGTGTTACAATGCAACGTGACTACTATGTGTTACAATGTAACATGACTATATGTGTTACAATGCAACATGACCAGACTAGTATGTGTTACAATGCAATGCGACTAGTGTTGCAATGCAACATGACCAGCATGTGTTACGATTCAACGTGACTAGTATGTGTTACAATGCAACGCGACTAGTGTCACAATGCAACATGGCTAGCATGTGTTACAATGCAATGCGACTTGTAATACAATGTAACACGACTATTTTGCGTTTCAATACAATGGGAATAGTATGTTACAATGCAATGCGACTGCAATGTTCTACAATGTAACATGACTAGTATACGTTACAATACAACGTGACTAGTATGTGTTACAATGCAACATGACTAGTACGTGTTACAATGTAACACGACTAGTATGTGTAACAATGCAACGTGACTACTATGTTCTACAATGTAACATGAATATATGTGTTACAATGCAACATGACCAGACTAGTATGTGTTACAATGCAATGCGACTAGTATTGCGATGCAACATGACCAGTATGTGTTACGATGCAACGTGATTAGTATGTGTTACAATGCAACGCGACTAGTGTCACAATGCAACATGGCTAATATGTGTTACAATGCAATGCGACTTGTAATACAATGTAACACGACTATTATGTGTTTCAAAACAATGGGAATAGTATGTTACAATGCAATGCGACTACTATGTTCTACAATGTAACGTGACTATATGTGTAACATTGCAACATGACTAGTAAGTGTTACAATACAATGCGACTAGAATGTGGTACAATGTAAAACGACTAATATGTGTTACAATGCAATGCGACTAGTGTTACAATGCAACATGACTAGTATGTGTTACAATGCAACGTGACTACTATGTTCTACAATGTAACATGACTATATGTGTTGCAATAAAATGGGAATAATATGTTACAATGCAATGCGACTTGTTATACAATGTAACACAACTATTATGCGTTTCAATACAATGGAAATAGTATGTTACAATGCAATGCGACTACTATGTTCTACAATGTAACATGACTATATGTGTTACATTGCAACATGACTAGTAAGTGTTACAATGCAATGCGACTAGTGTTGTAATGCAACGTGACTAGTATGCGTTACAATACAACGTGACTAGTATGTGTTACAATGCAACATGACTAGTACGTGTTACAATGTAACACGACTAGTATGTGTAACAATGCATCGTGACTACTATGTTCTACAATGTAACATGACTATATGTGTTACAATGCAACATGACCAGACTAGTATGTGTTACAATGCAATGCGACTAGTGTTGCGATGCAACATGACCAGTATGTGTTACGATGCAACGTGATTAGTATGTGTTACAATGCAACGCGACTAGTGTCACAATGCAACATGGCTAATATGTGTTACAATGCAATGCGACTTGTAATACAATGTAACACGACTATTATGTGTTTCAAAACAATGGGAATAGTATGTTACAATGCAATGCGACTACTATGTTCTACAATGTAACATGACTATATGTGTAACATTGCAACATGACTAGTAAGTGTTACAATGCAATGCGACTAGAATGTGGTACAATGTAAAACGACTAGTATGTGTTACAATGCAATGCGACTAGTGTTACAATGCAACATGACTAGTATGTGTTACAATGCAACCTGGCTACTATGTTCTACAATGTAACATGACTATATGTGTTGCAATAAAATGGGAATAATATGTTACAATGCAATGTAACTACTATGTTCTACAATGTAACATGACTATATGTGTTACAATGCAACATGACTAGTATGTGTTACAATACAATGGGACTAGTATGTTACAATGCAACGCGACTAGTATGTGTTACAATGTAACACGACTAGTATGTAACAATGCAATGCGACTAGTGTTGCAATGCAACATGACTAGTTTGTGTTACAATGCAAGGCGACTAGTGTCACAATGCAACATGGCTAGTATGTGTTACAATGCAATGCGACTAGTAATACAATGTAACACGACTATTATGTGTTTCAATACAATGGGAATAGTATGTTACAATGCAATGCGACTACTATGTTCTACAATGTAACATGACTATATGTGTAACATTGCAACATGACTAGTAAGTGTTACAATGCAATGCGACTAGTGATACAATGTAACACGACTATTATGTGTTTCAATAAAATGGGAATAGTATGTTACAATGCAATGTGACTACTATGTTCTACAATGTAACATGACTATATGTGTTACAATGCAACATGACTAGTATGTGTTACAATACAATGGGACTAGTATGTTACAATGCAACGCGACTAGTATGTGTTACAATGTAACACGACTAGTATGTGTAACAATGCAATGCGACTAGTGTTATAATGCAACATGACTAGTATGTGTTATAATGCAACGTGACTACTATGTTCAACAATGTAACATGACTATATGTGCTGCAATGCAACATGACTAGTATGCATTACAATGCAATGCGACTAGTATGTGTTACAATGCAACGCAACTAGTGTCCCAATGCATCATGGCTAGTATGTATTACAATGAAATGCGACTTGTGATACAATGTAACACGACTATTATATGTTTCAATACAACGTGACTAGTATGTGTTACAATGCAACACGACTAGAATGTGATACAATGTAACACGACTAGTATGTTCTACAATGCAACGCGACTAGTAAGTGTTACAATGCAACATAACTAGTATGTATTACAATGCAATGCGACTAGTATGTGTTACAATGCAACGCGACTAGTGTCACAATGCAACATGGCTAGTATGTGTTACAATGCAATGGGACTAGTGATACAATGTAACACGACTATTATGTGTTTCAATACAATAGGAATAGTATGTTACAATGCAATGCGACTACTATGTTCTACAATGCAACATGACTAGTATGTCTTACAATACAATGGGACTAGTATGTGTTACAATGTAACACGACTAGTATGTAACAATGCAATGCGACTAGTGTTGCAATGCAACATGACTAGTTTGTGTTACAATGCAAGGCGACTAGTGTCACAATGCAACATGGCTAGTATGTGTTACAATGCAATGCGACTAGTAATACAATGTAACACGACTATTATGTGTTTCAATAAAATGGGAATAGTATGTTACAAAGCAATGTGACTACTATGTTCTACAATGTAACATGACTATATGTGTTACAATGCAACATGAATAGTATGTGTTACAATACAATGGGACTAGTATGTTACAATGCAACGCGACTAGTATGTGTTACAATGTAACACGACTAGTATGTGTAACAATGCAATGCGACTAGTGTTATAATGCAACATGACTAGTATGTCTTACAATACAATGCGTCTGATATGTTACAATGCAACATGACTAGTATGTGTAACAATGCAATGCGACTAGTGTTATAATGCAACATGACTAGTATGTCTTACAATACAATGGGACTAGTATGTTACAATGAAACGCGACTAGTTTGTGTTACAATGCAATGCGACTAGTTTGTGTTACAATGTAACACGACTAGTATGTGTTACAATGGAATGTGACTAGTATGTCTTACAATACAATTTGACTGATATGTTACAAGGCATCACGACTAGAATGTGATACAATGGAACATGACTAGAATGTGATACAATGCAACATGACTACAATGTGATACAATGCAACATGACTAGAATGAGATACAATGCAACACGACTAGAATGTGATACAATGCAACATGACTAGTATATGTTACAATGCAATGCGACTAGAGTGTGATACAATGCAACATAACTAGTATGTGTTACAATGCAATGCGACTAGAATGTGACACAATGCAACATGACTAGTAAGTGTTACAATGCAACATGACTAGTATGTTCTACAATGTAACATGACTATATGTGTTGCAATAAAATGGGAATAATATGTTACAATACAATGTGACTACTATGTTCTACAATGTAACATGACTATATGTGTTACAATGCAACATGACTAGTATGTGTTACAATACAATGGGACTAGTATGTTACAATGCAACGCGACTAGTATGTGTTACAATGTAACACGACTAGTATGTAACAATGCAATGCGACTAGTGTTGCAATGCAACATGACTAGTTTGTGTTACAATGCAAGGCGACTAGTGTCACAATGCAACATGGCTAGTATGTGTTACAATGCAATGCGACTAGTAATACAATGTAACACGACTATTATGTGTTTCAAAACAATGGGAATAGTATGTTACAATGCAATACGACTACTATGTTCTACAATGTAACATGACTATATGTGTAACATTGCAACATGGCTAGTAAGTGTTACAATGCAATGCGACTAGTGATACAATGTAACACGACTATTATGTGTTTCAATAAAATGGGAATAGTATGTTACAATGCAATGTGACTACTATGTTCTACAATGTAACATGACTATATGTGTTACAATGCAACATGACTAGTATTTGTTACAATACAATGGGACTAGTATGTTACAATGCAACGCGACTAGTATGTGTTACAATGTAACACGACTAGTATGTGTTACAATACAACGTCACTACTATGTTCTACAATGTAACATGACTATATGTGTTACAATGCAACATGACCAGACTACTATGTGTTACAATGCAACACGATTAGTATGTGTTACAATGTAACACGACTAGTATGTGTAACAATGCAATGCGACTAGTGTTATAATGCAACATGACTAATATGTGTTACAATGCAGCGTGACTACTATGTTCTACAAAGTAACATGACTATATGTGTTACAATGCAACATGACTAGTATGTGTTACAATACAATGGGACTAGTATGTTACAATGCAACGCGACTAGTATGTGTTACAATATAACACGACTAGTATGTAACAATGCAATGCGACTAGTGTTACAATGCAACATGATTAGTATGTGTTACAATGCAATGCGACTAGTGTTACAATGCAACATGACTAGTATGTGTTACAATGCAACACGACTAGTATGTGTTACAATGTAACACGACTAGTATGTGTAACAATGCAATGCGACTAGTGTTACAATGCAACGTGACTACTATGTGTTACAATGTAACATGACTATATGTGTTACAATGCAACATGACCAGACTAGTATGTGTTACAATGCAATGCGACTAGTGTTGCAATGCAACATGACCAGTATGTGTTACGATTCAACGTGACTAGTATGTGTTACAATGCAACGCGACTAGTGTCACAATGCAACATGGCTAGCATGTGTTACAATGCAATGCGACTTGTAATACAATGTAACACGACTATTATGCGTTTCAATACAATGGGAATAGTATGTTACAATGCAATGCGACTGCAATGTTCTACAATGTAACATGACTAGTATGCGTTACAATACAACGTGACTAGTATGTGTTACAATGCAACATGACTAGTACGTGTTACAATGTAACACGACTAGTATGTGTAACAATGCAACGTGACTACTATGTTCTACAATGTAACATGAATATATGTGTTACAATGCAACATGACCAAACTAGTATGTGTTACAATGCAATGCGACTAGTATTGCGATGCAACATGACCAGTATGTGTTACGATGCAACGTGATTAGTATGTGTTACAATGCAACGCGACTAGTGTCACAATGCAACATGGCTAATATGTGTTACAATGCAATGCGACTTGTAATACAATGTAACACGACTATTATGTGTTTCAAAACAATAGGAATAGTATGTTACAATGCAATGCGACTACTATGTTCTACAATGTAACGTGACTATATGTGTAACATTGCAACATGACTAGTAAGTGTTACAATACAATGCGACTAGAATGTGGTACAATGTAAAACGACTAGTATGTGTTACAATGCAATGCGACTAGTGTTACAATGCAACATGACTAGTATGTGTTCCAATGCAACGTGACTACTATGTTCTACAATGTAACATGACTATATGTGTTGCAATAAAATGGGAATAATATGTTACAATGCAATGCGACTTGTTATACAATGTAACACAACTATTATGCGTTTCAATACAATGGGAATAGTATGTTACAATGCAATGCGACTACTATGTTCTACAATGTAACATGACTATATGTGTTACATTGCAACATGACTAGTAAGTGTTACAATGCAATGCGACTAGTGTTGTAATGCAACGTGACTAGTATGCGTTACAATACAACGTGACTAGTATGTGTTACAATGCAACATGACTAGTACGTGTTACAATGTAACACGACTAGTATGTGTAACAATGCATCGTGACTACTATGTTCTACAATGTAACATGACTATATGTGTTACAATGCAACATGACCAGACTAGTATGTGTTACAATGCAATGCGACTAGTGTTGCGATGCAACATGACCAGTATGTGTTACGATGCAACGTGATTAGTATGTGTTACAATGCAACGCGACTAGTGTCACAATGCAACATGGCTAATATGTGTTACAATGCAATGCGACTTGTAATACAATGTAACACGACTATTATGTGTTTCAAAACAATGGGAATAGTATGTTACAATGCAATGCGACTACTATGTTCTACAATGTAACATGACTATATGTGTAACATTGCAACATGACTAGTAAGTGTTACAATGCAATGCGACTAGAATGTGGTACAATGTAAAACGACTAGTATGTGTTACAATGCAATGCGACTAGTGTTACAATGCAACATGACTAGTATGTGTTACAATGCAACCTGGCTACTATGTTCTACAATGTAACATGACTATATGTGTTGCAATAAAATGGGAATAATATGTTACAATGCAATGTAACTACTATGTTCTACAATGTAACATGACTATATGTGTTACAATGCAACATGACTAGTATGTGTTACAATACAATGGGACTAGTATGTTACAATGCAACGCGACTAGTATGTGTTACAATGTAACACGACTAGTATGTAACAATGCAATGCGACTAGTGTTGCAATGCAACATGACTAGTTTGTGTTACAATGCAAGGCGACTAGTGTCACAATGCAACATGGCTAGTATGTGTTACAATGCAATGCGACTAGTAATACAATGTAACACGACTATTATGTGTTTCAATACAATGGGAATAGTATGTTACAATGCAATGCGACTACTATGTTCTACAATGTAACATGACTATATGTGTAACATTGCAACATGACTAGTAAGTGTTACAATGCAATGCGACTAGTGATACAATGTAACACGACTATTATGTGTTTCAATAAAATGGGAATAGTATGTTACAATGCAATGTGACTACTATGTTCTACAATGTAACATGACTATATGTGTTACAATGCAACATGACTAGTATGTGTTACAATACAATGGGACTAGTATGTTACAATGCAACGCGACTAGTATGTGTTACAATGTAACACGACTAGTATGTGTAACAATGCAATGCGACTAGTGTTATAATGCAACATGACTAGTATGTGTTATAATGCAACGTGACTACTATGTTCAACAATGTAACATGACTATATGTGCTGCAATGCAACATGACTAGTATGCATTACAATGCAATGCGACTAGTATGTGTTACAATGCAACGCAACTAGTGTCCCAATGCATCATGGCTAGTATGTATTACAATGAAATGCGACTTGTGATACAATGTAACACGACTATTATATGTTTCAATACAACGTGACTAGTATGTGTTACAATGCAACACGACTAGAATGTGATACAATGTAACACGACTAGTATGTTCTACAATGTAACGCGACTAGTAAGTGTTACAATGCAACATAACTAGTATGTATTACAATGCAATGCGACTATTATGTGTTACAATGCAACGCGACTAGTGTCACAATGCAACATGGCTAGTATGTGTTACAATGCAATGGGACTAGTGATACAATGTAACACGACTATTATGTGTTTCAATACAATAGGAATAGTATGTTACAATGCAATGCGACTACTATGTTCTACAATGCAACATGACTAGTATGTCTTACAATACAATGGGACTAGTATGTGTTACAATGTAACACGACTAGTATGTAACAATGCAATGCGACTAGTGTTGCAATGCAACATGACTAGTTTGTGTTACAATGCAAGGCGACTAGTGTCACAATGCAACATGGCTAGTATGTGTTACAATGCAATGCGACTAGTAATACAATGTAACACGACTATTATGTGTTTCAATAAAATGGGAATAGTATGTTACAAAGCAATGTGACTACTATGTTCTACAATGTAACATGACTATATGTGTTACAATGCAACATGACTAGTATGTGTTACAATACAATGGGACTAGTATGTTACAATGCAACGCGACTAGTATGTGTTACAATGTAACACGACTAGTATGTGTAACAATGCAATGCGACTAGTGTTATAATGCAACATGACTAGTATGTCTTACAATACAATGCGTCTGATATGTTACAATGCAACATGACTAGTATGTGTAACAATGCAATGCGACTAGTGTAATAATGCAACATGACTAGTATGTCTTACAATACAATGGGACTAGTATGTTACAATGAAACGCGACTAGTTTGTGTTACAATGCAATGCGACTAGTTTGTGTTACAATGTAACACGACTAGTATGTGTTACAATGCAATGTGACTAGTATGTCTTACAATACAATTTGACTGATATGTTACAAGGCATCACGACTAGAATGTGATACAATGCAACATGACTAGAATGTGATACAATGCAACATGACTAGTATATGTTACAATACAATGCGACTAGAGTGTGATACAATGCAACATAACTAGTATGTGTTACAATGCAATGCGACTAGAATGTGACACAATGCAACATGACTAGTGTTACAATGCAACATGACTAGTATGTGTTACAATGCAATGCGACTAGAGTGTGATACAATGCAACATGACTATTATGTGTTACAATGCAATGCGACTAGAATGTGATACATTGCAACATGACTAGTATGTGTTACAATGCAATGCGACTAGTGATACAATGTAACACGACTATTATGTGTTTCAATAAAATGGGAATAGTATGTTACAATGCAATGCGACTAGCATGTTCTACAATGTAACATGACTATATGTGTTACAATGCAACATGACTAGTAAGTGTTACAATGCAACGTGACTAGTATGTGTTACAATGTAACACGACTAGTATGTGTTACAATACAACGTCACTACTATGTTCTACAATGTAACATGACTATATGTGTTACAATGCAACATGACCAGACTACTATGTGTTACAATGCAACACGATTAGTATGTGTTACAATGTAACACGACTAGTATGTGTAGCAATGCAATGCGACTAGTGTTATAATGCAACATGACTAATATGTGTTACAATGCAACGTGACTACTATGTTCTACAAAGTAACATGACTATATGTGTTACAATGCAACATGACTAGTATGTGTTACAATACAATGGGACTAGTATATTACAAAACAACGCGACTAGTATGTGTTACAATATAACACGACTAGTATGTAACAATGCAATGCGACTAGTGTTACAATGCAACATGACTAGTATGTGTTACAATGCAATGCGACTAGTGTTACAATGCAACATGACTAGTATGTGTTACAATGCAACACGACTAGTATGTGTTACAATGTAACACGACTAGTATGTGTAACAATGCAATGCGACTAGTGTTATAATGCAACATGTCTAGTATGTGTTACAATGCAACGTGACTACTATGTGTTACAATGTAACATGACTATATGTGTTACAATGCAACATGACCAGACTAGTATGTGTTACAATGCAATGCGACTAGTGTTGCAATGCAACATGACCAGTATGTGTTACGATTCAACGTGACTAGTATGTGTTACAATGCAACGCGACTAGTGTCACAATGCAACATGGCTAGCATGTGTTACAATGCAATGCGACTTGTAATACAATGTAACACGACTATTATGCGTTTCAATACAATGGGAATAGTATGTTACAATGCAATTCGACTACAATGTTCTACAATGTAACATGACTATATGTGTTACATTGCAACATGACTAGTAAGTGTTACAATGCAATGCGACTAGTGTTGTAATGCAACATGACTAGTATGCGTTACAATACAACGTGACTAGTATGTGTTACAATGCAACATGACTAGTACGTGTTACAATGTAACACGACTAGTATGTGTAACAATGCAACGTGACTACTATGTTCTACAATGTAACATGACTATATGTGTTACAATGCAACATGACCAGACTAGTATGTGTTACAATGCAATGCGACTAGTGTTGTAATGCAACATGGCTAGTATGTGTTACAATGCAACATGACTAGTATGTGATACAATGTAACACGACTGATCTGTGTTACAATGCAATGCGACTAGTGTTGCAATGCAACAAGACTAGTATGTGTTACAATGCAACGTGACTAGTATGTGTTACAATGTAACGAGACTAGTATGTGTTACAATGCAACGTGACTAGTATGTGTTACAATGCAACACGACTAGAATGTGATACAATGTAACTCGACTGGTCTGTGTTACAATGCAATGCGACTAGTGTTGCAAAGCAACATGACTAGTATGTGTTACAATGCAACGTGACTAGTATGTGTTACAATGCAACGTGACTAGTATGTGTTACAATGCAACACGACTAGAATGTGATACAATGTAACACGACTGGTCTGTGTTACAACGCAATGCGACTAGTGTTGCAATGCAACGTGACTAGTATGTGTTACAATGCAACTTGACTAGAATGTGTTACAATGCAACGAGACTAGTATATGTTACAATGCAACACGACTAGAATGTGATACAATGTAAAACGACTAGTATGTGTTACAATGCAATGCGACTAGTGTTACAATGCAACATGGCTAGTATGGGTTACAGTGCAACATGACTAGTATGTGTTACAATGCAATGCGACTAGTGTTAAAATGCAACATGGCTAGAATGGGTTACAATGCAACATGACTAGTATGTGTTACAATGCAATGCGACTAGTGTTACAATACAATGGGAATAATATGTTACAATGCAACGTGACTAGTATGTGTTACAATACAACGTGACTAGTATATGTTACAATGCAACGTGACTAGTATGTGTTACAATGCAACGTGACTAGTATGTGTTACAATGCAACACGACTAGAATATAATACAATGTAACACGACTAGTATGTGTTACAATGCAATGCGACTAGTGTTACAATGCAACATGACTAGTATGTCTTACAATACAATGGGACTGATATGTTACAATGCAACATGACTAGTATGTGTTACAATGTAACACGACTAGTATGTGTAACAATGCAATGCGACTAGTGTTATAATGCACCATGACTAGTATGTCTTACAATACAATGGGACTGATATGTTACAATGCAACATGACTAGTATGTGTTACAATGAAACACGACTGGTATGTGTAACAATGCAATGCGACTAGTGTTATAATGCAACATGACTAGTATGTCTTACAATACAATGGGACTAGTATGTTACAATGCAACGTGACTAGTTTGTGTTACAATGTAACACGACTAGTATGTGTTACAATGCAACGCGACTAGTATGTGTTACAATGCAACACGACTAGAATGTGATACAATGCAACATGGCTAGAATGTCTTACAATGCAGTGTGACTAGTATGTGTTACAATGCAACATGACTAGTGTGTGTTACAATGAACATGACTAGTATGTGTTACAATGCAATGCGACTAGTGTTGTAATGCAACATGACTAGTATGCGTTACAATACAACGTGACTAGTATGTGTTACAATGCAACATGACTAGTACGTGTTACAATGTAACACGACTAGTATGTGTAACAATGCAACGTGACTACTATGTTCTACAATGTAACATGACTATATGTGTTACAATGCAACATGACCAGACTAGTATGTGTTACAATGCAATGCGACTAGTGTTGTAATGCAACATAGCTAGTATGTGTTACAATGCAACATGACTAGTATGTGTTACAATGCAACAAGACTAATATGTGATACAATGCAACATGACTAGAATGTGATACAATGTAACACGACTGATCTGTGTTACAATGCAATGCGACTAGTGTTGCAAAGCAACATGACTAGTATGTGTTACAATGCAACGTGACTAGCATGTGTTACAATGCAACGTGACTAGTATGTGTTACAATGCAACGTGACTAGTATGTGTTACAATGCAACAGGACTAGAATGTGATACAATGTAACACGACTGGTCTGTGTTACAATGCATTGCGACTAGTGTTGCAAAGCAACATGACTAGTATGTGTTACAATGCAACGTGACTAGTATGTGTTACAATGTAACGAGACTAGTATGTGTTACAATGCAACGTGACTAGTATGTGTTACAATGCAACACGACTAGAATGTGATACAATGTAACACGACTGGTCTGTGTTACAATGCAATGCGACTAGTGTTGCAAAGCAACATGACTAGTATGTGTTACAATGCAACGTGACTAGTATGTGTTACAATGCAACGTGACTAGTATGTGTTACAATGCAACACGACTAGAATGTGATACAATGTAAAACGACTGGTCTGTGTTACAACGCAATGCGACTAGTGTTGCAATGCAACGTGACTAGTATGTGTTACAATGCAACTTGACTAGAATGTGTTACAATGCAACGAGACTAGTATATGTTACAATGCAACACGACTAGAATGTGATACAATGTAAAACGACTAGTATGTGTTACAATGCAATGCGACTAGTGTTACAATGCAACATGGCTAGTATGAGTTACAGTGCAACATGACTAGTATGTGTTACAATGCAATGCGACTAGTGTTAAAATGCAACATGGCTAGAATGGGTTACAATGCAACATGACTAGTATGTGTTACAATGCAATGCGACTAGTGTTAAAATACAATGGGAATAATATGTTACAATGCAACGTGACTAGTATGTGTTACAATACAACGTGACTAGTATATGTTACAATGCAACGTGACTAGTATTTGTTACAATGCAACACGACTAGAATGTGATACAATGTAACACGACTAGTATGTGTTACAATGCAATGCGACTAGTGTTATAATGCAACATGGCTAGTATGGGTTACAATGCAATGTGACTAGTATGTGTTAGAATGCAATGTGACTAGAATGTGTTACAATGCAACGTGACTAGTATGTGTTACAATGCAACACGACTAGAATATAATACAAAGTAACACGACTAGTATGTGTTACAATGCAATGCGACTAGTGTTACAATGCAACATGACTAGTATGTCTTACAATACAATGGGACTGATATGTTACAATGCAACATGACTAGTATGTGTTACAATGTAACACGACTAGTATGTGTAACAATGCAATGCGACTAGTGTTATAATGCACCATGACTAGTATGTCTTACAATACAATGGGACTGATATGTTACAATGCAACATGAATAGTATGTGTTACAATGAAACACGACTGGTATGTGTAACAATGCAATGCGACTAGTGTTATAATGCAACATGACTAGTATGTCTTACAATACAATGGGACTAGTATGTTACAATTCAACGCGACTAGTTTGTGTTACAATGTAACACGACTAGTATGTGTTACAATGCAACGCGACTAGTATGTGTTACAATGCAACACGACTAGAATGTGATACAATACAACATGGCTAGAATGTCTTACAATGCAGTGTGACTAGTATGTGTTACAATGCAACATGACTAGTGTGTGTTACAATGAACATGACTAGTATGTGTTACAATGCAATGCGACTAGAATGTGATACAATGCAACATGGCTAGAATGTCTTACAATGCAGTGTGACTAGTATGTGTTACAATGCAATGCGACTAGTATGTGTTATAATGCAACATGACTAGTATGTGTTACAATGCAATGCGACTAGTATGTGTTACAATACAACACGACTAGAATGTGATACAATGCAATGCGACTAGTATGTGTTACAATGCAACATGACTAGTATGTGTTACAATGCAATGCGACTAGTATGTGTTACAATGCAACACGATTAGAATGTGATACAATGCAACATGACTAGAATGTGATACAAGGCAACACGACTAGAATGTGATACAATGCAACATGACTAGAATGTGATACAATGCAACATGACTACAATGTGATACAATGCAACATGACTAGAATGTTATACAATGCAACACGACTAGAATGTGATACAATGCAACATGACTAGTATATGTTACAATGCAATGCGACTAGAGTGTGATACAATACAACATAACTAGTATGTGTTACAATGCAATGCGACTAGAATGTGACACAATGCAACATGACTAGTAAGTGTTACAATGCAACATGACTAGTATGTGTTACAATGCAATGCGACTAGAGTGTGATACAATGCAACATGACTAGTATGTGTTACAATGCAATGCGACTAGAATGTGATACAATGCAATATGACTAGTATGTGTTACAATGCAATGCGACGAGAGTGTGATACATTGCAACATGACTAGTATGTGTTACAATGCAATGCGACTAGAATGTGTTTACAATGCAACATGACTAGTATGTGTTACAATGCAACATGACTAGTATGTGTTACAATGCAATGCGACTAGTATGTGTTACAATGCAACATGACTAGTATGTGTTACAATGCAATGCGACTAGAATGTGATACAATGCCACATGACTAGTATGTGTTACAATGCAACACAACTAGAATGTGATAAAATGCAACATGACTAGTATGTGTTACAATGCAATGTGACTAGTGTGTGTTACAAAACAACAAGACTAGTGTTACAATGCAATGTGACTAGTATGTGTTACAATGCAATGCGACTAGTATGTGTTACAATGCAATGCGACTAGTATGTGTTACAATGCAACATGACTAGTATGTGTTACAATGCAATGCGACTAGAATGTGATACAATGCAACATGACTAGTATGTGTTACAATGCAACACTACTAGAATGTGATACAATGCAACATGACTAGTATGTGTTACAATGCAATGTGACTAGTGTGTGTTACAAAACAACAAGACTAGTGTTACAATGCAATGTGACTAGTATGTGTTACATTGAAATACGACTAGAATGTGATACAATGTAACACGACTAGTATGTGTTACAATGCAATGCGACTAGTGTTATAATGCATCATGGCTAGTATGTCTTACAATGCAATGCGACTTGTGTTACAATGCAACATGACTAGTATGTCTTACAATACAATGCGTCTGATATGTTACAATGCAACATGACTAGTATGTGTAACAATGCAATGCCACTAGTGTTATAATGCAACATGACTAGTATGTCTTACAATACAATGGGACTAGTATGTTACAATGAAACGCGACTAGTTTGTGTTACAATGCAATGCGACTAGTTTGTGTTACAATGTAACACGACTAGTATGTGTTACAATGCAATGTGACTAGTATGTCTTACAATACAATTTGACTGATATGTTACAAGGCATCACGACTAGAATGTGATACAATGCAACATGACTAGAATGTGATACAATGCAACATGACTACAATGTGATACAATGCAACATGACTAGAATGTGATACAATGCAACACGACTAGAATGTGATACAATGCAACATGACTAGTATATGTTACAATGCAACTAGTGTTATAATGCAACATGTCTAGTATGTGTTACAATGCAACGTGACTACTATGTGTTACAATGTAACATGACTATATGTGTTACAATGCAACATGACCAGACTAGTATGTGTTACAATGCAATGCGACTAGTGTTGCAATGCAACATGACCAGTATGTGTTACGATTCAACGTGACTAGTATGTGTTACAATGCAACGCGACTAGTGTCACAATGCAACATGGCTAGCATGTGTTACAATGCAATGCGACTTGTAATACAATGTAACACGACTATTATGTGTTTCAAAACAATGGGAATAGTATGTTACAATGCAATGCGACTACTATGTTCTACAATGTAACGTGACTATATGTATAACATTGCAACATGACTAGTAAGTGTTACAATACAATGCGACTAGAATGTGGTACAATGTAAAACGACTAGTATGTGTTACAATGCAATGCGACTAGTGTTACAATGCAACATGACTAGTATGTGTTACAATGCAACGTGACTACTATGTTCTACAATGTAACATGACTATATGTGTTGCAATAAAATGGGAATAATATGTTACAATGCAATGCGACTTGTAAAACAATGTAACACGACTATTATGCGTTTCAATACAATGGGAATAGTATGTTACAATGCAATGCGACTACTATGTTCTACAATGTAACATGACTATATGTGTTACATTGCAACATGTCTAGTAAGTGTTACAATGCAATGCGACTAGTGTTGTAATGCAACGTGACTAGTATGCGTTACAATACAACGTGACTAGTATGTGTTACAATGCAACATGACTAGTACGTGTTACAATGTAACACGACTAGTATGTGTAACAATGCAACGTGACTACTATGTTCTACAATGTAACATGACTATATGTGTTACAATGCAACTTGACCAGACTAGTATGTGTTACAATGCAATGCGACTAGTGTTGCGATGCAACATGACCAGTATGTGTTACGATGCAACGTGATTAGTATGTGTTACAATGCAACGCGACTAGTGTCACAATGCAACATGGCTAATATGTGTTACAATGCAATGCGACTTGTAATACAATGTAACACGACTATTATGTGTTTCAAAACAATGGGAATAGTATGTTACAATGCAATGCGACTACTATGTTCTACAATGTAACATGACTATATGTGTAACATTGCAACATGACTAGTAAGTGTTACAATGCAATGCGACTAGAATGTGGTACAATGTAAAACGACTAGTATGTGTTACAATGCAATGCGACTAGTTTTACAATGCAACATGACTAGTATGTGTTACAATGCAACGTGACTACTATGTTCTACAATGTAACATGACTATATGTGTTGCAATAAAATGGGAATAATATGTTACAATGCAATGCGACTTGTAATACAATGTAACACGACTATTATGCGTTTCAATACAATGGGAATAGTATGTTACAATGCAATGTGACTACTATGTTCTACAATGTAACATGACTATATGTGTTACATTGCAACATGACTAGTAAGTGTTACAATGCAATGCGACTAGTGTTGTAATGCAACGTGACTAGTATGCGTTACAATACAACGTGACTAGTATGTGTTACAATGCAACATGACTAGTACGTGTTACAATGTAACACGACTAGTATGTGTAACAATGCAACGTGACTACTATGTTCTACAATGTAACATGACTATATGTGTTACAATGCAACATGACCAGACTAGTATGTGTTACAATGCAATGCGACTAGTGTTGCGATGCAACATGACCAGTATGTGTTACGATGCAACGTGATTAGTATGTGTTACAATGTAACGCGACTAGTGTCACAATGCAACATGGCTAATATGTGTTACAATGCAATGCGACTTGTAATACAATGTAACACGACTATTATGTGTTTCAAAACAATGGGAATAGTATGTTACAATGCAATGCGACTACTATGTTCTACAATGTAACATGACTATAAGTGTAACATTGCAACATGACTAGTAAGTGTTACAATGCAATGCGACTAGAATGTGGTACAATGTAAAACGACTAGTATGTGTTACAATGCAATGCGACTAGTGTTACAATGCAACATGACTAGTATGTGTTACAATGCAACCTGACTACTATGTTCTACAATGTAACATGACTATATGTGTTGCAATAAAATGGGAATAATATGTTACAATGCAATGTAACGACTATGTTCTACAATGTAACATGACTATATGTGTTACAATGCAACATGACTAGTATGTGTTACAATACAATGGGACTAGTATGTTACAATGCAACGCGACTAGTATGTGTTACAATGTAACACGACTAGTATGTAACAATGCAATGCGACTAGTGTTGCAATGCAACATGACTAGTTTGTGTTACAATGCAAGGCGACTAGTGTCACAATGCAACATGGCTAGTATGTGTTGCAATGCAATGCGACTAGTAATACAATGTAACACGACTATTATGTGTTTCAATACAATGGGAATAGTATGTTACAATGCAATGCGACTACTATGTTCTACAATGTAACATGACTATATGTGTAACATTGCAACATGACTAGTAAGTGTTACAATGCAATGCGACTAGAATGTGGTACAATGTAAAACGACTAGTATGTGTTACAATGCAATGCGACTAGTTTTACAATGCAACATGACTAGTATGTGTTACAATGCAACGTGACTACTATGTTCTAAAATGTAACATGACTATATGTGTTGCAATAAAATGGGAATAATATGTTACAATGCAATGCGACTTGTAATACAATGTAACACGACTATTATGCGTTTCAATACAATGGGAATAGTATGTTACAATGCAATGTGACTACTATGTTCTACAATGTAACATGACTATATGTGTTACATTGCAACATGACTAGTAAGTGTTACAATGCAATGCGACTAGTGTTGTAATGCAACGTGACTAGTATGCGTTACAATACAACGTGACTAGTATGTGTTACAATGCAACATGACTAGTACGTGTTACAATGTAACACGACTAGTATGTGTAACAATGCAACGTGACTACTATGTTCTACAATGTAACATGACTATATGTGTTACAATGCAACATGACCAGACTAGTATGTGTTACAATGCAATGCGACTAGTGTTGCGATGCAACATGACCAGTATGTGTTACGATGCAACGTGATTAGTATGTGTTACAATGTAACGCGACTAGTGTCACAATGCAACATGGCTAATATGTGTTACAATGCAATGCGACTTGTAATACAATGTAACACGACTATTATGTGTTTCAAAACAATGGGAATAGTATGTTACAATGCAATGCGACTACTATGTTCTACAATGTAACATGACTATAAGTGTAACATTGCAACATGACTAGTAAGTGTTACAATGCAATGCGACTAGAATGTGGTACAATGTAAAACGACTAGTATGTGTTACAATGCAATGCGACTAGTGTTACAATGCAACATGACTAGTATGTGTTACAATGCATCCTGACTACTATGTTCTACAATGTAACATGACTATATGTGTTGCAATAAAATGGGAATAATATGTTACAATGCAATGTAACGACTATGTTCTACAATGTAACATGACTATATGTGTTACAATGCAACATGACTAGTATGTGTTACAATACAATGGGACTAGTATGTTACAATGCAACGCGACTAGTATGTGTTACAATGTAACACGACTAGTATGTAACAATGCAATGCGACTAGTGTTGCAATGCAACATGACTAGTTTGTGTTACAATGCAAGGCGACTAGTGTCACAATGCAACATGGCTAGTATGTGTTGCAATGCAATGCGACTAGTAATACAATGTAACATGACTAGTATATGTTACAATGCAATGCGACTAGAGTGTGATACAATGCAACATAACTAGTATGTGTTACAATGCAATGCGACTAGAATGTGACACAATGCAACATGACTAGTGTTACAATGCAACATGACTAGTATGTGTTACAATGCAATGCGACTAGAGTGTGATACAATGCAACATGACTAGTATGTGTTACAATGCAATGCGACTAGAATGTGATACATTGCAACATGACTAGTATGTGTTACAATGCAATGCGACTAGTGATACAATGTAACACGACTATTATGTGTTTCAATAAAATGGGAATAGTATGTTACAATGCAATGCGACTAGCATGTTCTACAATGTAACATGACTATATGTGTTGCAATGCAACATGACTAGTAAGTGTTACAATGCAACATGACTAGTATTTGTTACAATACAATGGGACTAGTATGTTACAATGCAACGCGACTAGTATGTGTTACAATGTAACACGACTAGTATGTGTTACAATACAACGTCACTACTATGTTCTACAATGTAACATGACTATATGTGTTACAATGCAACATGACCAGACTACTATGTGTTACAATGCAACACGATTAGTATGTGTTACAATGTAACACGACTAGTATGTGTAACAATGCAATGCGACTAGTGTTATAATGCAACATGACTAATATGTGTTACAATGCAACGTGACTACTATGTTCTACAAAGTAACATGACTATATGTGTTACAATGCAACATGACTAGTATGTGTTACAATGCAACGTGACTAGTATGTGTTACAATGTAACGAGACTAGTATGTGTTACAGTGCAACGTGACTAGTATGTGTTACAATGCAACACGACTAGAATGTGATACAATGTAACACGACTGGTCTGTGTTACAATGCAATGCGACTAGTGTTGCAAAGCAACATGACTAGTATGTGTTACAATGCAACGTGACTAGTATGTGTTACAATGCAACGTGACTAGTATGTGTTACAATGCAACACGACTAGAATGTGATACAATGTAACACGACTGGTCTGTGTTACAACGCAATGCGACTAGTGTTGCAATGCAACGTGACTAGTATGTGTTACAATGCAACTTCACTAGAATGTGTTACAATGCAACGAGACTAGTATATGTTACAATGCAACACGACTAGAATGTGATACAATGTAAAACGACTAGTATGTGTTACAATGCAATGCGACTAGTGTTACAATGCAACATGGCTAGTATGGCTTACAGTGCAACATGACTAGTATGTGTTACAATGCAATGCGACTAGTGTTAAAATGCAACATGGCTAGAATGGGTTACAATGCAACATGACTAGTATGTGTTACAATGCAATGCGACTAGTGTTACAATACAATGGGAATAATATGTTACAATGCAACGTGACTAGTATGTGTTACAATACAACGTGACTAGTATATGTTACAATGCAACGTGACTAGTATTTGTTACAATGCAACACGACTAGAATGTGATACAATGTAACACGACTAGTATGTGTTACAATGCAATGCGACTAGTGTTATAATGCAACATGGCTAGTATGGGTTACAATGCAATGTGACTAGTATGTGTTAGAATGCAATGTGACTAGTATGTGTTACAATGCAACGTGACTAGTATGTGTTACAATGCAACACGACTAGAATATAATACAATGTAACACGACTAGTATGTGTTACAATGCAATGCGACTAGTGTTACAATGCAACATGACTAGTATGTCTTACAAAACAATGGGACTGATATGTTACAATGCAACGCGACTAGTTTGTGTTACAATGTAACACGACTAGTATGTGTTACAATGCAACGCGACTAGTATGCGTTACAATGCAACACGACTAGAATGTGATACAATGCAACATGGCTAGAATGTCTTACAATGCAGTGTGACTAGTATGTGTTACAATGCAACATGACTAGTGTGTGTTACAATGAACATGACTAGTATGTGTTACAATGCAATGCGACTAGAATGTGATACAATGCAACATGGCTAGAATGTCTTACAATGCAGTGTGACTAGTATGTGTTACAATGCAATGCGACTAGTATGTGTTATAATGCAACATGACTAGTATGTGTTACAATGCAATGCGACTAGTATGTGTTACAATACAACACGACTAGAATGTGAAACAATGCAATGCGACTAGTATGTGTTACAATGCAACATGACTAGTATGTGTTACAATGCAATGCGACTAGTATGTGTTACAATGCAACACGATTAGAATGTGATACAATGCAACATGACTAGAATGTGATACAAGGCAACACGACTAGAATGTGATACAATGCAACATGACTAAAATGTGATACAATGCAACATGACTACAATGTGATACAATGCAACATGACTAGAATGTTATACAATGCAACACGACTAGAATGTGATACAATGCAACATGACTAGTATATGTTACAATGCAATGCGACTAGAGTGTGATACAATGCAACATAACTAGTATGTGTTACAATGCAATGCGACTAGAATGTGACACAATGCAACATGACTAGTAAGTGTTACAATGCAACATGACTAGTATGTGTTACAATGCAATGCGACTAGAGTGTGATACAATGCAACATGACTAGTATGTGTTACAATGCAATGCGACTAGAATGTGATACAATGCAACACGACTAGAATGTGATACAATGTAACACGACTGGTCTGTGTTACAATGCAATGCGACTAGTGTTGCAAAGCAACATGACTAGTATGTGTTACAATGCAACGTGACTAGTATGTGTTACAATGCAACGTGACTAGTATGTGTTACAATGCAACACGACTAGAATGTGATACAATGTAACACGACTGGTCTGTGTTACAACGCAATGCGACTAGTGTTGCAATGCAACGTGACTAGTATGTGTTACAATGCAACTTCACTAGAATGTGTTACAATGCAACGAGACTAGTATATGTTACAATGCAACACGACTAGAATGTGATACAATGTAAAACGACTAGTATGTGTTACAATGCAATGCGACTAGTGTTACAATGCAACATGGCTAGTATGGCTTACAGTGCAACATGACTAGTATGTGTTACAATGCAATGCGACTAGTGTTAAAATGCAACATGGCTAGAATGGGTTACAATGCAACATGACTAGTATGTGTTACAATGCAATGCGACTAGTGTTACAATACAATGGGAATAATATGTTACAATGCAACGTGACTAGTATGTGTTACAATACAACGTGACTAGTATATGTTACAATGCAACGTGACTAGTATTTGTTACAATGCAACACGACTAGAATGTGATACAATGTAACACGACTAGTATGTGTTACAATTCAATGCGACTAGTGTTATAATGCAACATGGCTAGTATGGGTTACAATGCAATGTGACTAGTATGTGTTAGAATGCAATGTGACTAGTATGTGTTACAATGCAACGTGACTAGTATGTGTTACAATGCAACACGACTAGAATATAATACAATGTAACACGACTAGTATGTGTTACAATGCAATGCGACTAGTGTTACAATGCAACATGACTAGTATGTCTTACAAAACAATGGGACTGATATGTTACAATGCAACGCGACTAGTTTGTGTTACAATGTAACACGACTAGTATGTGTTACAATGCAACGGGACTAGTATGCGTTACAATGCAACACGACTAGAATGTGATACAATGCAACATGGCTAGAATGTCTTACAATGCAGTGTGACTAGTATGTGTTACAATGCAACATGACTAGTGTGTGTTACAATGAACATGACTAGTATGTGTTACAATGCAATGCGACTAGAATGTGATACAATGCAACATGGCTAGAATGTCTTACAATGCAGTGTGACTAGTATGTGTTACAATGCAATGCGACTAGTATGTGTTATAATGCAACATGACTAGTATGTGTTACAATGCAATGCGACTAGTATGTGTTACAATACAACACGACTAGAATGTGAAACAATGCAATGCGACTAGTATGTGTTACAATGCAACATGACTAGTATGTGTTACAATGCAATGCGACTAGTATGTGTTACAATGCAACACGATTAGAATGTGATACAATGCAACATGACTAGAATGTGATACAAGGCAACACGACTAGAATGTGATACAATGCAACATGACTAAAATGTGATACAATGCAACATGATTACAATGTGATACAATGCAACATGACTAGAATGTTATACAATGCAACACGACTAGAATGTGATACAATGCAACATGACTAGTATATGTTACAATGCAATGCGACTAGAGTGTGATACAATGCAACATAACTAGTATGTGTTACAATGCAATGCGACTAGAATGTGACACAATGCAACATGACTAGAGTGTGATACAATGCAACATGACTAGTATGTGTTACAATGCAATGCGACTAGAATGTGATACAATGCAATATGACTAGTATGTGTTACAATGCAATGCGACGAGAGTGTGATACATTGCAACATGACTAGTATGTGTTACAATGCAATGCGACTAGAATGTGTATACAATGCAACATGACTAGTATGTGTTACAATGCAACATGACTAGTATGTGTTACAATGCAATTCGACTAGTATGTGTTACAATGCAACATGACTAGTATGTGTTACAATGCAACATGACTAGTATGTGTTACAATGCAATGCGACTAGTATGTGTTACAATGCAATGCGACTAGAGTGTGATACATTGCAACATGACTAGTATGTGTTACAATGCAATGCGACTAGAATGTGTTTATAATGCAACATGACTAGTATGTGTTACAATGCAACATGACTAGTATGTGTTACAATGCAATGCGACTAGTATGTGTTACAATGCAACATGACTAGTATGTGTTACAATGCAATGCGACTAGAATGTGATACAATGCAACATGACTAGTATGTGTTACAATGCAACACTACTAGAATGTGATACAATGCAACATGACTAGTATGTGTTACAATGCAATGTGACTAGTGTGTGTTACAAAACAACAAGACTAGTGTTACAATGCAATGCGACTAGTATGTGTTACAATGCAACATGACTAGTATGTGTTACAATGCAATGCGACTAGAATGTGATACAATGCAACATGACTAGTATGTGTTACAATGCAACACTACTAGAATGTGATACAATGCAACATGACTAGTATGTGTTACAATGCAATGTGACTAGTGTGTGTTACAAAACAACAAGACTAGTGTTACAATGCAATGTGACTAGTATGTGTTACATTGAAATACGACTAGAATGTGATACAATGTAGCACGACTAGTATGTGTTACAATGCAATGCGACTAGTGTTATAATGCAACATGGCTAGTATGTCTTACAATGCAATGCCACTAGTGTTATAATGCAATATGACTAGTATGTCTTACAATACAATAGGACTAGTATGTTACAATGAAACGCGACTAGTTTGTGTTACAATGCAATGCGACTAGTTTGTGTTACAATGTAACACGACTAGTATGTGTTACAATGCAATGTGACTAGTATGTCTTACAATACAATTTGACTGATATGTTACAAGGCATCACGACTAGAATGTGATACAATGCAACATGACTAGAATGTGATACAATGCAACATGACTAGAATGTGATACAATGCAACATGACTAGAATGTGATACAATGCAACACGACTAGAATGTGATACAATGCAACATGACTAGTATATGTTACAATGCAACTAGTGTTATAATGCAACATGTCTAGTATGTGTTACAATGCAACGTGACTACTATGTGTTACAATGTAACATGACTATATGTGTTACAATGCAACATGACCAGACTAGTATGTGTTACAATGCAATGCGACTAGTGTTGCAATGCAACATGACCAGTATGTGTTACGATTCAACGTAACTAGTATGTGTTACAATGCAACGCGACTAGTGTCACAATGCAACATGGCTAGCATGTGTTACAATGCAATGCGACTTGTAATACAATGTAACACGACTATTATGCGTTTCAATACAATGGGAATAGTATGTTACAATGCAATGCGACTGCAATGTTCTACAATGTAACATGACTAGTATGCGTTACAATACAACGTGACTAGTATGTGTTACAATGCAACATGACTAGTATGTGTTACAATGCAACACGACTAGTGTCACAATGCAACATGGCTAGCATGTGTTACAATGCAATGCGACTTGTAATACAATGTAACACGACTATTATGTGTTTCAAAACAATGGGAATAGTATGTTACAATGCAATGCGACTACTATGTTCTACAATGTAACATGACTATATGTGTAACATTGCAACATGACTAGTAAGTGTTACAATGCAATGCGACTAGAATGTGGTACAATGTAAAACGACTAGTATGTGTTACAATGCAATGCGACTAGTTTTACAATGCAACATGACTAGTATGTGTTACAATGCAACGTGACTACTATGTTCTACAATGTAACATGACTATATGTGTTGCAATAAAATGGGAATAATATGTTACAATGCAATGCGACTTGTAATACAATGTAACACGACTATCATGCGTTTCAATACAATGGGAATAGTATGTTACAATGCAATGTAACTACTATGTTCTACAATGTAACATGACTATATGTGTTACATTGCAACATGACTAGTAAGTGTTACAATGCAATGCGACTAGTGTTGTAATGCAACGTGACTAGTATGCGTTACAATACAACGTGACTAGTATGTGTTGCAATGCAACATGACTAGTACGTGTTACAATGTAACACGACTAGTATGTGTAACAATGCAACGTGACTACTATGTTCTACAATGTAACATGACTATATGTGTTACAATGCAACATGACCAGACTAGTATGTGTTACAATGCAATGCGACTAGTGTTGCGATGCAACATGACCAGTATGTGTTACGATGCAACGTGATTAGTATGTGTTACAATGTAACGCGACTAGTGTCACAATGCAACATGGCTAATATGTGTTACAATGCAATGCGACTTGTAATACAATGTAACACGACTATTATGTGTTTTAAAACAATGGGAATAGTATGTTACAATGCAATGCGACTACTATGTTCTACAATGTAACATGACTATAAGTGTAACATTGCAACATGACTAGTAAGTGTTACAATGCAATGCGACTAGAATGTGGTACAATGTAAAACGACTAGTATGTGTTACAATGCAATGCGACTAGTGTTACAATGCAACATGACTAGTATGTGTTACAATGCAACCTGACTACTATGTTCTACAATGTAACATGACTATATGTGTTGCAATAAAATGGGAATAATATGTTACAATGCAATGTAACGACTATGTTCTACAATGTAACATGACTATATGTGTTACAATGCAACATGACTAGTATGTGTTACAATACAATGGGACTAGTATGTTACAATGCAACGCAACTAGTATGTGTTACAATGTAACACGACTAGTGTGTAACAATGCAATGCGACTAGTAATACAATGTAACACGACTATTATGTGTTTCAATACAATGGGAATAGTATGTTACAATGCAATGCGACTACTATGTTCTACAATGTAACATGACTATATGTGTAACATTGCAACATGACTAGTAAGTGTTACAATGCAATGCGACTAGTGATACAATGTAACACGACTATTATGTGTTTCAATAAAATGGGAATAGTATGTTACAATGCAATGTGACTACTATGTTCTACAATGTAACATGACTATATGTGTTACAATGCAAAATGACTAGTATGTGTTACAATACAATGGGACTAGTATGTTACAATGCAACGCGACTAGTATGTGTTACAATGTAACACGACTAGTATGTGTAACAATGCAATGTGACTAGTGTGTGTTACAAAACAACAAGACTAGTGTTACAATGCAATGCGACTAGTATGTGTTACAATGCAACATGACTAGTATGTGTTACAATGCAATGCGACTAGAATGTGATACAATGCAACATGACTAGTATGTGTTACAATGCAACACTACTAGAATGTGATACAATGCAACATGACTAGTATGTGTTACAATGCAATGTGACTAGTGTGTGTTACAAAACAACAAGACTAGTGTTACAATGCAATGTGACTAGTATGTGTTACATTGAAATACGACTAGAATGTGATACAATGTAGCACGACTAGTATGTGTTACAATGCAATGCGACTAGTGTTATAATGCAACATGGCTAGTATGTCTTACAATGCAATGCGACTAGTGTTACAATGCAACATGACTAGTATGTCTTACAATACAATGCGTCTGATATGTTACAATGCAACATGACTAGTATGTGTAACAATGCAATGCCACTAGTGTTATAATGCAATATGACTAGTATGTCTTACAATACAATAGGACTAGTATGTTACAATGAAACGCGACTAGTTTGTGTTACAATGCAATGCGACTAGTTTGTGTTACAATGTAACACGACTAGTATGTGTTACAATGCAATGTGACTAGTATGTCTTACAATACAATTTGACTGATATGTTACAAGGCATCACGACTAGAATGTGATACAATGCAACATGACTAGAATGTGATACAATGCAACATGACTACAATGTGATACAATGCAACATGACTAGAATGTGATACAATGCAACACAACTAGAATGTGATACAATGCAACATGACTAGTATATGTTACAATGCAACTAGTGTTATAATGCAACATGTCTAGTATGTGTTACAATGCAACGTGACTACTATGTGTTACAATGTAACATGACTATATGTGTTACAATGCAACATGACCAGACTAGTATGTGTTACAATGCAATGCGACTAGTGTTGCAATGCAACATGACCAGTATGTGTTACGATTCAACGTAACTAGTATGTGTTACAATGCAACGCGACTAGTGTCACAATGCAACATGGCTAGCATGTGTTACAATGCAATGCGACTTGTAATACAATGTAACACGACTATTATGCGTTTCAATACAATGGGAATAGTATGTTACAATGCAATGCGACTGCAATGTTCTACAATGTAACATGACTAGTATGCGTTACAATACAACGTGACTAGTATGTGTTACAATGCAACATGACTAGTATGTGTTACAATGCAACACGACTAGTGTCACAATGCAACATGGCTAGCATGTGTTACAATGCAATGCGACTTGTAATACAATGTAACACGACTATCATGCGTTTCAATACAATGGGAATAGTATGTTACAATGCAATGCAACTACTATGTTCTACAATGTAACATGACTATATGTGTAACATTGCAACATGACTAGTAAGTGTTACAATGCAATGCGACTAGAATGTGGTACAATGTAAAACGACTAGTATGTGTTACAATGCAATGCGACTAGTTTTACAATGCAACATGACTAGTATGTGTTACAATGCAACGTGACTACTATGTTCTACAATGTAACATGACTATATGTGTTGCAATAAAATGGGAATAATATGTTACAATGCAATGCGACTTGTAATACAATGTAACACGACTATCATGCGTTTCAATACAATGGGAATAGTATGTTACAATGCAATGCAACTACTATGTTCTACAATGTAACATGACTATATGTGTTACATTGCAACATGACTAGTAAGTGTTACAATGCAATGCGACTAGTGTTGTAATGCAACGTGACTAGTATGCGTTACAATACAACGTGACTAGTATGTGTTGCAATGCAACATGACTAGTACGTGTTACAATGTAACACGACTAGTATGTGTAACAATGCAACGTGACTACTATGTTCTACAATGTAACATGACTATATGTGTTACAATGCAACATGACCAGACTAGTATGTGTTACAATGCAATGCGACTAGTGTTGCGATGCAACATGACCAGTATGTGTTACGATGCAACGTGATTAGTATGTGTTACAATGTAACGCGACTAGTGTCACAATGCAACATGGCTAATATGTGTTACAATGCAATGCGACTTGTAATACAATGTAACACGACTATTATGTGTTTTAAAACAATGGGAATAGTATGTTACAATGCAATGCGACTACTATGTTCTACAATGTAACATGACTATAAGTGTAACATTGCAACATGACTAGTAAGTGTTACAATGCAATGCGACTAGAATGTGGTACAATGTAAAACGACTAGTATGTGTTACAATGCAATGCGACTAGTGTTACAATGCAACATGACTAGTATGTGTTACAATGCAACCTGACTACTATGTTCTACAATGTAACATGACTATATGTGTTGCAATAAAATGGGAATAATATGTTACAATGCAATGTAACGACTATGTTCTACAATGTAACATGACTATATGTGTTACAATGCAACATGACTAGTATGTGTTACAATACAATGGGACTAGTATGTTACAATGCAACGCAACTAGTATGTGTTACAATGTAACACGACTAGTGTGTAACAATGCAATGCGACTAGTGTTGCAATGCAACATGACTAGTTTGTTTTACAATGCAAGGCGACTAGTGTCACAATGCAACATGGCTAGTATGTGTTACAATGCAATGCGACTAGTAATACAATGTAACACGACTATTATGTGTTTCAATACAATGGGAATAGTATGTTACAATGCAATGCGACTACTATGTTCTACAATGTAACATGACTATATGTGTAACATTGCAACATGACTAGTAAGTGTTACAATGCAATGCGACTAGTGATACAATGTAACACGACTATTATGTGTTTCAATAAAATGGGAATAGTATGTTACAATGCAATGTGACTACTATGTTCTACAATGTAACATGACTATATGTGTTACAATGCAACATGACTAGTATGTGTTACAATACAATGGGACTAGTATGTTACAATGCAACGCGACTAGTATGTGTTACAATGTAACACGACTAGTATGTGTAACAATGCAATGCGACTAGTGTTATAATGCAACATGACTAGTATGTGTTATAATGCAACGTGACTACTATGTTCAACAATGTAACATGACTATATGTGTTGCAATGCAACATGACTAGTATGCATTACAATGCAATGCGACTAGTATGTGTTACAATGCAACGCAACTAGTGTCCCAATGCATCATGGCTAGTATGTATTACAATGAAATGCGACTTGTGATACAATGTAACACGACTATTATATGTTTCAATACAACGTGACTAGTATGTGTTACAATGCAACACGACTAGAATGTGATACAATGTAACACGACTAGTATGTTCTACAATGCAACGCGACTAGTAAGTGTTACAATGCAACATAACTAGTATGTATTACAATGCAATGCGACTAGTATGTGTTACAATGCAACGCGACTAGTGTCACAATGTAACATGGCTAGTATGTGTTACAATGCAATGGGACTAGTGATACAAAGTAACACGACTATTATGTGTTTTAATACAATGGGAATAGTATGTTACAATGCAATGCGACTACTATGTTCTACATTGCAACATGACTAGTATGTCTTACAATACAATGGGACTAGTATGTGTTACAATGTAACACGACTAGTATGTAACAATGCAATGCGACTAGTGTTGCAATGCAACATGACTAGTTTGTGTTACAATGCAAGGCGACTAGTGTCACAATGCAACATGGCTAGTATGTGTTACAATGCAATGCGACTAGTAACACAATGTAACACGACTATTATGTGTTTCAATAAAATGGGAATAGTATGTTACAATGCAATGTGACTACTATGTTCTACAATATAACATGACTATATGTGTTACAATGCAACATGACTAGTATGTGTTACAATACAATGGGACTAGTATGGTACAATGCAACGCGACTAGTATGTGTTACAATGTAACACGACTAGTATGTGTAACAATGCAATGCGACTAGTGTTATAATGCAACATGACTAGTATGTCTTACAATACAATGCGTCTGATATGTTACAATGCAACATGACTAGTATGTGTAACAATGCAATGCGACTAGTGTAATAATGCAACATGACTAGTATGTCTTACAATACAATGGGACTAGTATGTTACAATGAAACGCGACTAGTTTGTGTTACAATGCAATGCGACTAGTTTGTGTTACAATGTAACACGACTAGTATGTGTTACTATGCAATGTGACTAGTATGTCTTCCAATACAATTTGACTGATATGTTACAAGGCATCACGACTAGAATGTGATACAATGCAACATGACTAGAATGTGATACAATGCAACATTACTACAATGTGATACAATGCAACATGACTAGAATGTGATACAATGCAACACGACTAGAATGTGATACAATGCAACATGACTAGTATATGTTACAATGCAATGCGACTAGAATGTGACACAATGCAACATGACTAGTGTTACAATGCAACATGACTAGTATGTGTTACAATGCAATGCGACTAGAGTGTGATACAATGCAACATGACTAGTATGTGTTACAATGCAATGCGACTAGAATGTGATACATTGCAACATGACTAGTATGTGTTACAATGCAATGCGACTAGTGATACAATGTAACACGACTATTATGTGTTTCAATAAAATGGGAATAGTATGTTACAATGCAATGCGACTAGCATGTTCTACAATGTAACATGACTATATGTGTTACAATGCAACATGACTAGTAAGTGTTACAATGCAATGCGACTAGAATGTGGTACAATGTAAAACGACTAGTATGTGTTACAATGCAATGCGACTAGTGTTACAATGCAACATGACTAGTATGTGTTACAATGCAACCTGACTACTATGTTCTACAATGTAACATGACTATATGTGTTGCAATAAAATGGGAATAATATGTTACAATGCAATGTAACGACTATGTTCTACAATGTAACATGACTATATGTGTTACAATGCAACATGACTAGTATGTGTTACAATACAATGGGACTAGTATGTTACAATGCAACGCAACTAGTATGTGTTACAATGTAACACGACTAGTGTGTAACAATGCAATGCGACTAGTGTTGCAATGCAACATGACTAGTTTGTTTTACAATGCAAGGCGACTAGTGTCACAATGCAACATGGCTAGTATGTGTTACAATGCAATGCGACTAGTAATACAATGTAACACGACTATTATGTGTTTCAATACAATGGGAATAGTATGTTACAATGCAATGCGACTACTATGTTCTACAATGTAACATGACTATATGTGTAACATTGCAACATGACTAGTAAGTGTTACAATGCAATGCGACTAGTGATACAATGTAACACGACTATTATGTGTTTCAATAAAATGGGAATAGTATGTTACAATGCAATGTGACTACTATGTTCTACAATGTAACATGACTATATGTGTTACAATGCAACATGACTAGTATGTGTTACAATACAATGGGACTAGTATGTTACAATGCAACGCGACTAGTATGTGTTGCATTGTAACACTTACTAGTCGCGTTGCATTGTAGAACATACTAGTCGTGTTACATTGTATCACATTCTAGTCGTGTTGCATTGTAACACATACTAGTCACGTTGTATTGAAACATATAATAGTCGTGTTACATTGTATCACAAGTCGCATTTCATTGTAATACATACTAGCCATGATGCATTGGGACACTAGTTGCGTTGCATTGTAACACATACTAGTCGCATTGCATTGTAACATACTAGTCCCATTGTATTGTAACACATACTATTATTACAATGCAATGCGACTAGTATGTGTTACAATGCAACGCGACTAGTGTCACAATGTAACATGGCTAGTATGTGTTACAATGCAATGGGACTAGTGATACAAAGTAACACGACTATTATGTGTTTTAATACAATGGGAATAGTATGTTACAATGCAATGCGACTACTATGTTCTACATTGCAACATGACTAGTATGTCTTACAATACAATGGGACTAGTATGTGTTACAATGTAACACGACTAGTATGTAACAATGCAATGCGACTAGTGTTGCAATGCAACATGACTAGTTTGTGTTACAATGCAAGGCGACTAGTGTCACAATGCAACATGGCTAGTATGTGTTACAATGCAATGCGACTAGTAACACAATGTAACACGACTATTATGTGTTTCAATAAAATGGGAATAGTATGTTACAATGCAATGTGACTACTATGTTCTACAATATAACATGACTATATGTGTTACAATGCAACATGACTAGTATGTGTTACAATACAATGGGACTAGTATGGTACAATGCAACGCGACTAGTATGTGTTACAATGTAACACGACTAGTATGTGTAACAATGCAATGCGACTAGTGTTATAATGCAACATGACTAGTATGTCTTACAATACAATGCGTCTGATATGTTACAATGCAACATGACTAGTATGTGTAACAATGCAATGCGACTAGTGTAATAATGCAACATGACTAGTATGTCTTACAATACAATGGGACTAGTATGTTACAATGAAACGCGACTAGTTTGTGTTACAATGCAATGCGACTAGTTTGTGTTACAATGTAACACGACTAGTATGTGTTACTATGCAATGTGACTAGTATGTCTTCCAATACAATTTGACTGATATGTTACAAGGCATCACGACTAGAATGTGATACAATGCAACATGACTAGAATGTGATACAATGCAACATTACTACAATGTGATACAATGCAACATGACTAGAATGTGATACAATGCAACACGACTAGAATGTGATACAATGCAACATGACTAGTATATGTTACAATGCAATGCGACTAGAGTGTGATACAATGCAACATGACTAGTATGTGTTACAATGCAATGCGACTAGAATGTGATACATTGCAACATGACTAGTATGTGTTACAATGCAATGCGACTAGTGATACAATGTAACACGACTATTATGTGTTTCAATAAAATGGGAATAGTATGTTACAATGCAATGCGACTAGCATGTTCTACAATGTAACATGACTATATGTGTTACAATGCAACATGACTAGTAAGTGTTACAATGCAACATGACTAGTATTTGTTACAATACAATGGGACTAGTATGTTACAATGCAACGCGACTAGTATGTGTTACAATGTAACACGACTAGTATGTGTTACAATACAACGTCACTACTATGTTCTACAATGTAACATGACTATATGTGTTACAATGCAACATGACCAGACTACTATGTGTTACAATGCAACATGATTAGTATGTGTTACAATGTAACACGACTAGTATGTGTAACAATGCAATGCGACTAGTGTTATAATGCAACATGACTAATATGTGTTACAATGCAACGTGACTACTATGTTCTACAAAGTAACATGACTATATGTGTTACAATGCAACATGACTGGTATGTGTTACAATGCAACGTGACTAGTATGTGTTACAATGTAACGAGACTAGTATGTGTTACAATGCAACGTGACTAGTATGTGTTACAATGCAACACGACTAGAATGTGATACAATGTGACACGACTGGTCTGTGTTACAATGCAATGCGACTAGTGTTGCAAAGCAACATGACTAGTATGTGTTACAATGCAACGTGACTAGTATGTGTTACAATGCAACGTGACTAGTATGTGTTACAATGCAACACGACTAGAATGTGATACAATGTAACACGACTGGTCTGTGTTACAACGCAATGCGACTAGTGTTGCAATGCAACGTGACTAGTATGTGTTACAATGCAACTTCACTAGAATGTGTTACAATGCAACGAGACTAGTATATGTTACAATGCAACACGACTAGAATGTGATACAATGTAAAACGACTAGTATGTGTTACAATGCAATGCGACTAGTGTTACAATGCAACATGGCTAGTATGGCTTACAGTGCAACATGACTAGTATGTGTTACAATGCAATGCGACTAGTGTTAAAATGCAACATGGCTAGAATGGGTTACAATGCAACATGACTAGTATGTGTTACAATGCAATGCGACTAGTGTTACAATACAATGGGAATAATATGTTACAATGCAACGTGACTAGTATGTGTTACAATACAACGTGACTAGTATATGTTACAATGCAACGTGACTAGTATTTGTTACAATGCAACACGACTAGTATGTGATACAATGCAACATGACTAGTATGTGTTACAATGCAATGTGACTAGTGTGTGTTACAAAACAACAAGACTAGTGTTACAATGCAATGTGACTAGTATGTGTTACATTGAAATACGACTAGAATGTGATACAATGTAACACGACTAGTATGTGTTACAATGCAATGCGACTAGTGTTATAATGCAACATGGCTAGTATGTCTTACAATGCAATGCGACTAGTGTTACAATGCAACATGACTAGTATGTCTTACAATACAATGCGTCTGATATGTTACAATGCAACATGACTAGTATGTGTAACAATGCAATGCCACTAGTATTATAATGCAACATGACTAGTATGTCTTACAATACAATGGGACTAGTATGTTACAATGAAACGCGACTAGTTTGTGTTACAATGCAATGCGACTAGTTTGTGTTACAATGTAACACGACTAGTATGTGTTACAATGCAACATGACTAGTATATGTTACAATGCAATGCGACTAGAGTGTGATACAATGCAACATAACTAGTATGTGTTACAATGCAATGCGACTAGAATGTGACACAATGCAACATGACTAGTAAGTGTTACAATGCAACATGACTATTATGTGTTACAATGCAATGCGTCTAGAGTGTGATACAATGCAACATGACTAGTATGTGTTACAATGCAATGCGACTAGAATGTGATACAATGCAATATGACTAGTATGTGTTACAATGCAATGCGACGAGAGTGTGATACATTGCAACATGACTAGTATGTGTTACAATGCAATGCGACTAGAATGTGTTTACAATGCAACATGACTAGTATGTGTTACAATGCAACATGACTAGTATGTGTTACAATGCAATTCGACTAGTATGTGTTACAATGCAACATGACTAGTATGTGTTACAATGCAACATGACTAGTATATGTTACAATGCAATGCGACTAGTATGTGTTACAATGCAATGCGACGAGAGTGTGATATATTGCAACATGACTAGTAAGTGTTACAATGCAACATGACTAGTATGTGTTACAATGCAATGCGACTAGAGTGTGATACAATGCAACATGACTAGTATGTATTACAATGCAATGCGACTAGAATGTGATACAATGCAATATGACGAGTATGTGTTACAATGCAATGCGACGAGAGTGTGATACATTGCAACATGACTAGTATGTGTTACAATGCAACATGACTAGTATGTGTTACAATGCAATTCGACTAGTATGTGTTACAATGCAACATGACTATATGTGTTGCAATGCAACATGACTAGTATGCATTACAATGCAATGCGACTAGTATGTGTTACAATGCAACGCAACTAGTGTCCCAATGCATCATGGCTAGTATGTATTACAATGAAATGCGACTTGTGATACAATGTAACACGACTATTATATGTTTCAATACAACGTGACTAGTATGTGTTACAATGCAACACGACTAGAATGTGATACAATGTAACACGACTAGTATGTTCTACAATGCAACGCGACTAGTAAGTGTTACAATGCAACATAACTAGTATGTATTACAATGCAATGCGACTAGTATGTGTTACAATGCAACGCGACTAGTGTCACAATGTAACATGGCTAGTATGTGTTACAATGCAATGGGACTAGTGATACAAAGTAACACGACTATTATGTGTTTTAATACAATGGGAATAGTATGTTACAATGCAATGCGACTACTATGTTCTACATTGCAACATGACTAGTATGTCTTACAATACAATGGGACTAGTATGTGTTACAATGTAACACGACTAGTATGTAACAATGCAATGCGACTAGTGTTGCAATGCAACATGACTAGTTTGTGTTACAATGCAAGGCGACTAGTGTCACAATGCAACATGGCTAGTATGTGTTACAATGCAATGCGACTAGTAACACAATGTAACACGACTATTATGTGTTTCAATAAAATGGGAATAGTATGTTACAATGCAATGTGACTACTATGTTCTACAATATAACATGACTATATGTGTTACAATGCAACATGACTAGTATGTGTTACAATACAATGGGACTAGTATGGTACAATGCAACGCGACTAGTATGTGTTACAATGTAACACGACTAGTATGTGTAACAATGCAATGCGACTAGTGTTATAATGCAACATGACTAGTATGTCTTACAATACAATGCGTCTGATATGTTACAATGCAACATGACTAGTATGTGTAACAATGCAATGCGACTAGTGTAATAATGCAACATGACTAGTATGTCTTACAATACAATGGGACTAGTATGTTACAATGAAACGCGACTAGTTTGTGTTACAATGCAATGCGACTAGTTTGTGTTACAATGTAACACGACTAGTATGTGTTACTATGCAATGTGACTAGTATGTCTTCCAATACAATTTGACTGATATGTTACAAGGCATCACGACTAGAATGTGATACAATGCAACATGACTAGAATGTGATACAATGCAACATTACTACAATGTGATACAATGCAACATGACTAGAATGTGATACAATGCAACACGACTAGAATGTGATACAATGCAACATGACTAGTATATGTTACAATGCAATGCGACTAGAGTGTGATACAATGCAACATAACTAGTATGTGTTACAATGCAATGCGACTAGAATGTGACACAATGCAACATGACTAGTGTTACAATGCAACATGACTAGTATGTGTTACAATGCAATGCGACTAGAGTGTGATACAATGCAACATGACTAGTATGTGTTACAATGCAATGCGACTAGAATGTGATACATTGCAACATGACTAGTATGTGTTACAATGCAATGCGACTAGTGATACAATGTAACACGACTATTATGTGTTTCAATAAAATGGGAATAGTATGTTACAATGCAATGCGACTAGCATGTTCTACAATGTAACATGACTATATGTGTTACAATGCAACATGACTAGTAAGTGTTACAATGCAACATGACTAGTATTTGTTACAATACAATGGGACTAGTATGTTACAATGCAACGCGACTAGTATGTGTTACAATGTAACACGACTAGTATGTGTTACAATACAACGTCACTACTATGTTCTACAATGTAACATGACTATATGTGTTACAATGCAACATGACCAGACTACTATGTGTTACAATGCAACACGATTAGTATGTGTTACAATGTAACACGACTAGTATGTGTAACAATGCAATGCGACTAGTGTTATAATGCAACATGACTAATATGTGTTACAATGCAACGTGACTACTATGTTCTACAAAGTAACATGACTATATGTGTTACAATGCAACATGACTGGTATGTGTTACAATGCAACGTGACTAGTATGTGTTACAATGTAACGAGACTAGTATGTGTTACAATGCAACGTGACTAGTATGTGTTACAATGCAACACGACTAGAATGTGATACAATGTGACACGACTGGTCTGTGTTACAATGCAATGCGACTAGTGTTGCAAAGCAACATGACTAGTATGTGTTACAATGCAACGTGACTAGTATGTGTTACAATGCAACGTGACTAGTATGTGTTACAATGCAACACGACTAGAATGTGATACAATGTAACACGACTGGTCTGTGTTACAACGCAATGCGACTAGTGTTGCAATGCAACGTGACTAGTATGTGTTACAATGCAACTTCACTAGAATGTGTTACAATGCAACGAGACTAGTATATGTTACAATGCAACACGACTAGAATGTGATACAATGTAAAACGACTAGTATGTGTTACAATGCAATGCGACTAGTGTTACAATGCAACATGGCTAGTATGGCTTACAGTGCAACATGACTAGTATGTGTTACAATGCAATGCGACTAGTGTTAAAATGCAACATGGCTAGAATGGGTTACAATGCAACATGACTAGTATGTGTTACAATGCAATGCGACTAGTGTTACAATACAATGGGAATAATATGTTACAATGCAACGTGACTAGTATGTGTTACAATACAACGTGACTAGTATATGTTACAATGCAACGTGACTAGTATTTGTTACAATGCAACACGACTAGTATGTGATACAATGCAACATGACTAGTATGTGTTACAATGCAATGTGACTAGTGTGTGTTACAAAACAACAAGACTAGTGTTACAATGCAATGTGACTAGTATGTGTTACATTGAAATACGACTAGAATGTGATACAATGTAACACGACTAGTATGTGTTACAATGCAATGCGACTAGTGTTATAATGCAACATGGCTAGTATGTCTTACAATGCAATGCGACTAGTGTTACAATGCAACATGACTAGTATGTCTTACAATACAATGCGTCTGATATGTTACAATGCAACATGACTAGTATGTGTAACAATGCAATGCCACTAGTATTATAATGCAACATGACTAGTATGTCTTACAATACAATGGGACTAGTATGTTACAATGAAACGCGACTAGTTTGTGTTACAATGCAATGCGACTAGTTTGTGTTACAATGTAACACGACTAGTATGTGTTACAATGCAACATGACTAGTATATGTTACAATGCAATGCGACTAGAGTGTGATACAATGCAACATAACTAGTATGTGTTACAATGCAATGCGACTAGAATGTGACACAATGCAACATGACTAGTAAGTGTTACAATGCAACATGACTATTATGTGTTACAATGCAATGCGTCTAGAGTGTGATACAATGCAACATGACTAGTATGTGTTACAATGCAATGCGACTAGAATGTGATACAATGCAATATGACTAGTATGTGTTACAATGCAATGCGACGAGAGTGTGATACATTGCAACATGACTAGTATGTGTTACAATGCAATGCGACTAGAATGTGTTTACAATGCAACATGACTAGTATGTGTTACAATGCAACATGACTAGTATGTGTTACAATGCAATTCGACTAGTATGTGTTACAATGCAACATGACTAGTATGTGTTACAATGCAACATGACTAGTATATGTTACAATGCAATGCGACTAGTATGTGTTACAATGCAATGCGACGAGAGTGTGATATATTGCAACATGACTAGTAAGTGTTACAATGCAACATGACTAGTATGTGTTACAATGCAATGCGACTAGAGTGTGATACAATGCAACATGACTAGTATGTATTACAATGCAATGCGACTAGAATGTGATACAATGCAATATGACGAGTATGTGTTACAATGCAATGCGACGAGAGTGTGATACATTGCAACATGACTAGTATGTGTTACAATGCAACATGACTAGTATGTGTTACAATGCAATTCGACTAGTATGTGTTACAATGCAACATGACTAGTATGTGTTACAATGCAACATGACTAGTATGTGTTACAATGCAATGCGACTAGTATGTGTTACAATGCAATGCGACGAGAGTGTGATACATTGCAACATGACTAGTATGTGTTACAATGCAATGCGACTAGAATGTGTTTACAAGGCAACATGACTAGTATGTGTTACAATGCAACATGACTAGTATGTGTTACAATGCAATGCGACTAGTATGTGTTACAATGCAACATGAGTAGTATGTGTTACAATGCAATGCGACTAGAATGTGATACAATGCACCATGACTAGTATGTGTTACAATGCAACATGACTAGTATGTGTTACAATGTAACACTAGTATGTGTTACAATGCAACACTACTAGAATGTGATACAATGCAACATGACTAGTATGTGTTACAATGCAATGTGACTAGTATGTGTTACAAAACAACAAGACTAGTGTTACAATGCAACATGACTAGTATGTGTTACAATACAATGCGACTAGAATGTGATACAATGCAATATGACTAGTATGTGTTACAATGCAATGCGACGAGAGTGTGATACATTGCAACATGACTAGTATGTGTTACAATGCAATGCGACTAGAATGTGTTTACAATGCAACATGACTAGTATGTGTAACAATGCAACATGACTAGTATGTGTTACAATGCAATTCGACTAGTATGTGTTACAATGCAACATGACTAGTATGTGTTACAATGCAACATGACTAGTATGTGTTACAATGCAATGCGACTAGTATGTGTTACAATGCAATGCGACGAGAGTGTGATACATTGCAACATGACTAGTATGTGTTACAATGCAATGCGACTAGAATGTGTTTACAATGCAACATGACTAGTATGTGTTACAATGCAACATGACTAGAATGTGATACAATGCAACATGACTAGTATTTGTTACAATGCAATGTGACTAGTATGTGTTACAAAACAACAAGACTAGTGTTACAATGCAATGTGACTAGTATGTGTTACAATGCAACACGACTAGAATGTGATACAATGTAACACGACTAGTATGTGTTACAATGCAATGCGACTAGTGTTATAATGCAACATGGCTAGTATGTCTTACAATGCAATGCGACTAGTGTTACAATGCAACATGACTAGTATATCTTACAATACAATGGGACTGATATGTTACAATTCAACATGACTAGTATGTGTAACAATGCAATGCGACTAGTGTTATAATGCAACATGACTAGTATGTCTTACAATACAATGGGACTAGTATGTTACAATGCAATGCGACTAGTTTGTGTTACAATGTAACACGACTAGTATGTGTTACAATGCAATGTGACTAGTATGTCTTACAATACAATGCGTCTGATATGTTACAATGCAACATGACTAGTATGTGTAACAATGCAATGCGACTAGTGTAATAATGCAACATGACTAGTATGTCTTACAATACAATGGGACTAGTATGTTACAATGAAACGCGACTAGTTTGTGTTACAATGCAATGCGACTAGTTTGTGTTACAATGTAACACGACTAGTATGTGTTACTATGCAATGTGACTAGTATGTCTTCCAATACAATTTGACTGATATGTTACAAGGCATCACGACTAGAATGTGATACAATGCAACATGACTAGAATGTGATACAATGCAACATTACTACAATGTGATACAATGCAACATGACTAGAATGTGATACAATGCAACACGACTAGAATGTGATACAATGCAACATGACTAGTATATGTTACAATGCAATGCGACTAGAGTGTGATACAATGCAACATAACTAGTATGTGTTACAATGCAATGCGACTAGAATGTGACACAATGCAACATGACTAGTGTTACAATGCAACATGACTAGTATGTGTTACAATGCAATGCGACTAGAGTGTGATACAATGCAACATGACTAGTATGTGTTACAATGCAATGCGACTAGAATGTGATACATTGCAACATGACTAGTATGTGTTACAATGCAATGCGACTAGTGATACAATGTAACACGACTATTATGTGTTTCAATAAAATGGGAATAGTATGTTACAATGCAATGCGACTAGCATGTTCTACAATGTAACATGACTATATGTGTTACAATGCAACATGACTAGTAAGTGTTACAATGCAACATGACTAGTATTTGTTACAATACAATGGGACTAGTATGTTACAATGCAACGCGACTAGTATGTGTTACAATGTAACACGACTAGTATGTGTTACAATACAACGTCACTACTATGTTCTACAATGTAACATGACTATATGTGTTACAATGCAACATGACCAGACTACTATGTGTTACAATGCAACACGATTAGTATGTGTTACAATGTAACACGACTAGTATGTGTAACAATGCAATGCGACTAGTGTTATAATGCAACATGACTAATATGTGTTACAATGCAACGTGACTACTATGTTCTACAAAGTAACATGACTATATGTGTTACAATGCAACATGACTGGTATGTGTTACAATGCAACGTGACTAGTATGTGTTACAATGTAACGAGACTAGTATGTGTTACAATGCAACGTGACTAGTATGTGTTACAATGCAACACGACTAGAATGTGATACAATGTGACACGACTGGTCTGTGTTACAATGCAATGCGACTAGTGTTGCAAAGCAACATGACTAGTATGTGTTACAATGCAACGTGACTAGTATGTGTTACAATGCAACGTGACTAGTATGTGTTACAATGCAACACGACTAGAATGTGATACAATGTAACACGACTGGTCTGTGTTACAACGCAATGCGACTAGTGTTGCAATGCAACGTGACTAGTATGTGTTACAATGCAACTTCACTAGAATGTGTTACAATGCAACGAGACTAGTATATGTTACAATGCAACACGACTAGAATGTGATACAATGTAAAACGACTAGTATGTGTTACAATGCAATGCGACTAGTGTTACAATGCAACATGGCTAGTATGGCTTACAGTGCAACATGACTAGTATGTGTTACAATGCAATGCGACTAGTGTTAAAATGCAACATGGCTAGAATGGGTTACAATGCAACATGACTAGTATGTGTTACAATGCAATGCGACTAGTGTTACAATACAATGGGAATAATATGTTACAATGCAACGTGACTAGTATGTGTTACAATACAACGTGACTAGTATATGTTACAATGCAACGTGACTAGTATTTGTTACAATGCAACACGACTAGTATGTGATACAATGCAACATGACTAGTATGTGTTACAATGCAATGTGACTAGTGTGTGTTACAAAACAACAAGACTAGTGTTACAATGCAATGTGACTAGTATGTGTTACATTGAAATACGACTAGAATGTGATACAATGTAACACGACTAGTATGTGTTACAATGCAATGCGACTAGTGTTATAATGCAACATGGCTAGTATGTCTTACAATGCAATGCGACTAGTGTTACAATGCAACATGACTAGTATGTCTTACAATACAATGCGTCTGATATGTTACAATGCAACATGACTAGTATGTGTAACAATGCAATGCCACTAGTATTATAATGCAACATGACTAGTATGTCTTACAATACAATGGGACTAGTATGTTACAATGAAACGCGACTAGTTTGTGTTACAATGCAATGCGACTAGTTTGTGTTACAATGTAACACGACTAGTATGTGTTACAATGCAACATGACTAGTATATGTTACAATGCAATGCGACTAGAGTGTGATACAATGCAACATAACTAGTATGTGTTACAATGCAATGCGACTAGAATGTGACACAATGCAACATGACTAGTAAGTGTTACAATGCAACATGACTATTATGTGTTACAATGCAATGCGTCTAGAGTGTGATACAATGCAACATGACTAGTATGTGTTACAATGCAATGCGACTAGAATGTGATACAATGCAATATGACTAGTATGTGTTACAATGCAATGCGACGAGAGTGTGATACATTGCAACATGACTAGTATGTGTTACAATGCAATGCGACTAGAATGTGTTTACAATGCAACATGACTAGTATGTGTTACAATGCAACATGACTAGTATGTGTTACAATGCAATTCGACTAGTATGTGTTACAATGCAACATGACTAGTATGTGTTACAATGCAACATGACTAGTATATGTTACAATGCAATGCGACTAGTATGTGTTACAATGCAATGCGACGAGAGTGTGATATATTGCAACATGACTAGTAAGTGTTACAATGCAACATGACTAGTATGTGTTACAATGCAATGCGACTAGAGTGTGATACAATGCAACATGACTAGTATGTATTACAATGCAATGCGACTAGAATGTGATACAATGCAATATGACGAGTATGTGTTACAATGCAATGCGACGAGAGTGTGATACATTGCAACATGACTAGTATGTGTTACAATGCAACATGACTAGTATGTGTTACAATGCAATTCGACTAGTATGTGTTACAATGCAACATGACTAGTATGTGTTACAATGCAACATGACTAGTATGTGTTACAATGCAATGCGACTAGTATGTGTTACAATGCAATGCGACGAGAGTGTGATACATTGCAACATGACTAGTATGTGTTACAATGCAATGCGACTAGAATGTGTTTACAAGGCAACATGACTAGTATGTGTTACAATGCAACATGACTAGTATGTGTTACAATGCAATGCGACTAGTATGTGTTACAATGCAACATGAGTAGTATGTGTTACAATGCAATGCGACTAGAATGTGATACAATGCACCATGACTAGTATGTGTTACAATGCAACATGACTAGTATGTGTTACAATGTAACACTAGTATGTGTTACAATGCAACACTACTAGAATGTGATACAATGCAACATGACTAGTATGTGTTACAATGCAATGTGACTAGTATGTGTTACAAAACAACAAGACTAGTGTTACAATGCAACATGACTAGTATGTGTTACAATACAATGCGACTAGAATGTGATACAATGCAATATGACTAGTATGTGTTACAATGCAATGCGACGAGAGTGTGATACATTGCAACATGACTAGTATGTGTTACAATGCAATGCGACTAGAATGTGTTTACAATGCAACATGACTAGTATGTGTAACAATGCAACATGACTAGTATGTGTTACAATGCAATTCGACTAGTATGTGTTACAATGCAACATGACTAGTATGTGTTACAATGCAACATGACTAGTATGTGTTACAATGCAATGCGACTAGTATGTGTTACAATGCAATGCGACGAGAGTGTGATACATTGCAACATGACTAGTATGTGTTACAATGCAATGCGACTAGAATGTGTTTACAATGCAACATGACTAGTATGTGTTACAATGCAACATGACTAGAATGTGATACAATGCAACATGACTAGTATTTGTTACAATGCAATGTGACTAGTATGTGTTACAAAACAACAAGACTAGTGTTACAATGCAATGTGACTAGTATGTGTTACAATGCAACACGACTAGAATGTGATACAATGTAACACGACTAGTATGTGTTACAATGCAATGCGACTAGTGTTATAATGCAACATGGCTAGTATGTCTTACAATGCAATGCGACTAGTGTTACAATGCAACATGACTAGTATATCTTACAATACAATGGGACTGATATGTTACAATTCAACATGACTAGTATGTGTAACAATGCAATGCGACTAGTGTTATAATGCAACATGACTAGTATGTCTTACAATACAATGGGACTAGTATGTTACAATGCAATGCGACTAGTTTGTGTTACAATGTAACACGACTAGTATGTGTTACAATGCAATGTGACTAGTATGTCTTACAATACAATTTGACTGATATGTTACAATGAAACGCGACTAATATGTGTTACAATGTAACATGACTAGTATGTGTAACAATGCAACTAGTGTTATAATGCAACATGACTAGTATGTCTTACAATACAATGGGACTAGTATGTGTTAAAATGCAACATGACTAATATGTGTTACAATGCAACACGACTAGTATGTCTTACAATACAATGGGACTAGTATGTTACAATGCAACACGACTAGTATGTCTTACAATGTAACATAACTAGTATGTGTTACAATGCAACGCGACTAGTATGTGTTACAATGTAACATAACTAGTATGTGTTACAATGCAATGTGACTAGTATGTCTTACAATACAATTTGACTGATATGTTACAATGAAACGCGACTAATATGTGTTACAATGTAACATGACTAGTATGTGTAACAATGCAACTAGTGTTATAATGCAAGATGACTAGTATGTCTTACAATACAATGGGACTAGTATGTGTTACAATGCAACATGACTAGTATGTGTTACAATGCAACACGACTAGTATGTATTACAATACAATGTGACTAGTATGTTACAATGCAACATGACTAGTATGTCTTACAATGTAACATAACTAGTATGGTTACAATGCAACGCGACTAGTATGTGTTACAATGTAACATAACTAGTACGTGTTACAATGCAAAGCGACTAGTTTGTGTTACAATGCAATGCGACTAGTTTCTGTTACAATGCAATGTGACTAGTATGTCTTACAATACAATTTGACTGATATGTTACAATGAAACGCGACTAATATGTGTTAGAATGTAACATGACTAGTACGTGTAACAATGCAACTAGTGTTATAATGCAACATGACTAGTATGCCTTACAATACAATGGGACTAGTATGTGTTACAATGCAGCATGACTAGTATGTGTTACAATGCAACACGACTAGTATGTCTTACAATACAATGGGACTAGTATGTGTTACAATGCAACACGACTAGTATGTGTTACAATGCAACACGACTAGTATGTCTTACAATACAATGGGACTAGTATGTTACAATGCAACATGACTAGTATGTCTTACAATGTAACATAACTAGTATGTGTTACAATGCAACGCGACTAGTATGTGTTACAATGTAACATAACTAGTATGTGTTACAATGCAATGTGACTAGTATGTCTTACAATACAATGGGACTAGTATGTTACAATGCAACATGACTAGTATGTCTTACAATGTAACATAACTAGTATGTGTTACAATGCAACGCGACTAGTATGTCTTACAATACAATGGGACTAGTATGTTACAATGCAACATGACTAGTATGTCTTACAATGTAACATAACTAGTATCTGTTACAATGCAACGCGACTAGTATGTGTTACAATGCCTATGTGTATTTCACTCATCCATTAAATGTTAAACAAAACAAAACATTTATGGTGCTTGTAACTGGAAGTTTTGTTAACTTCTAATTGAACATTGTGTTACAACTTGAGCTTGGTTTTGCTTAAGTGGGCGTGGTTTCTAAAATATGGATATGGTTTCTAAAATATGGGCGTGGTCATTTATGTAACTCAATGTTTTTGTAACACAATGTCCTTAACTCAAGCAATTCAGCATCAAAGGAATACTGCAATTACTTTTGAAATTTTTTTAGTAAATTTTTGTAATTTTTCTTAAACATTAACCAGTATGTTAAATTGTTTGTGACAAATGTGACCCGGTGTGTGGCTACTGTTGAATACAAAACAGAACCGTATAGTCCACAACGTTGTCAGAGTGGGTGTTATTTACACTGCCATGGATGAGTTGGATAGGTAAACCATAATACCAAGAATGTGCATTTGTACACCAGCAATAGCCTAACCTTGATTCCTCTTGCATATTTTGATGAAATTGCACATTAACTGCCGTGCATCCACCTGCTGTTTAGCATGCAGAAAAAAGATGATTTTGCACATTGGTGTTTCCCAAGATGCCCAGTGTTGCTAGGTGTCGCATACGACTTGTTTACCACTTCCGTGTGACTGAGAATGTTCTAGAACCGTACTGTGTCTGGGTGGAATTTTTAGAAGTTGGTTGAATAGGTAATAGGACACTGTAGAAGGCAATAGAAGGTAATGGAACATTCTAGAAATTTGTAGTAAGTTCCAGACTCATTATGTATGCTGATGTAATGGTCTATTTATAGACAGTGAGGGTATATATAAGGGAGTTGTTCAGCACTGAGATCAGATCGGAGATCTCGTTGAATTGTGTTGGAGTTTAAGTATCTAGTTATTGGAGGTTTGGAGTTTTACCGAGTTATTGTACTTGATGTTTGGAGAGTAATAATACCAGTACCAGTTGAAACCTCATCTGTTGACTCTGTGTTCGTATGTCATCGCCGCCAGGGAAGTCTTTATGTTACTGTTGCCATTTTGGTATTTGAACCATCACACCTGTACTATACCAATTACGGTAATATTACATTGCGTGTGACACTAGGTAACCAAGACATACCATTAAATGTTCAGTCAAGGCTAGAATTGGAGTGATTATAACCATTTTGGTTAGACAATATCTAGCCAATATAGTTAGACAATACCTAACTACAAGTATATCTAAATTTTAAGTTTTAACAATTGACTAGTGATGACATGACATCACATAAAGCGTAATGGTCATCGTGCAGAGCATGTTCAAATTTCATGTAGACAATGTACTTTCAACTGTCGCTATGAATACCATATCAAGCAGAAATGCGTGGTAGCGACCATCGCACTTTAATGCACTGAAACACAAAGATTGCAAAACCAAGGATCTGCTGAAATACAAACACTAAATAAACTTAGCTTTTCGACTTTTATTCAAAATATTGCACTAACCCAAGAAATTCCAAGGTAGGCATATGATTACAAAATACAGATGATTGTACATGGTTATATATGTTATTAGATGTGTAGTATGGTAACATATATATATACATATTTTATACATGTACATTAAATGGTTTGAAAAAAAATTGTTCAGGAGTTTGGAAGATTCCTTTTCACTTGGGACACAATATACAAGTAACATTTATCATCAAAAGCGGAAGTTAGTGTTTTAAAAATGATTAAAACAGAAATAAACAAGCAATAAGAAATCTGTGATAATAAAGATGTGAAGATATAAGAATGCGGTCTGTAAATATAACAAACAAGTCTAAAAACAGTTTGTGCATGCAAATATATTTAAAAAAGTCATGGACGGAAGCACAGATGAACTTTGAAAGTAAACTTTAAATCCTACCAGATCTATATACACCTTTGTATAAATAAATTGTCTCCATTCAACTCAAGTTCTATTATGATTCCAGGTTTGGATTGGTATCCATAGTTACAAGTTAATGTAAACTAATTAATTATTCACAGGGTTAGGGCTTGAATTTGGATAGTTTTGTTGATAAGTGAAACCTATTAAATTAAATGTGAATGTGTAAAATTCCACTAAAAATCATTGTTCAATGACATAATTAGTGAATGAAATAGAAACAGAAAATATTTTTTAAATTATAAATTCAGATCAGCTTTATAAATAAAAAGCCCATTGGCTAATATATATTTCTGCTCTGACTTACAATGTGAAAGTAACCTAATTCACATTATTAAGGTATATAATAACAGAAAACTTTATAAATATTAAAAATAAAGATTTGATTTGATTGTACATTTCCAGTTTGATTTATCCATTTATGCAAACAAGATGATTACTATGCATAGTTTTTCCTAAAATGATCAAGTCTGTGGATTACCACAAACCAATTTGATTAATACCCGATGTAGGTATAGGCTCAAATTATTTCTAACATTATTTTAATTTTTATATTTTTGATACTGAGTTTATTGGTTTTACTTGCCGTTATTACATTTTTATATATTATAATTTAAGGCGACAGAGATACAATATATACACCAAAAGTAAAACCAAAACATATTCATAAAGAAACAAAAATAACAATAAAAAAAATTGTCACCTATACCTACATCGAATTTTAATCAGATCAACGCCAGATTCCCTACAAACATCTATGTACCAAGTTTTATTGAAATCTGATGAATGGTTGATTTAACAGTGAACAGACATGTAGACAGGAAAACTGCAGATGAATTGTAAAAAAAAAAATGTAGTTCATACATTTCATCAACTACTCTATTATTATTTTACCCTCAATTTGTTTTAACCGTTGACCTGATGTCACTTAATTGGTCACTGACAAATCTAATAGAGCTACTGAATTTGAGGTTTTGTTAACTACTGATCACTACCACAAAACCCAACATGCAAGAGAACAAACAAGAATAATTGTTTTTATTCTTTAGTCGTCACATTTTGATCATCACACATTATTGCCTTAAATGGGCATGAGTTTTTTACCAATGTTTTCATATGTTTTAATTCTAGTAATTCTGAGGTTACATGTGATGCCAGAAGAGTCATGTGATATATGGTATGATTATTTATGACATTAACATAAAATTAATTCCCAGCTGTCTAGGTATGTGCATGGCATGAATATCTTATAACATGTGTAGTTATCACAAAGACCAAAAGTCACACCGTATTACACTCAGTATTACAAGGATTAAAAAAGAAAATATAATACAAAAATATGAAAATATTGACAAAATTCAGCTCATGGTCCTTTAATTAGTCATGGAAGACAAAAATCAAATTTGACATATATACACAAAAAATAAATAAATAAATTTATAGTAGGGTGACAATATAAGCATATATATATTTATTTATTTGAGTGTTTTCAGTGATCTCCTTGTCCTTGTTTTTTTCGTTCAGCCTCTTCGGCAGCAGCTTTTTCTTTTCTGTACTTGATAGATTGGCAGACAACCATGGCAGCTTTATCAAAGGTAGCAGCCTTGACTTCATCACACCCTAAATATAAATAAATAAAATGATCATGTTGAATATATTGACACAGAATGTGATTCAGTAAGGGGACATGTGGAAATATACAACTTTGTCTTTGCCATTTAAGACATAATATACAAATTTATCACCTTCTCATATTTTGAACAAAAACATATCTATATTATAACTCAAAGCAACTATTCATTTTAGAGAGAACTACACTCAATGAATTGCATATCAAACTGATTAATATTATTATAAAAATGTTACATGAAAAATATAGCACCTATAGCATCTATATAATGCACCTATGATGGTAATGATGGTAATAGTGTAAATGTTATTTTCTGTTTCAGAGGATATTTTGTGGATCCAAATCAACTTTTTATGCTCATATTCAAAAGCATTATTCAATAAATATTAAATGTGTAACATACACCTTGTTGTTGTAGAAGTGAATGATCTTAATACAAAAAAAAAATTAAATCATATCACCACATTATTTTTTTATTTTTTCTTGGATGAAAAGCATCATTTTATTTTGGCCTTATATGTTATTTAACCACTTACACATATATTTTTTGGCTTCCATTCCTTCGACTAATGGGCTCATCCATGTTGATTTTCGAAAATCTTCCATTCGTATCTTAGTAGCTTTGGGAACATAGATCTGGAAAGTGGTCTCAATGACTGGCTCCTTTTTAAATCTCATCCCTGTCTTCTCAGGATCTTCTGTTAAAATTTGAAAAATAGTAGAAAAGCCATTTATTTTTATGATAATTTCTGCAGCATTGTCAGTGACAATTCATGAATAGAGTTTTTAAAATACTGCCCTCATCATTTAGCTTCAATGTAAACTTTTGTTTTAGTGTAGTACTTGATACAAACCAATGAATGATGTAAGTTTTTGTTGTTGTTTTTTTTTGTTTTTTTATTTAAATATATTGTTGTGCCAGGCGACAGTTCCTGGATGTGCATGCATATTTGTGACTACAAGACAGGACTGTTTTGCCATTTCTCTATCAAATGGCAATTCAGGCTTAGGGAACTGATCATTACCACCAAGCCGGTTTCCTGTGAGGCTCCTGCGGCATGCGTTTCCTTACCGTACCGGCCGCTGCTTTACCGTACCGGCCGGTTCTTTACCGTTCAGGCCGGTTCTTTACCGTACCAGAAGGTCATTAGCCGTACCGGCAAGGCCGTTACCGTACTTACAGGAGGCAATTCACACTTCTGACAAGTTAATTTATGCATTGATTTTCCGGTTTATCGGTAAAATGCCAACCTGTTTAAATTTCAGTTTTATGCACAGGATCGCCAGAGAAAGCAAAACTTGTAGTTTTGGCATGTAACCTAATGGTTTTGGTTATTGTTACAAATGCACAGTGCAGACGTAATTTTGTTTCCATTTTTTCACTTTATCTGGCGCCAGTGCACGTGTGCTTGGATGTTTGTTTATTCAGTGATTGGGCTAAATATTTGACGACGTTGCCAACGTATTCAACATACGAAAATAGCATGTGTGTGCGTTTGCGTGAATGATAGATGCAGACGAGATTTCTCGTCGCAACGCGTTTTATTAGTTTATTTCCAACGCGCGTGGTCGGCGCCTTTGATTGCGTTTAGTTTGTTCTTTCATTCGCAAAATCTATCGCTGGCACCGTTCATTACTAGTAGATAGAATTTTATTTGGAACGTACCAATGAAAACTTGAGTAAAGTCCAAAAATAACAATAACAAAACAAAACATTCAGAACAACAACAACTTTCAGTATTAAAACATATCAAGAATATAGAAAATAAATTTTGCAAAAATGCTAAGAATGAAAAAATCATTACTTGAAACAATAATAGGAAATAATTCATCCATGCTAAAATCTTCCAGCTTTGGGGCATAGATGTATAAAGCTGCAAGGAATCTAGATCTTTGTTCTTTGATTTGACAATTATTACAATATAAAATGTAATGTTTTTCATCCCCTACTTCATTGCATTCATGGAGATTACATAGCCTGTTTTCCTTCAAAATGCCTTTATGTCTACCGGATTCAATGGGAAGAAAATGTGCAGAAGTTCTAAATTTAGTATAAGCTATTCTATGATTTTTATTTTTAATTTTTTCCAAATAATGTTCAAATTCAAAATTTTCTTTAGCACACCTGTAAAAGTCAAGCTTACAATTGTTCAACAAATTGTTTTTCTACTTCATACGGTACAAACATTTGAGCTTCTCTTTAAAAATATCACAAAAATTGTTCTGATGTGGGTCTGAATTAGTTAGATCTGTTATGACTAGTAATTTTTGTATAAAGTTAAGCCATGGGTCATGCACAAGAGTTTTGGATTCTTCATAGGCTGCATCAATGATAGAATTGTTTTTTTTTTTACATACTAGTCTTTGATAATATTTCATAACTGAAACACAGATATCCAATATAAGTGGATATTGACCTAATTCACCTCTACATGGGTCATTAGATGCCTTCCTGTGCACACCCAGAACTCTTTTACAGAATTTAATATGAAGTTTTTCTGGAATTAATTTATCTGAGAAAAGTTTTGTTTCAAAATTGCAATTGTCAACTGTACATTTATTTTTACCAGACCCCTTGTAGATGTTCAGCATAACCCCTCCCCACACATCAGCCCCATATAAAGCTGTGGGTTTGATGATAGAGTTAAATAGTTTTTTAGCCAGACTAACAGAATAACATTCCTCACTGATCCAAAGCATTTTGTACATCTTTGAACAGTGCTTTCTGTGCTTTGTCTTGTAGCCTAGACATAGCATTATGAAACTTACCATTTGTTTGAAAAACAATGCCAAGGTAATTATAATAATTAACACACTGTAATTTAGTGGCGTCCAAATAAAACTGAAATTTGTTTTTTAAGTTTTTACCTAGTCTATTAAAAATAATGATTTTGCTTTTGTTAATATTTACTTTTAAATGCCAACTGTCACAGTAATTTTGGACTGCATCAATGCACTTTTGTAACCCCTCTTGGGTTGTAGAAAACATTCCATTAACAAAAATATTAAATAGTTGAGGACTAAGGTTACACCCTTGTTTTACCCCTCGGCATGAATTGAAATATGGAGTAATCCCTGCACTCAATTTAATGCTATATTTAGTGTTTTTATAGATAGCTTTAATAGCCTTATAAAAATTTCCTCCCACACCTAACCAAAGAAGTTTATATAACAGCCCTTCTCGCCAGACTGAATCAAATGCTTTGGAGAAATCAATAAAACATGAAAACAAATAATTCCCTGATTTTTTCAGTTTGCAATTGACATATTTATTAATTAAGGATTCAAGAATATAAATATTATCTGTTGTACGATGGTTTTTCTTGAAGCCAAACTGATTATCCACTATTTGATTAGTTTCTTGTAAGTACTTAGTTAATCTAGTATTTAGCATCATAGTATATAATTTAAATACACAACTAGAAATGGCAATGCCTCTATAGTTATTAGCGTCCTTTGGGTTACCTGACTTAAAAATAGGAATAATGAGACTACTGTTCCAATGTAATGGCATAATGCCTGAATTTAAAACTTGTGTGAACATTTTAGTAAGAGAATTAATAATAAAAGGAGCCCCATGCTTCAACATTTCATTTGAAATCATATCAGTGCCTGAAGCTTTGCCTGACTTTAAAAGTTTAATATGCTGCAATACTTCCTTATTAGTGAAATCTTGATTAATAATGTGTTTGTAATCATCTAAACTTTCCATACTACTAATATCATTTACAATAGTCTGTGAGAAGCTTTTATCTTCCACGTTAACTTTATTATTTAAACATTTAAAGTGATTTAACCATGACTCTACACTGATGTTGTCATGCTTTTGTGGGTTTTTATCTAAATCACCAAGTTCCTCAAGTAACTTAGGATTAGACTCCTTAAGCATAATGATTCTATTACATAAATTAGCTTTATATTCCTTTTTTTTTATTCTTAATTAGATGCTTGTATTTTTTATTAATTTTATATCGTTCTTGTCTAATACTATTGTCCTTAGGAAACTTGTCTAATAAATGTGAATATTTAATTAAGTTTCTTCTCACCTCACTGACATCATTGTCAAACCACTTTTTATGTTTTGGTTAATTAGACTTTTTTTTAATTTTGGGATTGATAACTTTAAGAGAACTCTTTGCTGTTTTAATAATAATTGAATTGAAGTTAGCCACTGCTTCATCAACATCTACAAAATTAGAACTCTGATAATGTTGAAGTTTTTCCCCTATAGTCTTACTAGAAATTGCTTTAATATAATTTTCCCGGCTGTCGCCATCCCAGATAAATTTGCCGGGTAAAGGGGAAAGCAGGCTATGATCATCTACCATATTATGTTTAACACATGCAGACAGAGACACAGATATAGGACAATGATCAGATAAGTGATTCAAAGGCCAAACTTTGAAATATTGAACAGTACAAAAAAGTTCTGAACTAACAATACCATAATCTACCAAACTGCTACCCCCATATTGGTGACTCGTAAATTTTCCCAAGGAGTCACCTGGAACTCTACCATTCAAAATCCTACAGTTACTAGCACAACAAAGTTTAACCAAAGCTTTACCATATTTGACAAATGAATCCATATTGTTTCTGTAATAATGTTCATCAATATTAAAATAATCTGGTAATGGTAAGTGGTCATTGTCATCATTAATAATGAAGTCTGACAGTTGAGCACTTCTAGCATTCATGTCACCCATGATTAAGACATCTCCCAATTCATTAAATTTGGCAATATCATTTTCTAAATGATCAAAAGTGTCTAAACCTGAGTTCAATGATGAATTATAAAAGCTTGACCCCTCTGGAGACAAGTAGCAAAAACATGTGTATAAATCTTTTTTAAAACCAAAAAATTCCTTGCTCATTTTAATCCACAAAAGATCTTTATGATTGCTATTGATTTTACTGAGACCCTTTTGGATTGCAGTTTTAAAAATAACCATAATCCCCTCTGAATTTCTACCTCTAATTCTACGTCTAACTCTATCACTACGAAAAAAATTAAAACCAGGAAAATCTAATCTACACTCACTATCTAACCAAGATTCTACAAATCCTACACAATAATGGTTTTTGATAAAATTTAAAAGTAAACTATCTTGTTGTTTACCCCAATACCATGAATGTTCCAGGATGCGACTTTCAGTCTTCTCTGCATTTAAAGTGTCAAAATTGTCGCCATGTGTTCTTGTAACGGTGATTTCCTTGCCAAGGTGGTGACTGGTCATTATAATAGTATGTTATGTCTCACAACTGAATGTCCAAGCTGACTTTGTATTGACTGTAATTATATTTTTTTTGTAAAACAAAAAAAAAGTCCCGACCTTTCCAGTCTAAATCGTATTCTGCCCCAAAACAAACAGCCCTTTTCAGAGATATACCGGCACACTTGCACACTCTGTTTTGTTATAATAAAGTTACATTGGGGATTGTTGGAGGGGGTGTGTAAATATGTTTGGTCAATTCCATAAACAAAATCACAAAATGAGGTCGAAAAGCAATGGAAAAATGTTGACCTAGAGCAAGGTCAAATTGCGTTTTACGCACTTGAATTTTATCTGGACTACGTGCACGCGTTGCGCGTGTTATTGTCAACAAAGTATCAAAACAGATTTTCGAACGCCCAAGCCCGAATTTAAATACATGTGAGCTCGGCCAAGCGAGTCACGCTGACACATTATGCAAGTATCATCGAATTCATGCGACAGGTTGAGACGTTTTATTCAACGTCGTGGGTAAGCTACGATGTAGGACTGTCGTTTTATAGCGTTACAGGCGATCATGAATATGTGAATAACACACATATATTGAAAAAAACACATGCGAAGAATTTCAGAAAGACTTTTTTATTTAATTTATTTATTTGTATTTCGACGGTTGTCCGACTTTCTTTCCACTGTGTGAGCTACTGACAAATATAAACAAATAATTAACCCATCGAGTCCTCTAGTCGACTGGGACGTAACACTCTGTTGTACAAGTCATGTCCTTTTCAAATTATTCACTTTCAATGGGTAAAAAAAAATTCTTATTGTTTGCAAAATGCCCAATTAATTTATGCATGACTCACGGTTACCGGCAGGGCGCCGATCAGTAACCGAGGCTTTGTTTACCATGCATTCATTAATCGAAGGTGATAAATAGTCGGTATTGGTCCTATCAGTACGGTAATTGTCCAGCCGGTACAGTGAAGCACCGGCCGGTACGGTAAACCGAGTCAAACTCACAGGAAACCGGCTGGGTGGTAATGATCAGTTCCCTTAGTCACATACCTGCAAACTTTAACCAAGATTCTCTCAAAGTGGAATTTGTTAGTGAATGAATCTTGACTAGTGGAATTGACCTTCCCGTTGTGTCTGTGGCACATACACTCACCCAGGGTAGGGGGTCAACCCTTTTTGGTGTTCAGCCTAAGGTACAACTTGAACTTGGGTCTACCAATCACAAGTCTGATGCAACAACCACTACTCTACCAGAAATCAATGTAAGTTGGTTGATGGAAGGTTATTCACAGCATCCATATTTTTATTAATTTACAGTTGTTCATCAAAAAACTGATTTGGGAGATTTCCATTTATATTTTCAATAGTATGAATTTATGCCATCACAATAATGAAAAGGGCAAAAATAGGGTAACCACTAACATTTTTCAGGAAACAATTATGAAATGTCATGGATTCTCTGGTCTCAAAGTTAAACCTGGAAACATGGGAATAAAAAAAAGGCATAATATCATTAATGTAGTTACCAGACACTTTGTGATGGGTATCTTTGATTAGTGTTGCTTGTGAAAATATTTTATTACAATGTTATAAACCTTATATATCTGACTTTACCAATTTAGATATAGTGTCATATCATTTAAAAATTGAGGCCCATTTTTAACAAATCCAAAATCACTTGAGATAAGTTTTTTTTGTTTACTTTGCATGTATACTATGTTTTCCTTTGAAGTTTAATTTTAATGGTGTATTTTATGACAATATACACTTACAAAGTGACTAAGATAATTTAATGTATAACCTGGAAAAAAGAAAGCATTATTTGTTCTTTATCCATTTTCCTTAAGGAAATTCTAATAAATGAGATTTAAAGTTCACAACTGGCTATTTTTCAATAGCCACAGTAGTTAAATTTTTAATTGCTATTTTGTTCATTATGGAGTAATAAGGGATCAATATATGCCTAAGCAAACTAAAATTGGCATTGCCCCAATAACTATTACTCTTTCCACAGTCAGGGGGTCTAAAACATAATAGTTAAATTTTGAGATTGACAAATAAAGATGCTTTAATTGAATAGAACATTTTCTATGTTTACCAATAAGCAATAGTTCTATGTTCCTACACAATCAACAAAATAAAATAAAAAAACCTTGTGTTCTTGAAAGTCAATTAAATCTAAACGCTAGGTTTAGATCGATCAATTTTTGTCCAAACTTATATGAATTTTTGATAACAATTGGATAGATTAATTATCAGAGATGTCCAGGGAAATGAAATTCAAGATGTAAATCACTCCCGTGATAGCCATTTCAAAAATATATTTTACATATGGAGTACAAAATGATTCCTAATATTTTCAAAACTTTTAATTAAGTGAGCTCTGGTGTGACAACATTTTTTTATTATCTCCCATAATTTATTGCATATATGAACAAACTTTGCATTTAGTTTGAACCTCCACCTACCATATGTCACTTTTCTTTATCACAACAATCTTCACCTAAAGTAGTTTAAAGGGTAAGCCAATAAAACGAATAAATAAGTTTAGCAATCCTCTATTGCAAACAGTTGTCATGGCAATTACTTACTTTTAATGACCAATCTCAAGAAATCTAAATATTCTCTCTCACCAGGGTACAAACCACATTCTCTAAAGTACGTTGATAATTCATGGATTTCCAACTCGTCTCCGGGATAAGCTAACTGGTCAAATTTGCTTTCATACACTGGAATATAAATTAGATTATCAAAAATAGTCAGTATTAGGTCCACATGTAACAATCATGTTTCTGGTCCTCACATGTAACATTCATGTTTCCTCGTAGGTTATACATTATTTAATTTTCTTTTTTTTATTTCCATATTTTATTTATATTCATATTTTTGTTTATGCCTATTCTGGGGTATTCCTTGTTGTTTGTCAGATTTATATATATATAATGACCGGAAAAATTAAAATGAATTTTAATCAGATTTTTAAGAAAAAAATGAAAACAAAATGTAATCAAAATGACTTCAGCAGCTATTATTAGACATAGGCATAATAACTGGCCACCTGTGCTGTCATTATACTCTGCAATTACTGAAATTTGGATCAGTATTACATGAATATTGAATAAAAGAATAGAAACAAATTTGCAATAATCTCAGCTCAAGGCAGTAGTATATACATTGTATTTACAGATTTCTTAGATTGAACAGTTTAGACACTTACTTCTCTTCCTGTCCATAAATTCTTCCATCTCATACATATTTAACCTTATCTTAGGTTTTTTAACTCGATGTCTTTTCATTATTCTCTTTAGCATGCTGTTATATAGGTCAATGAACTCTTTTAAGGTGGAGCAATGCTGTAAAGCCTGCAAACAAACAAATTATACATAGCATAAATAGATGGCAATAATACAACAAATGAGCAGTTACTATGGAAACAAAGATGTGGATACTATGATAAGGGAAGGAAGAAAATCTTGGTAACAAAGGTGAAAGTGAAGAAACATAGATAGATGGCAACATTACATCAAATGACCAGTTACTATAGAAACAAAAATGTGGATACTATGATAAGGGAAGGAAGAAAATCTTGGTAACAAAGGTGAAAGTGAAGAAACATAGATAGATGGCAACATTACAACAAATGACCAGTTACTATAGAAACAAAGATGTGGATACTATGATAAGGGAAGGAAGAAAATCTTGGTAACAAAGGTGAAAGTGAAGAAACATAGATAGATGGCAATATTACAACAAATGAGCAGTTACTATGGAAACAAAGATGTGGATACTATGATAAGGGAAGGAAGAAAATCTTGGTAACAAAGGTGAAAGTGAAGAAACATAGATAGATGGCAACATTACAACAAATGACCAGTTACTATAGGAACAAAGATGTGGATACTATGATGAGAAGGAAGGAAACCATGGTTACAAAGGTGAAGAAATTATGACTACAAGATGAAGAAACCCAAGAAACAAACATATACTATTAATAAGTGAAAATCACTGTATTCCAATGATGATAGATATAGTGGGAGTACTCCTCAACTAATCATAAATAGAATAAAAAAAGGCCAAGTCATACAGTACTCATTCCGCCCAACCTCCCGCTTTTATCGCTTTTTTCCGACCGCTTATCGCTTAATTTCCGACCGCTCGCTGCTTTCCGACCGGAAACCGACCGCTTTTTTTCCGCTCGCTCGCGTTCGTTTTTGTTCGCTCGCTCCTGCTATGACTGGCTTCAGAAACACCGTCCGCTTGCCAACCGACCGCTGGAGTAACAATGATCGTACATTGTATGTATAAACTTAAGTTTTTATTCGTAATAAATTTAGGTTTTAATGACGATTCAAAATACAACGCCTATTGCTTCTCTGTTTTGGAAAAAAGACGCCTTCAAATCACTTGACACATTGTAACGTTTGCTACGCAAGTCGAACTGTGACCTGTATTTACATATTTACGTCCTTGTGTGTGTAGTTCAAGCAGCTATATGACTGGTCAATCGCGATATTATTGAGTACTAGTATTTGTGTGTGTGTGTTTCTGTGTGATTTTGACTAAATTTATTCCGAACGGCGCTCAAAATAATTTGACACTTTGTTATTTGCGAACGCAACTCACACTATGACTCTTACTCAATTTGCACAAGTAATACGAATGCTGTAGTTCAGAAAATCTATTGGTTAACTTTTGATCGTGTCTGGGTGCGCAAAACAAAACTGCACATATAATTATCGCATAGCTGAATTTCTACAAATCAATTGGACTTAAACTACTAGTATAATGACTGTGACGATTAATCGCTTGTCTGATTACATGCGACGACGAATTATTGGATTGGCAGCAGCCGGACGAAAAATGAAAGAGATCTCGGAACAGTTAATTTGTTGAGGAAAACAAAACAAACGCAGCTAGTGATACATTTTGAAAACAAAAATACAAAATAAACGCAATCAGAGGCGCCGACCACGCGCGTTGGAAATAAATAAAACATCTGTTTTAGTATGTTGTGACAGTCTCACCAAACTCTTTTACTCGCGCAATATAATTATGTTATTTCCCAAAGCACTTATATTTAATACATTGACGAAAAACACCGCAAGAAAATGTAAATCAGGCTTATAATTACTAGTAACTCTACTCGAACGCAATGTTGATCACTGTAAAAGTGGATAAATTCGAACCGTCATCAAATTCAAAATTCAAGCGATCTCGTTGAATGTCAAAAATAAACTCGATGTTTAGAAAGACAAAAACAACAACATATTAGAGTGCAAAAAAGCTAGCAGCAAAGAACGAGAAGTGCATGTGGGAAAGCGGTGAGTGAATTCGAGAAAAATTATGCTGATGTGAGAACAAGCCATATACCCGTGGAGTACTCGCTAAAACATCGAGAAAATGTGCCATTTCAAAGAGCACCCTTACAAATAATGTCTGCGATTGTGTGAACATGATAACGTGCAAACAAGGAACAGAGCTCGTGGTCCACCAAGGAAACTTAGCGATGACGCAGTTTTAGATGTATACGGCTGTTGAAAACAGAGACTCCTTCGATCTCATATAAGCAGGTTCACGTGGATGTATCATTTTCAACTTTTACCAACAACGCTATGATAATAAAGACATTGTGAAATTATTTTGTTTTTATGTAGAAAAATACAGTAATTTTACCAAGTAAAATCATGTTTATTAAAATTATTGTTCATACATGAGTTGTCGAACACACTACATAGTTTGTAATTTCATCCAGCTCCTTTCAGTCACGATTCAAGACAAATAAAAGGCACAAATATAGATAATATAGCAAATTATTTTTTTCTGTAATATTCGTGTGTAATCAGTAATTATGAAAAAAAATTATGGGTACATATGGAATACATTTCGTTATGAATTATTCTTAATATCAATTTCTAAATTATCTTGTCAAAATCAGTTTTTTTTCAGGGTTTTTCCCCCAAAACGAAAGAATTTCATAATGTCGGGAACGAGAAGTTTTTTTTTTGTTATTATTATTATTTATTGGGAACGGAAAGTCTTTATCGTAGTGTTTCGCCTCGGTTGTTTATGAGCTCTTCGGGTCGCTAAAACTGTATGTGCACCTCTGTTGGGGTGAACATTTGTATTATTATACTGAATAAATCTTAGAACAGAAATGGTGGCACTCAATCATGGCAATCTTCCAGGTCATCGTTAGAAAGATTTTCGGAGGCAAATTTAATCTTGAAGGATTGCAGGAAATTGACCCTTAACGATTCATATTTATGAATTAATCGGGATTCAGGTACCATAGTGTTTGTAACAGAAAAAAAAAGGTTTTCGCGGGGGATTTTTCATGCAAACATTGTGAATGGTTCCCCGACACTGATTCCTTTTTAACTTTCAATTTGTCTAAGACGCGGCAAACCCTGCTCATGACCGGAGACGTCGTCGAGATGCAGGTGCGATTCCTCTTAGCAACGCGTTCTATTTATTTCCAAAGCGTGTGGTCGGCGCCTTTGATTGCGTTTATTTTGTTTTGTTTTTTATTCACGTAATCTATCACTGGCAGCGTTTGTTTTGTCGCGTCTCACAACTTAATGTCCAAGCTGACTTTGTTTTGGTTGTAAGTGAACCACGTACAGCTCATGAAAGTATTTCGCCCAGAGTTCGCAAAAAACGGAATACCCTGCAAACTTTGAATCCTTTATTTTATAACGAGACATTGGGCGCAAAAATAAAAACCATAATTGTAATTCAACAAGTTTATGTAACGTGTTAGTCCGCTTGCCAGCCGCCTAGTTAAAAAACGCGATCTCCATTGATGTCGGCTTCGACAACTTCGGACAAGTAAGATGGGCGCTGGCCGACATTACATTTGCAAGTATTGTATTTGTTTGACAAATTTTACACTGCTGTCATTCTATAACAATCGATTGGTCGTTTTTTTTCACAGTCTTACTATTCCTGCAGATATTCTTCAATTGTTATAGGTGCCATAGATTTACATATCTACAACTTGACCCGTGTTAAACCCAAACCATGCGTGCATGACAACCGTCACCCTACACACGCGTATGTATTATTACCAATTTTATATGGCCGTGTGATCCACCGTATTTTTTCAACGGTCGTTCTATAAATTTTTGATTGTATTTATTCTTATTTTAACATCATAAAAACAAAAATGACACACTTGTACATGAAACAGTAGGTAATGAACTGTAAATGCGGGCGGTTGCTCTGTCAGGCGAGCGAGCGAGCGAGCGAACGATTGCGCGAGCGGATACTTCCGGATTTGCGCGGTCGAAAAAAAAAGCGGTAATTGCGCGGTCGAATTGAACAAAGCGAGCGAAAAAAAAGCGATCGAAATCCGGAAGCGGGCGGGAGGCTGGGCGAAATGAGTACTGTAGCTCTTCGTAAACAATGAAGAAATGCTAGCAAGTATGTTTGGACTGAACTATGATTCCACATTCTTTAACAAAATATTGCTGTTATGCCACAATTTACCTTCTCTTTAACCTTTTCAAATATTTTTCTTGCTCTCCAGCCTCGGCAGTATCTGAAAAAAATAACATAAAAAGAGTAATATTTACTGGTATATGGATGCCCTTGTACTTATATTACTTATGATGTACTTGTGACATACTTGTGGTTACTTATGATATATTTGTAATATACATGTAATGTACGGTAGTTACAATGTACTTAAAAAAATGTGCATAATGCACTGTACATGATTAGAAAAATAATTACTTCTGAATTATTATGGCTGCTTTTGTCATCATACTTTTCGTAATTTTCCTTTCTTTGCAATGGAATAATCTGAAATGAGAAAACTACAGTTAATTTATTTGTTATTTAAAAGCAGCACATGTACTAACTTAAATGACAGCAGTGTGACAATGGTCAAAATAATGAGTGCTCATAATGTTATTATTAGTTTATGTGTGCCCCACTCAAAAAGCAGATCAGCACATGTCAGATAATTCAACAAACTTTTTAACAGATCTGTAAATTTTAACAAATTTAGCAAAACAAGCAGCCAGTCGGCTGAGATAACTCCGCTGTTAGCAATGTACATTTCAATTAAATAACAGAAGATATCATTAGAACATGAACAATATGTATAGTATCAAAGCAATGGGACTTGTTGTTTTCAACAAGAATTCAAAAATATCACTTTTCACCAAAAATAAAAAAAAAATCATCAAAATTAGATAATTGAAGATATCAACACGAAATTAACAAATCTGAAAGAGGTCCACATATAGTACATATAGTACATATATATGTAATATAAAAACAATCGGACTTGCGGTTTTCAACAAGAAGTCGAAAATATCACTTTTTACCCAAAATGACAAAAATATTAAGCAAAATTAGAGAATTGAAGATATCATCATGAAATGAACAAATCTGTAAGTGGTCCACATGTAGCACCTATATATGTAATATCAAAGCAATTGGACTCACGGTTTTCAACAAGAAGTCGAAAATATCACTGTTTACCAAAAATTACAGAAATATTCACCAAAATTAGAGAGTTAAAGATATCATTACAAAATGAACAAATTTGAGAGAGGTCCACATGTAGTACCTATATATGTAATATCAAAGCAATGGGACTTGCTGTTTCCAACAAGAATTCAAAAATATCACTTTTCACCAAAAATGACAAAAATAATCATCAAAATTAGATAATTGAAGATATCACCACAAAATGAACAAATCTGAAAGAGGTCCACATGTAGTAAATATATATGTAATATAAAAACAATCGGACTTGCGGTTTTCAACAAGAAGTCGAAAATATCACTTTTTACCAAAAATGACAACAATATTAAGCAAAATTAGAGAATTGAAGATATCATCATGAAATGAACAAATCTGTAAGTGGTCCACATGTAGTACCTACATATGTAATATCAAAGCAATCGGACTTGCGTTTTTAACGAGAAGTCGAAAATATCACTTTTTACAAAAAATGACAAACATATTAAGCAAAATTAGAGAATTGAAGATATCATCATGAAATGACCAAATCTGTAAGTGGTCCACATGTATTATCTATATATGTAATATCAAAGCAATTGGACTTGTGGTTTTTAACAATTAGTCGAAAATATCACTTTTTCACCCAAAATGACAGAAATTTTCACCAAAATTAGAGAATTAAAGATATCATTACAAAATGAACAAATCTGAGAGAGGTCCACATGTAGTACCTATATATGTAATATCAAAGCAATGGGACTTGCTGTTTCCAACAAGAATTCAAAAATATCACTTTTCACCAAAAATTACAAAAATAATCATCAAAATTAGATAATTGAAGATATCACCACAAAATGAACAAATCTGAAAGAGGTCCACATGTAGTAAATATATATGTAATATAAAAACAATCGCACTTGCGGTTTTCAACAAGAAGTCGAAAATATCACTTTTTACCAAAAATTACAACAATATTAAGCAAAATTAGAGAATTGAAGATATCATCATGAAATGAACAAATCTGTAAGTGGTCCACATGTAGTACCTATATATGTAATATCAAAGCAATTGGACTCAAGGTTTTCAACAAGAAGTCGAAAATATAACTTTTTACCAAAAATGACAAAAATATTCACCAAAATTAAAGAATTAAAGATATCATTACAAAATGAATAAATCTGAGAGAGGTTCACATGTAGTACCTATATATGTAGTATCAAAGCAATCGGACTTGCGGTTTTTTAACAAGAAGTCGAAAATATTGTCAGGGCACAGGTCAACATGTGTTCGTATAGTTACCCCTTATGAGCAATGGAATCGACCTCAAACATGCTAATTATGCAAGAGTTACCCATGATTCTTTCTGTTGATCACTTGAGTCTGTTGTATGTTTTGTGGAGATTTAATAAACGTGGCGATTTATTCGAATCAAATTCCCACAGCCACAAACTGGTGCCGAGACCAGGATATATTTCTGCAGGACATCAAGATTCACTCAATATTTCGCTATTTCATGACCAAGAATCACCACTCAACATTGCAAAAGACCACTCCGGAAAGACCGCGAAATTGAATCAACACGTGTTCTTCAATCAGGACAACGAACTTTCAACCTGTACAACTCAAGAGATCTTCAACTATTGTGAGCAACACTTTCAGTTTTCAACATGCCACCCAAATTATAAGCATTAATCAAGACAAGAGACAGGGCAAGGGCCAAATTAGAAGCAGTTTTACAACCCCTCGAAGAGTCGTTAACTAATTACGATGCAGCGCCAGGAAAATGGCCATTGATACACGACTGGAAGCACTAGTCACCGCTGATGCCAATATCACGGACACTGTCGATGTAACAGACCAGGAATTTTCCGAAACGGACCAGTACAAGATAAACGCTCTTAATCGTGTTGTTCGAATCACATTATTTCTCTCAAAGAACGACCCAGCGATGCCTCAAGTTCAAACTCCAAATCTGCCATCCCGGACAACTCAACGGGGCCCATCTCAACACAATGTTCAACTACCGCGCCTAAAAATAACACCGTTTCATGGCGACCCGCTTACTTGGAGCGAGTTCAATGACAGTTTCAAGAATACTGTCGCATACAACTTGTTTACCACTTCCGTGTGACTGGGAATGTTCTAGAACCGTACTGTGTCTGGGTGGAATTTTTAGATGTTGATTGAATAGGTAATAGGACACTGTAGAAGGCAATAGAAGGTAATGGAACATTCTAGAAATTTGTAGTTAGTTCCAGACTCATTATGTATGCTGATGTAATGGTCTATTTATAGACAGTGTGGGTAAATATAGGTGAGTTGTTCAGCACTGAGATCAGATCGGAGATCTCGTTGAATTGTATTGGAGTATCTAGTTATTGGAGTAATGGAGTTTTACCGCGTTATTGTACTTGATGTTTGCAGAGTATAATAATACCAGTACCAGTTGAAACCTCATCTGTTGGCTCCGTGTTCGCATGTTATCATCGCCGCCAGGGAAGTCTTTCTGTTACTGTTGCCATTTTGGTATTTGAACCATCACACCTGTACTATACCAATTACGGTAATATTACGTTGCGTGTGACATCTGGGGGCTCGTTCGGGAGCAGTGAAGATATAGAAGACAGCATGGCCAGCGAGATAAAAGATATGTCGAAACAAGAGTTGATGGAGTGGGCGGATGAACTGGGAATGACTGGAGAAGACAAAAGAAAATTTATTTTGGAGCAACTGAGTTCTCAGCGAGCTTAGAGACAAGCGGCGAGGGAAGAGAGAAAGGCAAAAATGGAAATAGAAGCAGAGGTGAGGAAAATGGAGATAAAGGAAAAGTTTCGGCTGGAAGCGGAAGCAGGTGAAAGAGAGAAATTGCGAATGGAAGCACAACAGCGGGAAAAAGAAAGGGAAGCAGAGGTAAAGAAAATGGAGATTGAGGAAAGAAAGGAAAAGTTACGGCTGGAAGCAGAAGCAGGCGAAAGAGAGAAATTGCGAATGGAAGCAGAACAGCGAGAAAAGGAAAGAGAATTTGAGTTAAGGAAATTAAAGCTGCAAGCAGCAATGCCGGGGCTCCAACAGGCTGATTTTGGCGGTCAACGAAATGTGGTCAGTGATGCACAGTCACCAAAGTTGCCTGCATTTGTTGATGGTAAGGACGAACTTGATAGTTATTTATTGCGGTTTGAGAGGTTTGCAACGAATGCGAGTTGGCATAGAAATGGATGGGCCACAAAATTGAGTGCGCTGTTGACTGGTAGAGCACTGGAAGTATATTCCAGGATGTCCGACACTGATGCAGTTGACTATGATCGTGTGAAGGTGGCGCTGTTGACAAGATACGATTTCACAGAGGATGGGTACAGGAAGCGATTTCGTGAAATTAAACCTGAAAGTACCGAGAGTCCTGACCAGTTAATTGTGCGGCTTAAGAATTATTTTGCTAAATGGGTTGAGTTGTCAGGCACTGCAGCAACATATGATGGTGTTACCGACTTGATGGTGAAGGAGCAGTTTATTGGTGCCTGTACAAAAGATCTTGCAGTTTATCTTAAAGAAAGAGCACCCAAAGATTTAGATGAGTTGGCAGTAATAGCAAAGCAGTACCTAGTGGCACATGGTCGACAGTTATCCACAAAGGACCAGGTGAAGTGTAACGATAATAAGAATGCCATTAGAAATACTGAGGTGGGACAGGGTAGTAGTATCTGGTGTTATGTATGTCAGGGTGTTGGTTATCGAGCAGTACAATGTCCATCCCGCGTTACTGATGTCAACCATGACAAAGGTGGACAGTGCCTTCAGTGTGGTGCTATAGGACATGTGGCTAAGTTCTGCCGTAGTGGACAACACAGGGGTCAAGAAAGAGTGTCAAACCCAGCACTACTACTGGTGCAGCTGCAGTGGTTAAAGAGGAGTCTAATATCAGTGCTAGCTGTGCTGTTCAAATTAACAGTGACATGCCTAAAATGGTTGAGAAGGACCATTTGTTGTTAGCATCGGGGGAGCAGTTAAAGGTTGTGAATGGTGCATGTATGGAACGAAGTGGCGTTGTGGAGGACAGGACTTTGCCTGTGGGTTAAGGGAAGGTTGGTGACACAGTTGTGACCATGTTGAGAGACACTGGGTGTAATGGCATTATAGTCAAGAAGAGCTTGGTACCAGATGACCAGTATATAAAAAAGATGGGTCATATGTTGATGGTTGATCGTACTGTAAGAAGGGTTCCAGTCGCCATGGTGGAAATTGAGACTCCATATTTGAGAGGCACGGTTGAAGCATTATGTGTGCAGGACCCAATCTATGAGTTAATTGTTGGGAATGTGCCCGGAGCAAGACCACCAGATGACCCGGATCCAGTATGGAATGTGAGTGGAGCAGTAACAACCAGAGCGCAAGCAAAGAAATCTGGTAAGGTGAAGCCACTCAAAGTGTGTGATGTAAAGACTGGAGCACATGTAACAAAAGACAATTTAATCGAGATGCAGCAAGCAGACACATCGTTGAAGAAATATTATAATAAGAGAGAACCAGAGGTGAGAGGGCACCATACAACCGAGTTCCAGGTATATTAATTGATATGCCATTCAAGCGTGTGGCTATAGATTTGGTTGGACCAATTACACCAGCCAGTGACGGGGGTCATCGATACATCTTAACTATGGTGGACTATGCTACACGGTATCCAGAGGCCGTTCCACTTAAAAATATAGATACAGAGACTGTAGCCGAGGCGTTGATTGACTTTTATAGCCGATTGGGGATTCCAGAGGAAGTACTAAGTGACATGGGGACTCAGTTTGTGTCAGAATGCATGCAAGAAGTATCAAGATTGCTCAGCATTAAGAGACTGACGTCTACGCCCTATCACCCCATCTGTAATGGACTGGTGGAAAAGTTTAATGGTACTTTGAAGAAGATGTTAAAGCGGTTGTGCCATGAACAACCAAGGCAATGGCATTGGTATATTAGTGCTTTACTCTTTGTGTATAGAGAAGTACCACAGGAGTCAACTGGTTTTTCCCCATTTGAACTGTTATATGGTCGAACGGTTAGAGGCCCAATGAAGATCCTTAAAGAGTTATGGACCGAAGAAAGCGATACTCCTGAGATAGTTAATAGTTACCAGTATGTGTTTGAGTTGAGAGATCGGTTAGAACAGACTTTAGAGATTGCTCGAGAGGAATTACAAAAGGCACAGAACCGATACAAGTGTTACTATGATCGTAAAACGAAGAAACGAGTGCTTAAGGAAGGAGATAAGGTGTTAATTTTGCGGCCAACTGACAACAACAAGCTATTGATGCAGTGGAAGGGTCCTTATGTGGTGGAGCAGGTAATAGGCGAAAACGATTATCGAGTGAGGGTAGGTGACAAAGTGAAGACGTATCATGTAAATATGTTAAAGTTGTATGTTGAGCGGGAGATGTCACCTCAACCAGATGGAAGTGAGACAAGTTACTCACCAAATATGGCCATAGACTTGATGAATGCTGTGCGCGCAGCTACAGCGGGGTGCAACGAGTCAGATGAAGAGAATGCTGTAGACGAAGATGATCTTCTAGAGTTAGGTACTTGTAAACCCAAGGAGTCAGGTAAAGATGTTCAAATTGGTACAGACCTGACAGAACACCAGAGAAAAGAACTGGTGGGTTTAGTCAATACTTGTGATAAGGTGTTTACTGACTTGCAAGGAAAGACCAAGATAATCAGTCATAAGATTGACCTGACAAATGATACACCAATACGATCTAAGCCATACTCACTACCATATGCAATAAGGGAGAACCTTAGGCAAGATATTGAAGATATGTTAAAAATGGGAGTAATCAGGAAGTCCACATCACCCTATGCGTTATCGGTGGTGATTGTAAAGAAGAAGGATGGATCGAATCGCATATGTGTAGATTATAGGAAATTAAATAAGGTCACTGTAACCGACCCTGAGCCAATGGTAACAACAGGGGACATATTTCAGAGGCTACATAATAGTAAGTTCCTGTCAAAAATTGATTTATGTAAGGGTTATTGGCAGATACCAGTAGCTAAAGAAGATATACCAAAGACAGCATTTGTTACTCCTGATGGAACTTATGAATTTTTAAGGATGCCATTTGGAATGAAGAATTCAGGAGCTACTCTGGTGCGGGGAATCAGGAAATTATTGTCAGGTATGGAGGGGGTTGGAAGCTATATAGATGACCTGATAGTTTATTCAAGCTGCTGGGATGAGCATGTTCAAGTATTATCTGAGTTGTTACGAAGACTGAGGGCAGCGGACATAACAGCTAGACCATCCAAGTGTGTTCTGGGTGCAACATCAGTAGAATTCCTGGGTCATGAAATTGGACACAATTGGGTGAGTCCAAGTCATGACAACATGGAGAAAATTCAAGAAGCGCAAAGACCAGCGACCAAGAAAGGTGTCCGATCATTCTTTGGGCTGGTCAATTACAACAGAGACCACATTCCCTTATTCACAACTATTGCAGCACCCCTGAGTGATCTACTAAGGAAAGGACAACCTAACAAAGTTATATGGGGAGAGGCCCAGGAGAAAGCATATAACACTTTGCGGGAATACTTATTGGGCAAACCAATTTTGAAGTTGCCAGACCCACAGAAACCATTTGTGTTGCGGACGGACGCGTCTCAGGTAGGAAATGGAGCAGTACTTATGCAGAATCATCCGATGCAGAAAAGAAATATTCAACTGTAAAAAGGGAATGTTTAGCCATTGTATGGGGCGTGAATAAATTTCGCTTATATTTAGCCGATGTGGAGTTCATTTTGCAGACGGATCATAAACCATTGTCTTACCTGGATAAAGCCAAGTTTGCAAATGACCGAGTGATGAGATGGGCGATGACTCTGCAAGGATATAATTATCGTGTTGAGGATATTCCTGGACGGAACAATGTGGTAGCGGACTACCTGAGTAGATTGATGGACTGAGGAACTTGAACAGTATAGTAGAATGTTATTCGTTTATGACTGTATTTATATTTTATTATATTCTACTTTATGTGATTTTCGAATTTTTGTACTCAGAGCTTTATTCAGTTCGATTTGATATATTGTATTGTTGTTTTATTTGAAATTGTTATCGTATTCGTATCATTGACGTTGTTGCTAGTCATGTAATATTATATGTTATAATATTTTTGAGAGGGGAGGCATGTCGCATACGACTTGTTTACCACTTCCGTGTGACTGGGAATGTTCTAGAACCGTACTGTGTCTGGGTGGAATTTTTAGATGTTGATTGAATAGGTAATAGGACACTGTAGAAGGCAATAGAAGGTAATGGAACATTCTAGAAATTTGTAGTATGTTCCAGACTCATTATGTATGCTAATGTAATGGTCTATTTATAGACAGTGTTAGTATATATAGGGGAGTTGTTCAGCACTGAGATCAGATCGGAGATCTCGTTGAATTGTATTGGAGTTTACGTATCTAGTTATTGGAGTAATGGAGTTTTACCGCGTTATTGTACTTGATGTTTGCAGAGTATAATAATACCAGTCCCAGTTGAAACCTCATCTGTTGGCTCCGTGTTCGCATGTTATCATCGCCGCCAGGGAAGTCTTTCTGTTACTGTTGCCATTTTGGTAATTGAACCATCACACCTGTACTATACCAATTGATAGTATTTGTCACACGCAACGTAATATTACGTTGCGTGTGACAAATACTATCAATTCAAACACCACAATTACTGAGACTCAGAAGTTCACATATCTTCGATCGCTAGTCAGAGATGGTGCGAGAAAACTGATCGAAGGATTTCAAATGTCGGACGCCAATTACAAAAAGGCGTACGAACTGTTGGAGAAGCGGCATGGTCGTACTCAGTCAGTTATAAGCGCGCACATGAAAGCGTTATATACTCAACCGCTACCTGAATACAATGCTATAGCTCTACGAGAGTTCCACGACAACATAGACGTCTCAGTTCGAGCACTCGCCGCCGAATATAAGGGATTGTTGATTCCTATGTTGCTGTCCAGATTACCTGTTGCATTTCAACAACAACTAGCGAAATCCAATTCTACCGATGAAGACTGGACATTATCATCACTCAGTAAACATATGCTCCAAAAAATCAAAGTCATGGAAATCGCAGACAGAATTGACAGTGAACCATACCCATCTACTATTTCTGCGTTCAACACTAACAGCCAGTATTCACAACCAAATCAAGGAGCTGGAACACACGTCAACTATCAAAACCAAACGCACACTTCAAACAAAACTATACGGAAACCACAACGCAAGCAACCTCACTGTTCATATTGTAAGGGCAGACATTATACTACTGACTGTCGCACTATTGCAACTCGTGCAGACAGAGTGAAATTTATTCAAGACAACAAACTTTGTTTCAACTGTCTAGGACACCCCTTATCACGCGATTGTCGATCGAATTTCTCGTGTCACTTATGCAAAGCCAAGCACCACACATAGATTCATTCGACTACTTGAACGGATGCACCTCAAACCAAACCCAACGCGCCGCGTGTTCATTTCGCTCATGCTTCGAACTTCAATCAACGCTGACCATCTTCCGGAGAACGATCAAACGTCGACCCGGCGCCACCACCACGCGTTCTACTTAAAACGGCAAGAGTCACCGTATTTGGCGATGGTGGATCCAAGATCGCTACTGTTCTATTCGACAACGGAGCATATCGAAGTTTTATAACCAGCAAGTTCGCCACTTCGATACAGGCAAACCCCAAGTTTTGGGAAACACTCAATTTGAAATGCTTCGCCAATCCTCGAACCGGTTACAAAACAGTACCTCGAACAGTCGGTATCCTGCAAAGAGATGGTTTCAAAAGCGCAATAAACCTGTTGGTAGTCGACGAGATCTCTGGACAATTTGGATAACTACCTCACGCACGACTTGCGTAACATCAAACATTTACGCAATCTTGACCTGGCGCACCCCCTCTCCAGCGGTACACACATGGACATCGACGTTCTGATTGGTGCAGACCACTATTGGGATTATGTCGGCTCGCATATAATCCGTGAATCAAATCCCATAGTAATCTCTTCAGCCTTTGGATATTTGCTTTCAGGGCCTATCCCATCAACTAGGAGGAGAGCCCACAATGTCCAAACATTTCATATATCAACCGTCCGTGAAAGCACCCGATACGGAACTTGACAAACTCGTCACAACATTTTGGGATTTTGAGTCAGTAATAATAATAATATAATATAATAATGAATTTATTGCATCCTTAGAAATAATTGTCATTGGTTGAACAGCAATAAAATGTTAGTAATAAAGTACAATACATATAAAATTAAAGTAAAAGTAAAATGTCAGTTATTGATATTTCTGATTTCAAATATTTTGTATAAGTATTCACCAACTTGTCTTCTTAGTACGTCTTCTCTTGAACTCATAATATATTTAAATATCTGGTTATCACTTTCCAATTCTTCTGGAATGCTGATATTAATAAATAGCTTTTGTCTTTCTGTTTGGTACCTAAGACATTCCATGAAGAAATGTTCTTCATTTTCAATTTTGATCTGGGAACATTGCTTACAGATTCTGTCTTCTAAAGGTATTTTGGGTTGGGTATGTCTACCCTTCTCAATTTCTAATACATGACTGCTTATTCTGAAACGAGTCAATAAGATTTTATGTTTCAGATTTATGTTTCAGATTACATAAAAGCAAATAAGGTTCAAAAGTGTATGAGTCTTTAAACTTTAAACATAGTTGAAGTTCGCGACAAAATACAGGCAAATGAGCTGAAAATTGCTCAAAGTGAACAATATAATCAATACATTGATCACAATCTCAGCACAGAAGACGACAGATACATCGCAAAATGGCCATAGAAACGAGAACACCCAACGCTGCCAACCAATTTTCAAGCGGCAAACGTACGCACCAGGAATATGATAGCGAAACTACCCAAGGAAATTATCCCGGTTTACAATTCAATAATCGCGGATCAACTACAACATGGATATATCGAAAAGGTCGACGATGACGACTCAAATACTGGGCATTACCTGCCACATCGATCAGTCAAAAAGGACAGCGTGTCGACACCCATTCGAATAGTATATGACTGTTCCGCGGCAAGTAAAAACAAACCAAGCCTCAACCAATGTTTGGACACTGGACCGCCGCTACTCAATTCATTGACATCGATTTTACTTAGATTTTGGTCAAATCCCATTGCAGTAACGGCTTATATTGAGAAGGCGTTTTTGCAAATCAAGCTACACGAATCTGACCGCTGTTATACCAAATTTCTGTGGTTAACAGACCCAGCCGATATCAACAGTTTATTCGCAACTTATCAATTTAGATCTGTTTTATTCGGTGCTACATGCTCGCCTTTTATTTTGAACGCCACACTTAGACATCTAACTACAGAACACATTTCGAAAACTGCCGCTCAAGTTTTACAACGGGATATTTATGTAGATGATGTCGTCACGGGCAGTGCAACCATGCAAGAGGCGATGCAATTCAACGATGAATCTCAACGTATTCTCTCTACCAAGAATGAGATGATAACAGCCGAACAACTGTGGATTAAATCCATTCAACGTCAATATTACGTCAATAGAACTCATTGACAGTCTTGTCAAAAATAACTCGCATCTCGGCGCTCTCCGTAAACAACTCAAGTTATTTGTGGATGACAATCAACTGATCAGAGCCGGTGGTCGCATACAAAACGCGAATTTACCAATAAACACGATACATCCACTACTCCTACCCGGTAAACATCAATATACACGTTCGACTTCAGCATGCCGGAACCAACGCTACAACTACGCGAAAACTACTGGATTACATCAATGCGACGCTTCGTGAAAGCTGTCATTCATCGCTGCGTGGTTTGTAAACGTGTGGACGGGTCAGCATACTCAAAACCAATACCGGCGCCTTTACCCAAATTTAGAGTACAACAAACCGTGCCATTCTCTACGATTGGGATTGACTACACCGGACATTTGCTTGTCAAAGACACCATTACACAGTCAATAGTAAAGGTGTACATTTGTTTGTTTACCTGCAGGGTGTCACGGGCTGTCCATTTAGAACTGGTCAGAGATCTTTCTACAGAGTCATTTCTTCAAGCCTTGCGTCGATTCGCGGCACGTAGATCAACGCCCACTCTCATCGTGTCAGACAATGCATCGACATTTGTCTCCACTGCGAACGAACTTCAGAAAATCAGCACTGATACCATGGTATTACAGTACCTTTCCGAGAATCGTATCACTTGGCGCTTCACACCGAAACGCAGTCCGTGGTGTGGAGGGCTATTCAAACGCATGATATCGATCACAAAAACTTCCCTCAAGAAAATACTGGGCAGAGCTTGTGTGTCATATACTGAATTAGCGACAATTATCACAGAAATCGAGTGCGCAATTAATGCACGTCCTCTGACTCATGTTGCGTCAGATATTTCGGATTTGAACCCACTGACTCCTTCGCAATTGATAAATGGACGTGAAATACGTGTGTTTTGGAGCTTAGCACGCATCACCAAGTTACTTCCGGGTTCTGATGGAATAGTGCGAGTGGTGGAAATCAGAACCAAACACGGTAAAACTAACCGCGACATCTCTCGTTTGTATCCACTTGAACTTTCATCCGAAACTGAGTTGGTTTCACGCCCCAATTCAGAATCACCGTCAATGGAAGATTCTACGCCGATCGACGTTGATTCACAACCAACTGCGAGCGACATGGATGAAACTCAATACACAACGCAAACTGATTATTCAACGCAAAGAAGACGATCCAAGAGATGATCTGCGGAAATTGCTGAATAAAGGATTTACCGGCAGTATGAATCAAATCTTGTGTAAGCAAACAAACTCAATATGTTTCAGAACTGTTAGAATATTACCCAAACTTTTGATACAAAGTAATCTTTCATAACAATTATTAACTCTTACAATGTTGTTTCAAATTTGTTCTATGAAGAAATCCTAGAGTTGACACGTGTTCTAACAATAACATTCGTGACCTTTAGGTCAAGCAGTGTCAATCACATCCGGTATCCATGGATACCCTGATAAGACTTCACCATTGAAATAAACTTGTTCAGGCAAGCAATCAGCTGGTCTACTGCACATTATTGTTCCATTTCAGAACTTTGCTGATGAACTATAGAAACCATAAGTACTCTAGTAGTATTTACACTCAAATGTAAATTTTTCAGGGCAATCTTTAGCTTAGTGTATGATTACTGTGTTAGTCAGTTGAATGTAGTATTGTGCCTCGAACATCTGTCTTCATTCTATGATATAATAACAAACCCAATGTTTCATGTCTGCTTCGCATTTTTTGCCGGGCAGTATGTCGGGCACAGGTCAACATGTATCCGTTTATTAAGAGTTACCCCTATGAGCAATGGAATCGACCTCAAACATGCTAATTATGCAAGTGTTACCCATGATTCCTTCTGTCGATCACTTGAGTCTGTTGTATGTTTTGTGGAGATTTAATAAACGTGGTGATTTATTCAAACCGAATTCCCACAGCCACAAATATCACTTTTTACCAAAAATGACAAACATACATTGTATTAAGCAAAATTAGAGAATTGAAGATATCATCATGAAATGACCAAATCTGGAAGAGGTCCACATGTTGTACTTACATATGTAATATATCAAAGCAATCGAACTTGCATTTTTTAACGAGAAGTCGAAAATATCACTTTTTATCAAGAATTACAAAAATATTAAGCAAAATTAGAGAATTGAAGATATCATCATGAAATGAACACATCTGTAAGTGGTCCACATGTAGTACCTATATAGGTAATATCAAAGCAATCAGACTTGCGGTTTTTAACGAGAAGTCGAAAATATCACTTTTTACAAAAAATGACAAAAATATTCACCAAAACTAAAGAATTTAAGATATCATTAGAAAATGAACAAATCTGAGAGAGGTTTACATGTAGTACCTATATATGTAATATCAAAGCAATTGGACTTGCGATTTTCAACAAAAAGTCGAAAATATCACTTTTTACCAAAAACAACAAAAATATTCATCAAAATTAGAAAATTGAAGATATCATCATGAAATGAACAAATCTTAGAGTGGTCCACATGTAGTACCTATATATGTAATATCAAAGCAATTGGACTCAAGGTTTTCAACAAGAAGTCGAAAATATCAGTTTTTACAAAAAATGACAAAAATATTCACCAAAATTAAAGAATTAAAGATATCATTAGAAAATGAACAAATCTGAGAGAGGTTTACATGTAGTACCTATATATGTAATATCAAAGCAATTGGACTTGTGGTTTTTAACAAGAAGTCGAAAATATCACTTTTTACCAAAAATGACAGAAATATTCACCAAAATTAGAGGATTAAAGATTTTGACATGAAATGAACGAATCTGAGAAAAAACCATTCAAGGTACTTGCATATCTAATTGAAAAAATTCTGACTTGCGGTTTTGAAGAAGAAGTTGAAATTGTAAAGTTGACGACGACAGACGACGGCGACGAACAATCAGTAATATGAACAGCTCCACTGAGTTGACTTTGTCTACAGCGGAGCTAAAAAGATTAGCCCCAACAAGGAAGAGCCACTACCTTATATTTAAATAGAATGCATTAAAATAGTATACTACTTACTCCCATATATCAACATGGGGTCCTATCCTATTCAGTCTCATAACTGCCAATTTATTTTGCATTGCTTGTCTGCAGAGATAACCAGACATTACATTTCAACTTACATTACATCGCATAATAACTATCACATCACATCACATCACATCAATTACATCACAGTACATCACAGCAATTACATTAGGGATGACGTAAAAGATCAATGTCAGATAAAAAACTTATTTCCTTTAGTTTGGGGGTGGGGGGTTTTGATCTAAAAATGTTTCCATCCTACAAAAACGATTTTATTTTTTAATGAAGTCAAAAAATCTTGGAGTATTTGTAGTTCTATCCAATCATGGGCAGAAATAACCGAAAAGGGAAAAAACCCAGAAAAATGGTTTGGTTCGAGTGTTAATCTGTGCGTCAAATGAGGTGCATTTGTAAACTCTTTTACACCCACGTGACAACCAACTGCTATGCAATACTACTGTCCGACTATCAATTTGTATTTAATGATGAATGTAGTCTGACGCCATGACCAATATTTATCAATTAAGTTTCAGTGGGGGGTAGGGGGGTTTTGGAAAAAAACTAAAGGAATTAAGTTTTTTATCCGACATCGATCTTTTGACGTCATCCCTTACATTACATCACATCAATTACATCACATCACATCAATTACATTACATCACAGTACATCACATCAATTATATTACATCACATCACATCAATTACATTGCATCGCATCACATCAATAACATTACATCACATCACAGTACATCATATCAATTACATTACATCACATCACATCAATCACATCACAGTACATCACATCAATTACATTACATTACATCACATCAATTACATCACATCAATTACATTACATCACATCACATCACATCAATTACATTACATCACATCACATCAATTATATCACAGTACATCACATCAATTACATTACATTACATCACATCAATTACATTACATCACATCACATCACATCACATCAATTACATTACAGTACATCACATCAATTACACCACATCAATTACATTACATCACATCAAATACCTTATATCAGATACATCACATCACATCAATTACATTACATTACATCACATCAATTACATTACATCACATCACATCAATTACATTACAGTACATCACATCAATTACACCACATCAATTACATTACATCACATCACATCAAATACCTTACATCAAATACCTTACATCAGATACATCACATCACATCACATCACATCAATTACATTACATTACATCACATCAATTACATTACATCACATCACATTAATCACATCAATTACATCACAGTACATCACATCAATTATATAACTACATCAGATTATTTACATTACATTACATCACATCAATTACATTACATCACATCAATTACATCACATTGCATCAATTACATCACATTACATCAATGACATCACATCACATCAATTACATTACATCACAGTACACCACATCAATAACATTACATCACATCATATCAATTACATCACAGTACATCACATCACTTACATAACTACATCAGATCATTTACCTTACATCACATCACATCAATTACATCACATTACATCAATTACATCACATCACATCAATTACATTACATCACATCAATAACATGACATCACATCACATCAATTACATCACATCACATCAATTACATCGCATCACATCAATAACATTACATCACATCATATCAATTACATCACAGTACATCACATCAATTACATAACTACATCAGATCATTTACATTACATTACATCACATCAATTACATTACATCACATTACATCAATTACATCACATCACATCAATTACATTACATCACAGTACATCACATCAATAACATGACATGACATGACATCACATCAATTACATCACATCACATCAATTACATCGCATAACATCAATAACATTACATCACATCATATCAATTACATCACAGTACATCACATCACTTACATAACTACATCAGATCATTTACCTTACATCACATCACATCACATCAATTACATCACATCACATCACATCAATTACATTACATCACAGTACATCACATCAATAACATGACATCACATCACATCAATAACATTACATCACATCACATCAATTACACCACAGTACATCACATCAATTACATTACATTACATCACATCAAATACATTACATCACATCACATCATATACATTACATCAGATACATTACATTACAGCACTTCAGATCAATTACATCACAGTACATCACATCACTTACATAACTACATCAGATCATTTACATTACATTACATTACATCACATCAATAACCAATATGCGATTTATTTGAACCCGCTAAACAGAAATATAATCGCCATGTGAAACATAATACTACATCAGAAATCACTTCGTCTGAATCAAATGTACTACACACGGCTACGACTTCACCCAATTTTGATCAAGATGAAATCACCACTCACTTTGAGTCGCCCACAATGAGCGAACATTTCAAAGTTAACTCTGCCGAACCCAAAGTGATACCCGAAGTAGCAAGTTTCAACGCCGACGCAGTATTTCATATTGACTCTTACCGCAATTTGTCACATTTATTGCGTGTTTTGAGATTTATCAAAGGTTTTAAAACTTGTCTCAACTTGAACACGCCAATCGTCTCTGATACAGAGAACAGCACCCAAAAATCAACGCCTGACGCCAACGAGATTATAACAGCCGAACAACTGTGGATTAAATCCATTCAACGTCAATAATACGTCAATAGAACTCATTGACAGTCTTGTCAAAAATAACTCGCATCTCGGCGCTCTCCGTAAACAACTTAAGTTATTTGTGGATGACAATCAACTGATCAGAGCCGGTGGTCGCATACAAAACGCGAATTTACCAATAAACACGATACATCCACTACTCCTACCCGGTAAACATCAATATACTACTTTAGTTATTCGCGACGCACACGTCCGACTTCAGCAATGCTACAACTTCAAGACTACGTGAAAACTACTGGATTACATCATACCATCATACATCACATCAATTACATCACATCACATCACATCACATCATATACATTACATCAGATACATTACATTACATCACTTCAGATCAATTACATCACAGTACATCACATCACTTACATAACTACATCAGATCATTTACATTACATTACATCACATCACATTACATCAATAACATTACATCACAATATATTACATTAAAATACATTACATTACATCACATCAATAACATTACATCACAATACATTACATTTCCCAACTTCTGTTGATGTACACAAAAATATTTATTTTGATTGACACTTATATACACACTTACTGTTTCATAGCTTCTGCAATCTTTTCATATCTTTCTCGTTCTCTCTGTGCTTTACTTGCAATATATTCTCTCTCCCACAGTTTGGTGTTAAAATCTTGTCGTAGTTTTATTGCTTCCTTTCTAGCAAGCTGTCGACGAGACGACCTGCAGGAAAATGTTCTAATACTATTATCCTATTTAAACATAGACTTGGGGAAATAATATTAGTGCTAAATTGTCCATAGTAAATCTGATTTAGTGATGATTATAAATCAGCTATTTTACACAGTTCTGAAACTGTTTCATTTACACGATTACACTAAAAAATACTTACACTGCAAAGAAAAACATACATAAGGACACTGTTAAGTTTTGAGTGGAATTAATGTTGTATCGATAGATAAATAATAATATATCTCATATTAAACAACGTTGAAATCTTTAGAAGTAACAGATAAAATGAACAATATATAACACTAATTTTCTGCACACAACTAATTTGAATTTTTTCAACTTTTGTACTGCAAACAACAGCCAATCCCCCCCCCCCCCCCAGCAGGCTTGAATATTAAAGTGCATGCTTGAAATATATCAACATCATGCAAGATATTCATTCATGAATATTTAATCTCCCACACTTGTTTGAGATACAACTGGATCTATATTCACCTCTGCATAACTACTGCTGCATGTTTCAGTTCGTCTTTTCTATCCCGTTCAGCTCTTTCAAGTTCTTCAATATACACAACTGAGGATTGTTGTTTGAATATTTCCTTTATATTCACTGCTGCCTTCACCTCCTTCTGCCTTTGTGATAATTCCAATTCTATGTACTGAACAAACAGCAATTTGTCTAATTTTTTTCAGTTTCTTGAAACACCGGTAGTTGGCACATCAACATGGGTGTTTCTGATTACATGACCTTACCTCAAAGCAAATACTATATTTACTATATTAGTAGTATATGTGCTCATATATATGTGTGTCTATGGTCAAAATACTGTACAATACTTTATTTTAGATTTTCACTGGAATACAATTTTGGCTGTTTTATATGGAGTTTATTTTCACTGATTTTTAATGAGTTGCATGTGAAATATATATAGGGAAAAAAGTATGTTCCCTGAATTTTGTTTTCACTGAATAACGGAAATAAATTCTGAGCAAAAAATAATGTATTTTACAGTATGTCATATTTTAATAATCCCACATACAAAAAATGCAAACAAATACAGAAATCATAAAGCATCCATATGCAAATGTCTACTCAATATTTATTCTATTAACCTATATATGTTGTATGCATGAGGCTAAAGGTCACACATCCTGGTAATATTGGGGTATTTGTTGTATAAAATCACATTAGAACAATTTTAAAATTTATAACCCTTACACTATACCATTGTCAACTTTTCTCAACTTATATTGGAATAGACCCCATTAAAAAATCAGTTTGATTCAAAATTAATATTGAATTTAGAAAAATTACAGTAAAACATGTGCATGAATAATTTGATAAGAAAAAAAATGTTATTGTCATTTGAAGTGTGCCCTCTAAAGTTAAGAAAAAACAGTTGGCAGACACATGCAGGTGTCTCTAGTGTTTCATGTGGGTGTGAATGTACACTAAAGGAAAGTGTGAGAGATCTACACCTTACAAAAGATTCTTCAATCTCATCATTCTAAGGTCATGATCTCAAGTCTCACAATCACACAATAGAAGATTACACAATGAATCCATCTCAAATTACCGAAATCCACAATAACCTCAAACAGACTTTTATATCACATCGGAAAAAGTTTTCAATGACAATGAAGCCTCAACTAATGGAAAAAACAAACTATATATAGAACCTTTAAACAAAATTTCCTCTTGGAAGCCTACATGTATCTTACAAAACTAGAAACACAGATCTGAGTCTGCCTCTCCAAATTTTGACTGATTGACCACACCCTTAATATTGAAGTTTGTCGCCACAAAAGGATCCTTTTGAATGACAGAATCTGTGACATGTGTAATCAAAATGAAGATGAAACATATTTTCTTATCAAATGCAAAGAATCTCAAAAAAGATAAATTCACACATCCACAATTTCAATAGTAAATCACCAGAAACACAAGTTGTGTTCACGTTACACGAAGTACGGGCTAAGATTTAAGCTGATTTAGGCTTATCTAGCATATTTGCACTTTGGCTAGACCCAATTGCGTCCACGCACAGGGAGGGCCAGTCGTTAGCACGGGCTAAGGGGTGCCATTAGTCGGTGACCTTTGGTAAGCCGCTATTTACGAACGAAAAATGGATGACACGCGCGAGGTTCTATTTCTGCTGCTGGCATGTTTCGTTCTAATTTTGAAGCGACGTGCACAGGAACGCGAGAGAAGACGAACCCAACTTATTTGGATGCACAGAAACAGTATACAACGGGCGTAACAGAATACAGCGTTTTATTAATGCATGTCGTAGACAGCAAACCAAATTTAGTTTGTCTACGATTGGAGCTGCTGTACGCTCTACTACAGTGACCGGATTAGTGTGGAAGTGAGCGCGGAGTAATGACTGGTGGAATAGTGTCGTTATACGAACATGGGACAATTTTCACACCCAAAGTTCGCCGCAGAGGGCACTTAGCCCTGGGCTAAGCGTTCGCGCATACTTCGTCTTAAATTCGGATCAGATTTAACCCGTACTTAGCATTCCTTAGCCCGTGCTAAGCGTTCACGCACGTTTTCTTAGCACGGGCTAAGGAATTTGACCTCTTAGCCCGTGCTAAGGAGCTGTGCGTGAACGCAACTACAGTTTACTGAATTAATTTGCAGTATAAACCTACTTGTTTGCATCTATGAAGCAAAATTTATTAAAACTGGATTAGAAATCAAGCAACGTCAATCCTAGGTGGCTTTTTTTATCATTTGGGTTTGTTTGTTTGTGTGTGTATGTATGTATGTGTGCGTGTGTGGTAACAACGTTGTGACAATTAACTAATTTAACTTTACACCGACTTGTGACGACAGGACCTACATTGTGATGACCCTCACTATTTTCATAATTTATATTAATATTTAATCGAATTTAACTCAAGTTTACGAAGCTTAGGTTTAGTAAAGGAGAAGGGTTTGGTTCAATTTATATTAAATATATACCATACCTTCCCCCTTTACTAAACCTAAGCTTTGCAAACATTTCTATGTTATGTCACCGGATATTCAAATTTATTTATTTAAACATAATTAAATTGATTTTAATTAAACTTCAATTAAATGAAACCCTATATAGGAACGCGTTTTAGTCGAGTTCATATCGCAACTATAATAAAAGTTCATTCAATTATATTAAAAGTTAACACAATGTGTGTTGTTACAATGACGGTAAGACGTGTATGTGTGCGTGTATGTATTTGCACATGTATTTGTCTTGATCTGTATTGTGGATTTAATTATTTATTATGCAATTTGCACTCAACTATTGCTACATTTACACAGCAACATTTTATCAGAGCCGAACTACCGCTTCTCTCATCGTTCAAGAGAAGATTTATCTCAAACGCGTTTACACGGTCAGGAGCCGAACAAGAGCAGAGCTCAATTCAGTTCAATCAGAGCCGAACAGTACATGGCCCTCAAATACTTAGAATGAAAACAACATGGCTGCCTCCACCATAATTGAAATAAGATGTTACTTGAAGAAGTCAATTGAGAGCTTGATTTCAGATAGTTGAGCCCAGATGTGTATACACGGTATTTGAGCCAAACTTGGCTCTAGCTGGCTAGGGTCGAACACATATACATGACCATTTTTGCTGGCTTGAGTCGTAGGGCTCTGATTAAATGCTGTTGTGTAAATGTAGCTTGTAGTTGTAACCTAACTTCCTTCCCCTCAGGGGATGTGTGAGTGTTATTAAATAAATAAATATCTGCCTACATGATAAAAACAAAATAACACAATGAAAACATTGCAAAAAAAGAACAATTTAATAGAATTTTTTAAGCAAGTATGTCATTTTTTTCAGTGAGCATAAACAGTTATGTATACGTACATAGTAGAGAGAATGTTTTGCAGAGCTGGTTTTGCATATTTTTCACTAAAAATCTATAATATTAGCTCATACAAAAAAAACTAAAAAAAAACATAAATAAATAAACGCTGCTCGGACTGATAAGTATGATATATTGAAGATAATATTTGGTAATCGTAGTCCTAAATAACTATTAAAAATAGCTAGACGTTTCGAGCAATGGCTCTTTATCGATAGCATAGAAGCAAGTGTGATAACGTACAGGTAGAACATAGGAACGTAAGAACGCGCATGAACTATAAGTTAGAATCACAAAAAATTCCACAATAGAACAAATAACGCGCCTTAGGTAGTGAGCTCAACAAATGAGTTGAACTGTTTGTTAATACCATGGGGTTCTTTAGTTCCAAGGCGGAATATAGTTTCCTCCTCGACACGCCTGAGCTGATTTTCGTTGCCATTGACAACACATACACCAGAAATAGACATATCTGTAATATTATGTCCACTAGAATTAAAATGAAGTGAAACCGGATAATAACGATTTTTCTGTCTAGTTTGCCGTAGATGCTCAGCAAACCGATCACCCAGTCGACGAACTGTAGAACCAATATAAAGTTTCCCGCATCTAATACATGAAATGCAATATACAACATTCATAGTGATACAACTGAACGGATATTTGACCTCAACATCTCCCTTGGGACCAAATATACGATTAGTGTCTGTAATAAAAGGACAAGTATTACACCTAGGACGATTACACGGGACAGAACCATATTTCTCAGGGTCTCCCCTTTCACCCGTATGCACCAATAACCTCCTTAAATTAGTGTCACGGCGCCAGGCAGTAGTAGGCATTAGTGGAAACGTAGAACTTGTCTCCTCACTGGTCTGTAAAATGTGAAAATGTTTGTACATGATGTTTTTAATCCTGACATTTAAAGGATGGTACGTAAGTGCCAAAATTACACGATCCTGATTGTCACAGGAAACCGTAGAACCAATACAATCAGTTCTTGACATTGACACAACCTTGGCCAATGCTTTCCCAGTGACATTACGAGGATAACCCCGTTTTCTGAAATAATCACATAAAATCCTCGCCTGGTTACGGAAATCAGTATCATCGCTGCAAATACGACGTACCCGGAGTAACTGCGAGTAAGGTATGGAGTCCTTCATTCTAGTAGGATGTGATGATTCATACTGTAAATAACAATGTGAATCAGTAGGTTTTGTGTAGATAGATGTAGAAATGCGATCACCATCTACCTTAGTAGAAATATCGAGAAATGGTAGTGTTATTTCTGATATCTTATGTGTGTATTGTATGGCGGGATTAAAGTTCTTCACAAAGTCAATGAACTGTAATAACTCATCCCGACTGCCAGACATGGCACCAAATCCATCATCAATGTACCTGACATAAAATTCAGGTTTAGTGCCTTGAAAGGACGAAAAAATTAACTCCTCTTGATATGACATGAATAAACATGCATAGCTCGGACCAAAACAACTGCCCATAGCCACACCTCGTTTCTGTATATAATGTTTACCATTAAAAGAAAAGCAATTCCTGTTCAAAACTAATTCCGCTAAGCGCACCAACACAAACGTAGGAGGATCCTTAACTGTCCTTTTATTCAGAAAATGCTGTAAAGCCAACAGTCCATCAGTGTGCGGGATAGATGTATAAAGGGATTTTACATCCATAGAAAACAAAAATCTGGGTATATCCGGTGTGAAACGAAATAACTCTAGTTTCCTAAGTGCATCATTTGTATCCTGAACATACGTAGGCTGTGACGCAACAATAGGTCTCAACATTGAATCCAAGTATCGAGCTATGTGCTCAGTCGGACAATTACATGCTGAGACAATGGGTCTACCAGGGTTGTTTACCTTGTGAATCTTAGGTAATAGATAAAAGACTGATGTCCGTGGTCTGCGCACTATAAGATTTTTGGCCTCTATCGGCAAATCACCTTTAGCAATATAGCCATTAACCACATCACCTATTTCCCGTTGTATTAAAAGGACGAAAAAATTAACTCCTCTTAATTCTCTTAAGTCACGACGTGATGAGATTGTTATTAAGCCAGCTGACAAGGGTGGAGCAGTGGTGGTTTGGCGTAGAGATTTGTATCTGGTTGAGGCAGAGAGGCAGTTATCGGATACAGACTCCTACCGGGCACTTGATGTGGATCTCACGAATGAAATACAACGGGAAATAGGTGATGTGGTTAATGGCTATATTGCTAAAGGTGATTTGCCGATAGAGGCCAAAAATCTTATAGTGCGCAGACCACGGACATCAGTCTTTTATCTATTACCTAAGATTCACAAGGTAAACAACCCTGGTAGACCCATTGTCTCAGCATGTAATTGTCCGACTGAGCACATAGCTCGATACTTGGATTCAATGTTGAGACCTATTGTTGCGTCACAGCCTACGTATGTTCAGGATACAAATGATGCACTTAGGAAACTAGAGTTATTTCGTTTCACACCGGATATACCCAGATTTTTGTTTTCTATGGATGTAAAATCCCTTTATACATCTATCCCGCACACTGATGGACTGTTGGCTTTACAGCATTTTCTGAATAAAAGGACAGTTAAGGATCCTCCTACGTTTGTGTTGGTGCGCTTAGCGGAATTAGTTTTGAACGGGAATTGCTTTTCTTTTAATGGTAAACATTATATACAGAAACGAGGTGTGGCTATGGGCAGTTGTTTTGGTCCGAGCTATGCATGTTTATTCATGTCATATCAAGAGGAGTTAATTTTTTCGTCCTTTCAAGGCACTAAACCTGAATTTTATGTCAGGTACATTGATGATGGATTTGGTGCCATGTCTGGCAGTCGGGATGAGTTATTACAGTTCATTGACTTTGTGAAGAACTTTAATCCCGCCATACAATACACACATAAGATATCAGAAATAACACTACCATTTCTCGATATTTCTACTAAGGTAGATGGTGATCGCATTTCTACATCTATCTACACAAAACCTACTGATTCACATTGTTATTTACAGTATGAATCATCACATCCTACTAGAATGAAGGACTCCATACCTTACTCGCAGTTACTCCGGGTACGTCGTATTTGCAGCGATGATACTGATTTCCGTAACCAGGCGAGGATTTTATGTGATTATTTCAGAAAACGGGGTTATCCTCGTAATGTCACTGGGAAAGCATTGGCCAAGGTTGTGTCAATGTCAAGAACTGATTGTATTGGTTCTACGGTTTCCCGTGACAATCAGGATCGTGTAATTTTGGCACTTACGTACCATCCTTTAAATGTCAGGATTAAAAACATCATGTACAAACATTTTCACATTTTACAGACCAGTGAGGAGACAAGTTCTACGTTTCCACTAATGCCTACTACTGCCTGGCGCCGTGACACTAATTTAAGGAGGTTATTGGTGCATACGGGTGAAAGGGGAGACCCTGAGAAATATGGTTCTGTCCCGTGTAATCGTCCTAGGTGTAATACTTGTCCTTTTATTACAGACACTAATCGTATATTTGGTCCCAAGGGAGATGTTGAGGTCAAATATCCGTTCAGTTGTATCACTATGAATGTTGTATATTGCATTTCATGTATTAGATGCGGGAAACTTTATATTGGTTCTACAGTTCGTCGACTGGGTGATCGGTTTGCTGAGCATCTCACGGCAAACTAGACAGAAAAATCGTTATTATCCGGTTTCACTTCATTTTAATTCTAGTGGACATAATATTACAGATATGTCTATTTCTGGTGTATGTGTTGTCAATGGCAACGAAAATCAGCTCAGGCGTGTCGAGGAGGAAACTATATTCCGCCTTGGAACTAAAGAACCCCATGGTATTAACAAACAGTTCAACTCATTTGTTGAGCTCACTACCTAAGGCGCGTTATTTGTTCTATTGTGGAATTTTTTGTGATTCTAACTTATAGTTCATGCGCGTTCTTACGTTCCTATGTTCTACCTGTACGTTATCACACTTGCTTCTATGCTATCGATAAAGAGCCATTGCTCGAAACGTCTAGCTATTTTTAATAGTTATTTAGGACTACGATTACCAAATATTATCTTCAATATATCATAAAAAAAAACATGTTGCTATACCTTATCTTGAGGGGCTCCATACATTGGTAATGGTCTTCCTTTCCATTCTGGACCTTTGGTTCTAGATGTAACAGATGATGATGCTCGGTTATTGAGTTTGGATTTTCTACCCTCCAATGTTTGTCCATTAAACTTTGCATATGCTGATACTGGACGGACTGGTCTATGCCTTTCAATGGTTCTCTGTACTTGGGCTGAGCTTGGACGGAGTGATTGTTGCGCTATGTATTTTTGGCTTGCAGCACTGTTGGGCCGGGAGGAGGATGACGATCTTGGTGCCGGGGTTATGGGTATGTGAATTGACGAGTATTGTAACTGTAAAGTTGATGCAGGGGTGTTACCATGGTAACCAGATTGTCTCCCATGATAACCAGTTGTTGTTGTGTTTTTTTCACTATATACACTTCTAGGAGAATTACACCTGCTGAAACCACTGGAACCTGGTTGATAAAAAAGAGTGATAAATTTGATAAATTATTAATTAAATTTATTTTTGAAAAAAGAGTATATCAGTACATAGTATATCACAATATGGCAAAAACTTGGGTTATTCAGACATCTCTAATAAATAGCCTGTTGGACTGAATTAATGATATCACCAAAGAATCATAGATGATTGGGCGAAAAATGCATAATTATGGCAAGGGAAATCAATGCTTTCTTCTTTCCAGATTATATACTATGAGGTTATTATGAGGATACTGTGTATGCACGAAGACAGTACAACAAGAATTTTGACCGATACACAGTGCAGGTCGATGCGACCATGTACTGTCTAAGTGCATACTTTGCAGTATCCTCATAATAACCTTATTATTATTTTTACTTCCTAGGAATACATCATGGGAATGGCGAAATCCAAAACGTTTAGAACAGATTTAATGAAATCCTTTGTGTGGGGTTCAGTCAAACTTTGGTGGCAGCCATGTTTGTTTTTTCATTATCTGGGAACGCTTAATTGTTCCATATTTGGAATTCACGTTTCCTAATAGTAGGTTAAAAATACCCAGTGCAATACCGCAAAATTATTGCATGCTGTAACATATGGCATTACAATGATAGATGTACAATATTTGATGGGTAATCAGTATGTATATACTAAAATATATAAACCCATTAAAGTGCCTGTGCAATGCCCACCCTCACGTTTCCCATTTTAGATCTGTGTCCCACTGAAATGGGCAGTTATTGATTTTTTTGCTGAAAATGATTACTCGTATCCAAGTAAATTTGAGATATTTCTCGTGTTGTAGCCACGCCCACCTATCCTGAAACGGTCGACTGTTTACGGATTTCCGACTCTCGCCGAAAGTGCGCCACCAAATGCCAAAATGTGAGAGGAAGTCATACCCCTGAGCTGTAATAACACTGGTCATTCAGTATACTTTTAAACGATATACATTTTTCGGTCGGCGTTTTTTTTTCTTTTTTTTTTTGTCTATTGTTTTTTTTGTTTGTTTTTTTTTTTGAGAGAGAGAAAGTTTTTAGATGTTGTATTATGGGCAGTTGCAGTGAAACGTATAGTCATAGTGTATGTATTCACACGTTTCTATTCGATCCGAAAGTGCAACATCAGTCATGGACCTTCCATGCATCAGTGAACGAAAGCCACTTAACCTCAACTTCTTCTTTTTTTGGAAAAACTGTCCTCGTCCATGAAAAAAAAAAATTGTTTAAGTTTAAAGAGAAACGCCGACAACATAAACCTGGCGCAACGCTTTTGAAAGAAATAGATTCCGGGCCATAATCACCAAGGCGAATTTCAGAAGAGAGAGAGAGACGACAAGTGTTTCAAATGAGTTGACTTTTATTGCGATCTTGATTATCGTTTTATAGAGACCATTTAGTCCCTGTTAAGTAAAGAGTAGTAATAACTTTGACAGTGACACGAAAACAAAGCGTCGGACAAACAGGAAATTTCACAGCCCTTACACACTGCTAATTGTTTTCATTTTCGAAGGCTAAAAGTTTCTGAATCGTTTGGTGATTGGTGTTGAATTTCGAATTCACACCTCTGTTCTTTTTTTACCTCCATGCTTGCAGCTTGATCTGCGTAATAATTTATGAAATAAGAATCCGGGCTTGGTCAATGTGTTTCCACTAAATAAAGTTTTAATATGATGTTATAATTATGACAATTATGCCATGGATCACGCTAACTCGAATCCACTCTGAATTTATCTGTATGTGTGTCGATCTCGATTATTTTTGTTATTAAACGCTGCTTTTAACGCACTTGCCCTCGTTGTGACCCGACGCGTTCACCTATTTCAACAAAATTTCAATTTATTTCCACGCGGCTGTCATTTATTTAGTAACTGTGATTTGTCATTTTTTTTTTTATTATTTTATAGTGGCCACTATAGTCTAATGTTTAGAATGTCAAAATATGTTCTCTTTTATTTTAATTTTGAAAGTTTTACTCAGACGATCGATGAAATAAAACAGTGTAGTGACGTGCCTAGTAACCTATTTTGTCCAGCGACAGTGTACAAACGTGCGCCGGTGACGATCACGGTGATCAGCTACACCAGAACGAACAAATTTCGCATCTAACTCGACCCCATGCAACAAAAATTGATACTATGTGTTCATTATGGTCCATTCCTCCTCGACGAACAAGTACATAAGTGATAATTTAGTCAAAGACGAGAAAACTGCACAAGAAATTTGCCTTATTTACACGTATCGGCAATGCAAGCTGCCATGCGACTTCCCCTTCTGACGTCACAAGGGGAATTTCTGTATGCAAATAAGAAGCTAATGAGGAGCCTCGTTTTAAAATACACAAAAATAAAGTTGCTGTAGATTGAGTTTAAAACACATTTTTTTCACTTAAAAAAATACTTCATGCTTAGAAACATAAAAATTAATAATATTTATGTATCAATGGATAATTTTATGCGTGAAAATAGCAGCCATTTCACAGGCACTTTAAAATTACCTAAACTTCAAAAGTAAGCAAAATTACCCAGTGAGATTTTGGATTTGTTAAAAATTAGGCAAAATACTGTGACACTATATCTAATTAGTGATAGGAATTGTGAAGCCAGTTATAAAAGGTCTGTTGAATTTTGAACAAATATATTCGGAACATCACTGACTGTGAAAGACGCCCATCCAAGTGTCTTGTTGTTAGCCTGGTGAGAAGCACCTCCATAGAATGCAATTAGTTCACTTGTGGTGCCCAGTAAATTAAAAGAATGACAGTATTTGTGATATGTGATATTGATCACTGAATTTCATGGTTTATTATAAGTACATGTATGTATTGATTCAATGGGAGATCTAGATAATAAGACTGCATAGGACATCAATAAAAATCCAAACAGGTGGAATTTGATATTTAAGAAAATATTCTCATGTACAAAAGTATTCAGATTTCAAAAGATAAATTGCAAATTATATATAATATGATAAAACCTGATAGATAAGTTTTTAATTTTAAAGATATTTTTTTAATTTAGAATAGACCTCAGATATAAGAACCTAAGATCCCGAACACAGAATTTTTATTTGAAGATAAGGTTTTCATATTAAGATTTCTGGTAAGGATTGAGTGCGCATGCCAGTCTGAATCAACATGTAATGCATATATTAACAAAGTGAACAGCAGCAGCAGGCAATCTGCAAATGGAAACCCACAACTCAAGACTGAAGAATTATGTTGATAACAGGAAAAAACCCCACATCTGATGAATTAAAGAAAACAGGTTGTTGCTACTAACTGAAGGCAGTTAATACAGTGGAATAAAGCCACAGGGGATGTTCACAAACCTTTTATGAAAACTGGGAGACTCAACTGTTATAATAGGGTATGTGAAATTACAATTAAAGAATGTGTATCCTTATTTCTAGGGGCCTTTTCTGACACTGTAATCAAATCTCTTCAAATATTATTCTAGAGGTATTCACAAAAATACTGTATATGATAACTGGGTTAAAACATGTTTTTAAAAAGATTTGACGCTTCATAGATTATGGAATAGCTGCTTTAGATGATTCACTGGTTCATGATGGAAACAATTACATCATGAGGATAATTTGTCAAAGTCACTGCATTTTAAGCAATATTTTAGTTCATTTATCCATCAGAAATATAAGAAAAAATAAAGCCAAGCAATAACAATCTAATTTTATCGCTAGGAATTTATAACTCTATTGAATTGAATTACATTCTATAGCATCCAGGAATGAAAGTTAATCTGGCGTAGATGAAATAATCTACCATGGCTACCGGGAAAAAAAAAACATTTTTTAAAAATCTATCTGTATTCTAAATTAAATTTTAAGAGGTCAATACAGCTTTGCTAAGAACATACAACTTTTCACTTTACTTGTGAAAATACTTCTAGGTGTTAAATTTTAAAAACAATTTCCATAATTTAGATAATAATATGAAGGTGTTTGTATATGACAAATTCTCACTGGGTATGTGTTCTTTATCTAATGAACCTCAGTGAAATTTTCACTGTAATCTCAAATGAGCAGTTTTAGAGCAGTTTGTGCTCGATATAAATCCAAACTCAACCTATTTTGAGTTGGTGATATGTTATATGGATGACTCCTCAATACATACATTAGTTGAGGTCTTAATCTAACCAGCTTTCAATAGCAATAGTAAGGGTAATATTGACTATAGTCTTATTTCAAAAACTGACAAACATTTTTTAACATGAAAAAGAAAGAAGGAAACCTACATGGCATACTTTGGCTGCGTATTGTCCCCCGATATCCATTAGGTCTCTGTAAGTTGACCGTCATAGTTGAAAACAGTTGTTGTTTTTAAAATCCTATGTGCATTTGACAGTGCTTTGCTATAATGGCTTGGCAGACTTGTTGCTTCATTCATCTCATTAGACTAAACCATTATCAATGTAGGGAGATAGCTAATCCAATTTAAAGAGACATTATAAATCGTGGCAGTTTTTAACAGCCCTTCTTAATACATAGATGACAAGTCACAAACAATGTGGCTACACATTAGCAACGTCTCAATGCTGATGAGATTATTTGCTTATGAATACAGCAGTTTTCAAAACTATTCCAGCATAAAATGGACCCTTCATGGCAAGTCATCTGTGAGCTTCTGATTCAATGAATTCAACACAACGATTTGAACTTGACTTTTTTCATTTGAGTGATGGAACTTAATAATGTTAACGTCTAACAACTAAATGAAGAAAAGTTTTCTTTTGTGTTTCTGTGTAAAGTGATTTCAATAGACATGAGTAGTTTAAAAGGCAGTGACTATAAATCTGATGATGAAGAGAGACATGTCCACACCTATTATTGTCAACACAATATATAACACAACATGCAATGATTGAAATCTTACAAACACCACCAAAAATTACCTTAAGGTAGAAAACTATTGCAAAGTATAATTTGTAAAAAGTTAAATATTTTCTATAATTGAAAAGTCAAGTTATCACATTGATGTGATTCAGGAAACAGATTATGCAGTTTTCTCATGAATGTGCCAGCTATGGAGGGCAGCCATTTTGTTTAAAAGTTGTATTTCTGCTTGATAAACCTGCCTACTAGGGGTCAAACAACTTTTGTTAATATCTAGATGAAGTTTATTAAAGTCTCAATTCATATTTACAATGTTTTGTATATTTTTTATTTTAACATTTGACAATTTAAATATTTTACACTAAGCTACACTATTGTCAAAACTGCAAATGTGCATAGGTAGGACTCACAACAAATGTTTTACACATTAATAGTGACCAGTTGTAGAGACCTGCTGAAAACCATGCAGTTTATAGACAAAGCTTAGACAAAGTTGAGAAAATGTCAAAATCCCTCTATCTGATAGACGAACTGTGATAGAATGTAGTAGAAAGTGCATGACAGTGCTGATTTATAGTTATCATTGACTATTACCATAGTAACTGATGACATAATTATTATTTTTTAAATTCCCTTGAATATATGATTATAATTTTTCATGGTTTTTTGGCTTATATTTGATATGTCTATATTTTCAGAGATCTGCATGAAACTTTCCCAAGCTGCACACAAAAAGAGTTTAAAAAAATTATTTGGTTTACAGGGATTGAAAAATGGTGTTCAATTTAGTGATTGTATATTAGAGTTCATGGAAATTATTTTTGTCCTTCACTCAGTTTTGAGCTACATGCTTTTTTCAGGATACTGCTTTTTTGCTGTCCTCAAGCAAATACAGGCAGATTATTTTTAGTCCCCATTTGGACGAAGTCCGAAAACAGGAACTTATAATTCGGTCTCCGTCCGTCTGTGTGTCTGTGCGTCCGTGCGTCAGTCCAGAGTCATATCTCAGAATCCCTTGGACCGATTCTGTTCATTCTTTGCATGTGCCTAGTACTTTATGTGGGACATATGCACATGCAGTGGTTTAGCGATTCGATTCAAAATGGCCGACAGGCAGCCATCTTGTTTTTTGAAAATGTTGTATTTTGGACATGCTTTGTCAGTTTTCATTCAAACTTGGTACATAGATTATACATGTTAGGATACATGTCCATGATGATTTATTTCACAATTGGATCAAAGATGGCAGACTGGCAGCCATCTTATTTTTTGAAAATGTCGTATTTTGGACATGCTTTGTTAGTTTTCATTCAAATTTAGTACATAGATCATACATGTTAGGATACATGTCCCTGACCGTCCGTGAGTTCCTGAGTTTGTCTGTCCGACCGTCTGTCCGTGTGTCAGTCTATCCAACGTCATATTTCAGAATCCTGTGGACCGATTCCATTCATTCTTTGCATGTGCCTAGTACCTTATGTGGGACATATGCACATGCAGTGGTTTAGCGATTCAATTCAAAATGGCCGACTGGCAGCCATCTTGTTTTTTGAAAATGTTGTATTTTGGATATGCTTTGTCAGTTGTCATTCAAACTTGGTACATAGATTATACATGTTAGGATACATGTCCATGACGATTTATTTTGCAATTGGATCAAAGATGGTCGACTGGCAGGCATCATATTTCAGAATCCTGTGGACCGATTCCATTCATTCTTTGCATGTGCCTAGTACCTTATGTGGGACATATGCACATGCAGTGGTTTAGCGATTCAATTCAAAATGGCCGACTGGCAGCCATCTTGTTTTTTGAAAATGTTGTATTTTGGATATGCTTTGTCAGTTGTCATTCAAACTTGGTACATAGATTATACATGTTAGGATACATGTCCATGACGATTTATTTTGCAATTGGATCAAAGATGGTCGACTGGCAGGCATCTTGTTTTTGTTTTTTTATGCAGTATCTTGGACGTGCTCTGTCAGTTTTCATTCAAATTTGGCACATACATGTACTTTATACATGTTAGGATGCATGTCCATGACAATTCGTTTCAAAATCTGGTCAAGGATGGCCGATTGACAGCCATCTGACTTTTTGGCCTTACTACTATATTTCCACAATTTATGTACTATTTTCATTTGTATTTGGCACACACATCATACATATCAGTGTGTTTCATAATCAGATCAAAGATAGCTGAATAAAGACTGTTTTTATTTTGGCCATATTACTATGACACGAAACACGTGTTTTGATGTAAATAAACAATCTGTTGTATACGCCACTTGGAACTCAAGTTTCAAGGACATGCTCGCGACAACCCCTCCGCTTTAATATGACGAGCACAAAGAGAACTTAACGGGGACAGTGTCATTTTCAATGACATGTTTTCTTAAAAATCTACGATTTCTACTTCTCCCCTGAATTTCTAATACAGTAAAATAATTTATCTGAACTGGAATTAATATTTGCTGAAAAAGGCTTTTTGGGTATAGAATTTATTTTCACTGATTTTTGACAAGTTGAATGTAAACAAGCCATGGCACAGTCCCAGTTAGTTATTGAATTTAAGATATATAGTTTTGTTTATAGTAATATAGCTGAAATATAACCATGTCAGAAATATGATTATGATGATTGTATCTGATCGTCAAACAAGTACTTGTCCTTATTGAGAGATATTGCTCTGGAACAGCATTCAAAATCAGCCATTTTGATGTGTAACGAATATATAAAATTTGAACATAATCAGTCAAAGCATGTCAGAGATATGGCTCTAGAAGCCCAATCATTAAAACAAAATGGCCGCCAGTCAGCCATTTTGAATCTGATCTGAAAAATAAAATGATGTGCATCAGGAATTCGTAATGTCTAATGTATGTTATAAGTTTAAACAAAATGCATCACAAATGCAAGAAATGCTTGAGATGATTTTTTTAGCACAAAAATGGCCACCATTCGACCACTTTGAATAGGATCGTCAAACCAATATATCGGTATATCTATGACATGATGTATAGTGAGTATTAAAAATTTGAACATAATCAGTCAAAGCAAGTCAGAGATATGGGTCTAGAAGCCCATTCATTAAAACAAAATGGCCACCAGTCAGCCATGTTGAATCCGATCTGAAAAACAAAATTATTTGCATCAAGGTCCCATAATGTCTAATATATATACCAAGTTTGAACAAAATCCATCTGTAAACAGCTGAGAAATGCTTGATTTTGATGATTTTTTAGCACAAAAATGGCCGCCATTCGACCATCTTGTATCAGATCGTGGAACAAATTGATGTGCATATGTATAATATCATGTATGATGTATGTGTGAAGTTTGATTATGATTGGTCCAGGCATTTTTTAAGATACATGGCCGGACACACGCACGCACGCACGCACGCACACACGCACGGACGGACGGACGGAAGCATGGAGGCACAAGGGTCAAAACACAACTAATTTTAGGAAATACAGTTATATTAGCTAGATTTTATTTTCACTGAATCATACGTGAAAATAGCAAAAATAAATTCCAAGTGAAAATAATTTAAAAGTGTTTTACAGCAGTCAACCTCTTAAACAGCTAATTTGTTTACATAAGGTTGAGATTAGACAAATTATACCTGTACATACAGAATAAAATATAGAAGAGAATATTTGCTTTATTGACATACTAAATTTTTTTCACATGAAGATTTGAATGTACTACGGTGGTCCTTAATTTCTTAATTCTGTAAACAATTACATGTAATGTTAAGTTATGGCTTCATTAACTAAGTTCATTGAAGGGGAACCGCTCAATCCCATGGATTGCACCAAAGAATCATGGGACACTATTGTTTATGTTCTTTACAATGTTAATCTATCTTTTGTTATCCATTGTTATTTTAATCCAGAAAGTAAATTTGTTGTGAGATTAGGCTTAACTGGAAGGTGGGGCACCAAACAAATTAAGTTATGGCTTAAGGTAGCGAGACTATTATTTGTGTTGAAAATTATGATTTTCACATTTATTTATTAATTGATGAAATGCACTATAAACTTTCATGTGATAAAGTCAACATAACATAGAATGCCATGTAAGTTGGTTAAAATGTAGATTTTCTGAAGGGAAGCAAGGCAGCCTCAGTAGTGTTTTCCAAAATCAACAACACAGGTTTAATCTGTGTGCCTATAAGTTTCAAAGATAAACTCAAGACAAAGCAATGTTAGGATGTGTTATCAGTAGCTATCTGACACACAATGAGTGTTTCCAAACATTTGAGTGGTTTTTCTCCACCCCTGTTTGTTTCACAGATTAGTCATTTGCATATGAATGTGTCAGACACAAGGTCACACAAACACTAAAAAAAATTAATGATTTTGGTGTTTTCATATGCCGAATTTACCCAATTATAGCTATCCCATTCCTTTATTTTTTTGGTTTCCAATAGCCTTACACATTTGGATGTCCTTACACATGTTAAAACAGACCTTGATGGGAAAACAAATTGATTGTGCTGATAAACAAGCATGAAAATCTTTGCTGTTACTTCATGGACGTTTTCTAGGAGTTTATGTTTTTCAAAATACAAGGTCTTTAACAAAAAATAACGTATACTTATACTTAAGGTGACAGTGAGAGGAACTTGAATGTGCCCAGACAAACTATTTCATCAATTATTTACCAAGGAGTTTTTGTGGTTTGAGTTGGGGGCAGTGCGACTAAAAACAGTAATTGAAATTCAGCACACTATTTTTTAAAACGTGTTGCTTGAATAAAACTGACCAGACACATTCAATTTACCAGACTATTGAACAACTAGGAAAAGTGAAAAAAATACTTCTTATCGCCAGCATAAATGCGTAATTATTTTTTTTACAGAAAAAGTAATTTTTCACCTTCGATTGAGTAACGCGTCGTAGAATGCAGATACAGGCATGCAAAATACACTTGTGAATAGCTTGAAGTCTGGCGATTCTAAAAATATATACTTTCCTGGGTCTATTTGTAGTCATTTAGTCACAATTAGAAGATGAAAACAAGTATGCAAATAATAGTCCCGCTACCTTAACTACTGAATTTATTGACTAAATGTTATTTTTATCTCAAAAAAACTTACATGAACAATTCCATTATCAGGATTGAAATGTTGTTTTTGATTTATATTTCCATGGCAACTAAGAAAAATTCTACTATTACTTGTTGCCTGTCATTATATTAACATTAATCACTTATTTTCATACCACTAAATGTCAGCTTGTTGCCCAGAGTTCATGCAAGGTTATTTCACAAAGAGAACTCTCAATTCAACTTAATTGGAATTTGAAAAAGTAATCATGTCATCCAAAACTAACTTGATGACGTTCAATTTTTAATAGAACAAATCTAGATTAAGCTTTTATAGCCTTTGTGTATATTTTGTGTACAGCAATGATGACAAGGGTCCAAGGGAAGCCATCACAGGACGACACCCCTAGAAATAGGTCCAGGGGAATTAAGCAATCACATAAATGGGCCTGAAGTTTTGATATTCTGAAAAAAAAAATGTCACCTAATTGTGTGTATTTACCTGATTCAAGCTTAATTTTGAGCTGAAATCAAAATGTTTATTAGTGCTAAAATTGCCCAAGGGAACACAGTTACGGTGACCTTAATTCAAGGCAAACACTGATTATAAACAATGACACAAATTGGTGTGAAAATTATGATGTTATAAAAATTAATGATACCACTGCTGTATATCAACATTGAAATTGATAAAAGCCTTATCAATATATCATGATATTTTTTTAAATATTTTAGTTACTATATAACTATTAAGACTGAATCTAGGCTGTAGTGTCTCAGGCACTTGTTAAGTCATCTGACAAGACTTTAATCATGGTCAGAGTTCCATTATTATCGTATAATATCACCCTCCTGTCAGCAGAAAGTCTCATGACCAATATTACTTATCAAGTTCTTTGTCTGCTTGTATCAAAGTCTATCACTTTACAATTATAGTGTTTAGCACACAAAACTAGAAACCAGAGCCCTGAAAATCTATTATTATTCAAATCACAGCTATTAAATAGAGACTAAATCCAGTAATTCAATGTTGGTAGAACTCGCAATGCCTGCCACTGTAAGGCCAAAACCACCGTGATTTGTACATGCAATGCCTGTCACTGTGAAGCCAAAAGCACTGTGATTTGTACATGCAATGTACCTGTATTTATAAATATTTTATTAAAATATATGGAAACATGTCTATATAGTGCAGGACATTAAAATTTACAGTTGCTATGTATTGTAATAAAACATAATGTCAGAACTGCATTTCAGTTCTGGAATGGCAGACATGCTTGATTTTGATGAACTTTTAGCACAAAAATGGACGCCGTTTAGCTATCTTGAATCAAATAATGAAAGAAATGGATATACAGGTATGTATGTCGCCTAAGAAGTTTGAATGTGATTGCAGAGCCAAGCATGTCAGAGATAAAGGGGGAAATGCTTGGATGCACAGAGGTCAAAACATAAGTCCCCATTTTCGGACTGTATCTGAATGAAGACTAAAAAAAACACAATTATGAATAAACATACAGATAAGAATGAGCTTTAATGAATTAACAGATATACCGGTATGTATATATATATATTCTGATATACCATTTTGGTTTCCTCTCACAGATTTTTATAGTGAGTTGAATGTAAAATATAAGAAACAAAATTTTCACTGGATTTTATTTTCACTGATTTAGATAAAATAAATTTGAATACATGCACAAGTATATATTAAACCTGCAATGTGTTTTTTTTTTTGTGGCCATCAAGAAAAAAAGGTTATATGGTTTGAGGATTATTTTTTCTTTTGTTATTGTATGGCAATTATTTGTGTAAACATAGCATAGAAATTTATTTGTATAATGTTTTTAATTAATGTTATTTATCAATATGATGTAAGTTCCTAACATAGACTGTTAAAAATTTGTTGTTTCACAATCTAAGTTTTCATTTTTACCAGCTCAACTGGAAAATTATACCCATCTCAGGAGTAATAGATTGAAACAGCATCAGTAACTCAATGAATCAAACATGGGTATTTAGAGACAAATAGAATAATGATTCAAAAAATATGTGCATAACGTTTACAACCTAAATTTAATACCTCTTAACACATTTCAACATCACTACCAAAATTATTTTATTTCCTGTTTACCTGAAAGGTTCAAAAAGAATGATGTACATTGTTATGTAATTTTTCATAATCACTGTGCACAGTATTACTGTAGTTTGTTACATACATGTACCAGGAGAATATAGATTATATTGACATCAGTGCTAAATTTAATACATAGAGCATAAAGCATGTAGTCCGTCATCAGACCTAATGGAGGTATTGCTGTTTATACAGGCTACCTATGCTGTATAAACACTACTAAATAGTTTCCCAGTGTGAACAAAACCACACAATGCATACAGAGACCAGAATAGCTTTTTTAAATTGCACTGTCTATTTTATTTTCTGCATAGTATGTGTTCATACAATTGTTCAATTTTATCTACATGTTTTTTTTTTCTTACTAGGGGCCCAAGCCATTTTTTTTTCTTCTTTCTTGCTTCCATAATTTTTTTCGTCAAGCCGTTAGAGAAAAACCGCTGAACAGAATAGTCTGAAAATTCTCTATAATGATAGCCCCTTATGTGAACTGGTGCAACATGCTTTCAGAATTTTGATTGGTCAATTAGTTTGGCAGCCATATTGGATTGAAATAAAACCGGGAAGTGGCTGTTTGACCACTTTCTGAGAGGCGTATAGATTTTTTTATGGTATATAGTACAACTCATATGTAATAGACATCAGCAATAAAAACTTTAGCGGTCATGTGACTTTTTGTTTTTCCTAAAAAACGACAAAAAACACAATGTTCTCATATTTAGTACTTAGCTTCTATTTATGAAACCCATTTATGTTTGAAAATTTATTATGATTGGTCACATGGTTTGGCCACCATTTTGGAATATCTTCTAAACAGGAAGTAGTTTTTTACTCATGCCACACTTGAGGGATTATCTTTAATATTGCTGCATGGCATCTCTATATAAAACCCTTTCAGAAAGCTAAAAAAGATTTCAGATCAGTCACATGGTTTGGCCGCCATCTTGGATTTTAGGCAAAATTGACCAAAAGTTTGGGCATTTGTTTCTTAGTGGTGCTTCAACTGATCAACTAGATACGTTGTATATATCATGTTTGACCATTGTTCCATTTGAAACAAATAATATATAGTTTTGATCAGTCACGTGGTTTGGCCGCCATCTTTGATAAAAAATAGGTAAAAATAACCAAATGTTTGGGCATTTGTTTCTTAAAGATGCTTCAACCAATCTACTAGATGTTTTTATAAATAATTAGAAAAATAATATAATTTGATCAGTCACATGATTTGGCCGCCATCTTGGATATTGTGCAAACAGAAATTGTTCAATTACATGTGTTGTATTGGTCCGATTGGAATAAAATTGTGTACATGTATTCTACTCTTTAGATACATTATTTCATCTGAATGGCATATAGCTAGGTCATGTGGCTTCGCGCCTATGGGGTGGGACTTCTAACTTAATTAATACATGTATGCATAACTGCTATATCTTAAGCACTGTTGCATCTTGGAAGATAAAACCTTCTGAATTATGATTAAAAAATAACAGATGACCATATATGGTCATGTGAACTCATTAATATGCATAACTGTCATATCTGTAACACTATTGCAGAACGAGACATGCAACCAGTGATATAATGAATGCATCAAACAAAAGATGTAACTGACATAAGAGAATACCATATATGATTATGTAACCTCATTAATAGACATTAATTACCACATGGCTCATTCTTATTCTCAAAAGCATATTTTGATAACCAAAACAGGTAAATACATACACCAACTGCATGTTATTTTGACCTCATCATACAGATCATTAAAACCACCCTAATAGGAATTTAGTGACCTCATTATTTATGGAATATACATGCTTGAAAGCTTGGGCCACGGTGACGCCGATTGCAGCTTTAATTTGTTATTGTTTTCATATCAACTTTCAAATATTTTTATACTGTATATTCTATTTAAGTTATTAATTAGCAGCAAATGAAGTTTACAAACTTTGTTTGCTTTTATATTAATTCATCTACAAAAAACCTTGCATGTGAAACTTTTTTTTTAGTGATTACCGGTATATTATTTTGATTGATATGCACTTCTATACTTGGAATTAATTTTTTGCTATTTTCACTGAAGGAATGATTCAGTGAAAATAAAATCCAGTGAATATACCTTTGTTCCTATATTTTACATTCTACTTGTCAAAAATCAGTGAAAATAAATTCCATACAAAACACCTAAAAAGTCTTTTCAGTGAAAATTAATTCTAGCTTAAAATATATTTTACAGTAATTGAAGTAGAAAGGAAATTGGGTAAGACAAAAAAACAACAATTGTTCATTTCAGCTTGAGTTTAAGATGTAATATAATGTTCAATACTGGAATAAAAGGTCTAGAACAATATATTCATATTTTGGATATGGTGAATTTTCAAATTTATTTTTATAGAATTTAATTTTATCACTCATATTTTGAACAGTTTGCAAATAAAGTAAAACCAGAAAGATTTTAAACACTGGTAACACAGGGGTTATGAAAAGCTAAATTCTTGGCAGTTTTCCATTCAGTCAGGATATTAGGAAGAAACATGCACATGTATTATTACAGACCAGTAGCTTACTTTATAGAATTACATTGAAATATTTAAAAATTACATTTCATGTAAACTGATCAAAGAGCAGGAAATTATAATGTTATAACTTAGTCATAGAATAAAAAATTCAGTAATCATGCAAACAAAGTAAGGCATCGATTTTACTGAAATATATCTGAATACTGTTTTATAAATATATAGGGTTACAGAACTAAATCAAAGAAGTGGGTTATAAAAGAATTCACCCAATACACAGACAATAGCAATCGATGTGAATAACACCTGAATCATGAATAGCATTAAAAGTATGTATTGCTGTAGTATCTTTACTTCACTGCACATCTAGGTTGGAATGATCAAAATAAGTTGTATCAAGTTTCTGAAGTTATTGTATTTGTTTAGACATATACACATCATGATATGAACACATGGTATGGTTGTTATTTTATTAACAAATGTTTTTCTGAAGTACTATAGAAACCATATATGAAATGTAACTACTATCCCAGTAATTATCATATTGACAGCATAACAGTGAATCAAACACAGTATGTGCTAACCAAAGTACTTTGTACTGCATGGTATACAGTAGAAATCTAAAACACATACCTCCAAATTACTACAACACTAGGCTGTTATTATTGACTCAAAGTAGAAACTACTCAAATTAAAAGTAACTTACCAAGAAACCCCCAGTTGAATTCCTCAGTAAAAGACAATACAGACATGCCAGACATTGTATCAATGTACAATTATACTGCGAAGTCCCCTTGGATCAACTGGCAGATTTTTGTTTGTACAACTACTGGAAGGTTGCTTAACAACAATTAGGGCCAAGCCAATTATATTTATGGGGCTGTCATTAAACCATGATTCATTCATATAACAGAGTAATTCACAATTAGACAATGAACCATAACAAAAACAGAAAATTGTTGACTGTTGTTTGAGCACCAAAATTAACTTTTGTCGCCTTACTAAAAAATAAACCTGAATTTTTTCCCCATATTTTTCACAGTCTAATTGTGTCTAAATTATGTCTAGTTGGTTCAAAATTAAACAAAAAAATTATAAAAAAATGCACAACTTGGTGCACCAAAATTCATGATGAGAGAACAGTGTTTAATAATAAAGATTTAGGAATGTTCTAGGTATGGGTTATTATCTGCTTGCATGACCAAGAATAATGCACTGCATGTAACCCTTGCATAAGCAACACTACATGTAAATCTTGGGTGTAGGATTGCATAACAATGATAAAAGTTTACAACTTTAATCAAGGCTAATTATATTGACATCAAGGAGTGTCATCAAAATAATCCATGTCATATAACTGATCATATAGACAGTAATTATGTAACTTAAACATATACTGGAGCATTAAACTGGGATGAGACTTAGATAATTTGGGAGTTCAATGTGATATCAGTTAATGAAAATGAATTGCTTTTGCTGTTCAAAACTACACATATTAGTTGTGCATGTATTATCCCTGATATTGCTATAGTTACAGAACTATTTTAAGAGCATAGGATTTATTAGCCATTATTGTATTTGGTGATGCATTGCTTCTTCTATAGATATCAATGTTTTATTACTTGACCTCAGAATTAACAAATGGCCATTGTTGATAACATTAACAGAAATTCACCACAGGAGGGCTCACTAACATCAATCATGTACTTACCCCATGTAAGAGGTGAAAAGGGGACCACCATCAATATTATTTTATAAAAAACTGTCACCTAAGACCCCACTACCATCAATCGTACACTTTGCTGATCTGTGGAAACTTATTTATAAGCATGCATATTGATCAAGCAAACAGGAATGGGATTTTTGAGATCAAATATGGTTGTTAAAAACAGATAAACAGACAAACAACAGACAGGCATTAACAACTCTAATCTAAAATACCACAAACACAAAATTAGATTAAAATCATGGTAAGCATGGAAACTATTTAAACAATAAGAATCTTTACCTGAATGATGATTGAATGACACTGGATGACCACTCAAATGCATAGGTCCATCTTCATCATATATCACCATGGTAACATCATTGTCATCACTACAGTACCCTATGACAACCAGAGCATCTTTTATATAAGGTCCTCACTTTTACCATCAGCATCCTCTTGAAATTTTTTTTTTTTTGGGGGGGGGGGGTCTCAAACTAGTTTTGGAAGGTAGTGCTTTGAATTGTGAGGATGGTTGCAGTTAATGGTGAGGGGAATGGCGAAGTGAAATAGTGCACATGCAAAAATTATAAACACAAACACAAATGAACAAATAATAGTGCCATGGAAACAATGCAACGATGGATAAAACAAAATGAGATTTATCAAAATTATTAGTCAAACATGAATAAAAAAAAGTTGAAGTGAGTGTTATTTTCTTTTATAGAAATTATATAAATGATCATTAAAAAAAAAAAATTGATTTGGAGTTTGAAGATTGGTATGATACGATTACCGGTAGTAGGATTATGAAAAAACATGTAAATTTATGTTAATTGGAATGATTATCAGTGAAATGGCATGCACAAAAAAAACATAACCCTATCTGCAAGGGGGCTGCTGGGTACCTTCAAATGTTTGATTGTTACGTCTTTCCTCATTGTTATCAATATTCCTTTTGTTTTCATCAGTTTCAAAGTTTTCTGTCAATGATTTGTTTGTTTGTTGATCATCATTTTCTTTCCTCCCCCTATCATCTGCTTTCAATCTGTCAGTTGCTTGCATAATTTTGATTTTTGCGGTTTCTCCCTCATCTTGCTCACTCTGTTTTGTTACATCATCATTGGAAGTACTCAGAGGTAAACCTCCAGACATAAGTTTGATATTTTCTGATTCTTGTTTATCTGGTTCAGTCATCATAGTTATATCATCCGCTATTGTAATCTGAGGTGACTTTTCAGTGGTCTTATTTTCATCCAAATTTGTTATGATTTCATTGTCACTCTTTTCCTCAGGTCTTTTCTCTTCACTGCTTGTTACGTTGTCACTCATTCCCTCTGGTCTTTTCTCTTCACTGCTTGTTACGTTGTCACTCATTCCCTCTGGTCCTTTCTCTTCACTGCTTGTTACGTTGTCACTCATTCCCTCTGGTCCTTTCTCTTCACTGCTTGTTACGTTGTCACTCATTCCCTCTGGTCCTTTCTCTTCACTGCTTGTTGTCTCAGTGACATTTTCCATTCTACTACTCTCACATCTGGGTGTTGTAGCGAGACTAGACAATATCTCATCAAATCTTGGTGTATCATCAAAGAATGGAGTCCCAGAGCTTTGACCTGAAAAACTGTTGAATGACAGGTTGTCTCTGCTGGACGTCACACTGGGTGCAACAGAGTTGTTTTCCTTTGGTGATTGTGGTGGACCTGCTGGCATAGATCTGAATTAAGACAATATATAACAATGTCAATCAAGTAAATCTAGTAAATTCCAACAAACACAAAACAATATTTATGAAGTAACGATGGATGGCAGGAATACGCATCTCAGACAATGTATAAACCTATGAGTGAACATGTATAATTTATTCCCAAGTTATATATTTCTATAATTCTTAAAATCAAAATCTTCCATGTGAACCTGATTAGTCACCAGAGAGGTGGATTAATTAACACTTCACAAGGTCCATGTAACACCCCCTCCCCATAATTGTGCAAGTTACCCCTTAACTCACACCAACACTCAAACACAAACAAAATACAACATATTAAAAGTTACCCATTTAACTCACACCAAACATATTCTACTCAATGATTTATAAGTACATTATTGTCTCATCATAGTTTCCAAATTTGAAGCATGCACATTAACTAAAATTGCTACTAAGTCTATATCACTAGTAATATAATACTTACTCATTGTCTTCTTGTCCTTTGACTATAAGAAATGACAGTAGAAACAAGAGTTACAGATTTGGACTTAATGTTTATTCTCTACAATTTCGACCACTTTTAATTAATTTTTTTTGAAAAACAGTCAGGTTTTTAGAATACAAGATAACAATAAATTTTCGACCAGTCGATTTTTTAGATCAAAAAATTTTACAAATATAAAAGTTGGGTTATATACAGTTGCAGAAATAGAATAGTCATAGAAAGTCATGTCTCTAAACAGATTTTTTGAGTAAAAATAAGTGAGCAATTTCCGGTGAGGTCTAAATTTAGAAGGTCAATAAATTACAAAAATTCGCCCAATAATAACAAGGCGAGCAAATTTTTAGAGTAGGTGAAATTTTAGAGTTTTTACGCTGTTTTGTTTTTATGTGATGTAAACTATAGAAGGGTGACATTTTAATCTAACAACAACTTCCCTCCAACTACACTTAACAAACATAATTTGCAAATTTGTTCAGTGTAGAAAATGGGAGAGCAAGGACTATTACGTAAGGTTATATGGTTACAACTATAGATGAAGTGTTCAAACTAATTCAACCTCATAGCAGTATAGGTGCTCTTTAAATGTATAGGCTGTAGTCATAACATTATTGTTATAACTTGATTCTGTATTGCATAGATTAAAAATTAATCAAAGAAAGCTTAGAAAGAACTCCCGTGTGCTGAGAGTATTGGAGACACATTAAAAATTAATTAAAAATTACTTGAACTTGAGATATTGATGGAAATGCAGAAAACTAATTATGCAAATAAGGTAACTAATATGAACACATTTAAGTGTAAAACTAATAAGGTCTGCGCAATGTAAAAGTAATAAGATCTGCGTAATGTAATATCTATGTACCAAGTTTCATTGAAATGTGATTAGAACCAAAAAATTATTGTGCTAATTAAGAGAATTAATATGAACAGATTTTAACCCAAAATTAATCAGGCTGTCTATTGTCCTAGAGCATTTATGTACCAAGTTTTATTCAAATGTGATGATCAATACTTGAGATATCAGTATTAATTAATTAATTATGTTAATTATGTTAATTAGGTGATTAAGAAGCATAAATATTTACCAAAACTAATATGGTGTATAGTCCTACACATGTAGGTTCATTGAAATGTGATGAGCACTCTTTAAAAGTTTCATTAAAATTCAATGAGTGGTTCTTAGGACAAATTAACTAATTAAGCAAATTAGTAGTTAATATGCACAATAATTTATCCTAAAATTAATCAAGTCTCTGCATAGTCCTAGAAGATCTATGTCGCAAGTCTCATTGAAATGTGATGATTAGTACTTGAGATATCAGGTGACGGGCTGAAAATTAACTAATTATGCTAATAAGGTGATTAATATGCACAAATATTTCTCCAAAAACTAATTAGGTCTCTGCACAGTTCTCAAGTAACTATGTACCATGTTTCATTGAAATGTGTTCATTACTACTTGAAATATCAATAGCTAAAAATTAATTAATTATGCAAATTAGGTAATTAATATGTACTGATATTACCCTAAAAACTATCTGTGCAGTCTCATATGACATCTATGTACCAAGTTTTATTGAAATGTTATGATTAGTACTTGAGATATCAGTGGAAAAGCCGAAAATTGATTAATCATTATGCAAATTAGGTAATTAATATAAACAGATTTTTACCCAAAACTAATGAAATCTGCGCATTAGATCAGAGCATCCATGTGCCAAGTTTCATCAAAATCCAATGAGTGATTCTTCAAATATCAGTGGAACAGTCATGGAACAGCTTAAAATCAGTTAATTATCATGCAAATTAGGTATTTAATATTCATAGATTTTTACCAAAAACAAATCAAATCTGCGCATTAGTTCAGAGCATCCATGTGCCAAGTTTCATCAAAATCCAATGAGTGGTTCTTCATATATCAGTGGAACAGTCATGGAACAGCTAAAAATCAGCTAATTATCATGCAAATTAGGTAATTAATATTCATAGATTTTTACCAAAACCTAATCAACTCTGCGCATTATCCCAGAGCATCTATGTACCAAGTTTCACCAAAATCTGATTAGTGGTTCTTGAGATAACGGTGGAACAAAAAAAGTGACATACATACATACATACATACATACAGACATACGGACATACAGACATACAGACAGGGTAACTGCAAAGACTCCCTTTTGTGCTTCGCACACGGGAGTCAAAAATTGCCTCTTTTATAAAAGTTTTACTAACCTTTAATATGAACTGGTCCAGAGATAGACAGGAACTGTAATGTTGGTGGTAATCTCGGAAGTTCCTGAAAAGTGCCAGTAATGTTTTAAAATTAATATTTAAAATAAAATCTGTCAAAGCTACCATCTCTATAACCCACAGTCATCCCATAATGTTGTGTTTGATATGGTACCATAAAACAAATACTAAGGAAAAGCAAATACATTTCAGTTCTCATGAAAATCAAGTTCAATGCAATGTTGCATTCTAATGTAAAATTTGTATAAAATTTTTAATAAGCTGTTAAATGACAAACATTGAAATGAAAACACTGTGATTTTAAAAACAGTAAAATAAATACATAATAGTTGTTACTTACTGCTTCAAACCCACTCACACCTGGCATTCTTCCCATTCTACTTCTGAAATATGATTCAAAATATTAATTATAATTTATTAATTTACTTACCCCCCCCCCCCCGGTATACATCGCTTTTTACTGTTGAAAGCTGATCAAGGCAATTGTTACATAACAATAAGCAGAAATACTAATAATAAAATATATATATATATCTGGATAATAGCAAAGTGGGGTTAAATTAACAAATATGTACAAACAAATTAACTATATGCTTTCTTCAAGAAATATGTTTCTTAAATTAGTCCTAAATATTATAAAAGAAAAGTTAATTAACAATCAATCATTCAATAATACCTTTTCCAAAAACATGTCACTTCTAAACACACCATAGAAACATGAATGTGTATGAACTGAAGGTCTTACCGGGGTCTTCTATTCTGTTCACCTCCGAGGTGGTTTACCATCACCATCTTAGCCACAAGTTCACTATCAACAGATGTAGTCATGTGACTAGCAGCTTGATTCACCCTTTGGTTGCTAGTACTCTCCTGCAGCAAAAAATGTTAAAATGTTTTTTCAGTCATCAGAAATGACGAATCCATACGCAACAAAAGCCACAGGGAGGGTGTGGGGTTCTGTTATTATTACACATGTTCCATATTTGATTATTTTAGAAAGAACGTGAAATAAACCGGCGTGGGAAACCCCATTGCCCTGTTCCAAGATAGCCCTAGCAACGCGTACCAGTGTAGAACGCGTTACACTGTCTGTATGAATGAATGAACTTTATTGTTCCCGTGTAAAAAAGAGTACATAGGGTGTTTGCAACAATAAAGAATTTTTGTTAACAAGATAATATTTTGAAAATAACTAGAATGAATGTACTTAAAATGTATGAAAATAAAATAATCAGATGACTAATCTGAGTCACTGTCCGAATAAATAACTCATGGACGCTTAATTGGGGCCACAACAGAACCATAACTTGAACTGGACAACTATGATACACATTTTATGGTGAAGTTAAAAGTTCCCCCACAGATCTGTGCATTGGCAAACATGCCATGCAACCGCGGTACTTCACTGACGGGAATGACTTTCGTCGCTGCATGCTATTGGTAATCTTTATTTGGAACTGAGTAACGCCGCAATGTCGCCAGCAGAAACCTGTTACCTCGATGTCGATGGTTGCGGCTCCATTGCAATTGCTGATTTCGCGAGGAGTAGATCTTCCGAGAGCCTTTCAGGGTTTATAAAACTCAGTTTCCAGGTGGTCAACATACATTAAGTTCTCCCAATTGTAGTATTCCATGTGATGTACACCTAATATGCCAAAAATGTTGCTGAACGATTTAAACCGGATAAAAATAGTAGACGACAATTTGTTTACAAAATAAAAATAGTTTGGTTGCCAATGGAATACCATGTTCATTCGCATATCGACCGTGAAAATACTAAAAACATTATTGCATGGGTGATATTAGTTTTAGTCAAAATAAGTGACTCTCTAAATGTACCATTACTGTTGTTCAAATTTCATTTTACTCGGCAACTATATATTCATGTACCCCAAGAGAAAAATATCGTACTTCTAAATGTTGCTTATTTCTGAAATGTTTCGAAAAACTGTGCTTCTGAAGAGACTACTTGGTCCTTTGACTACTCAGTCCTCATTTGCATATGGGGTGTGGAAATACCGATTTTGATTTCAGGGATGAATCAAAATAAACTGCAGTACATATGTAATAAAAACAAGTATTGCATGCTTATAATAATACTACAATAATGTAGAAATTATAATGGAAAAAATGCATTTAATGCTACTTCACACTTTTCTAATCGATCATACATATATTCTGCCTTTAAAAATGCAGAAAAATGACTTAATTTAGCACCAATGCTGTTTTCAAGGTTATGTTTAACTTAATATCCCAGCCCCTTCCAAAAGGCTCCAAATTGAACTGACAAGTCATGAACATCTTTTTCCATTGTGACTATCATGAGTTGGAGGTGAACAAGTGTATCAAAGCTACAATTCGACATGATCGTTTGACAGCCATCACAGGTGGTACTTCTACCACATTCAGTCTGAAAAATCAGTATCAAAAGATCATATTTAAACATTGCTAATTCAGTTCTACATTGCATTGTAAACAATACCATCATCAACAATAGCAATCCTCAATAATCCTCAGAAAGTTGGATCAGTACAACACAGCATTATGGTTGGGTAATAACAGACTTGACCTCTCAGGTAAGAATGTTGTTGCAGGTCAAATACTGTAAAATACTTTATTTTTGCTTGGAATTAATTTTTGCTGAAGAAAAGATTCAGTGAAAATAAAATCCGGCAAATATACCTTTTTTGTATGCTTTAAATTCATCTCTCCAAAAATCAGGGAAAATAAATTAAAAACAAAACACCCAAAATGTCTTTTCAGCAAAAATTAATTCTAGCTAAAATAAAACATTTTACATTATTGCAGAAACCATCATGGCAGGAGTTACCTTAATAATAATAAATTCTGATGGTATATAAATTATATTGTAATAAAATGTGTGCATAGTTTTGATCAATTCTCTTTCTTCATTATAAAAGTGTTGTGGAAATCAATAACAATGAAACACATTTTACAATTTTATTTCCCCCCAAAAATGTAATATTCTCCCTATATATAATAATTTTTGAGGCTTGATCAACTAAGTGCCTGCTCCTTAAAATCATGATTTTTGAAGTACCCTGGGTGACAAGTAAGGTATTACATACCCTTGGAGTGGTCCATCTTTCTCTGGGTGTAGCAGTGCATGTAGTTGGTCTACTAGGCATTGGTACAGATCCTGCAGTTCTCAAATTCTTCCTTGCAGAATCTGGCTTCCTATCAAATGAAACATAATGTCAACATAGAAATATAGGAGCCCAATCAAAACTGTGCATTTTTAACATTGTGCAGTTTCAATTGCAAAGTAACTTAAGGATGAATGAAATGAAATGTAATGCAAATCCACCATGCCGTAGCTGCCAGCCTGCACCTGTTTACCATCACCATTCTGCAGAACTGAAAGTACTTATACATTATTTACTGTGACAAGGCAAAGCAAAATAATGAAATGAATGATTTGTGATGTGATTTTTGCATAATAAAAAACCAAATTACATTACATAAAAACATTAACTTAAGGATGAATGACATGGAATGTAATGCTGATCCGCTTTAGCTGCCAATCAGGCCTGCACCGGTTTTACCGTCATCATTCGCAGTACTCAAAGCACAATACATTGTTTATTGTGACACAGAAAAGCAAAATAATGAAATGAATGACTTGTGATGTGATTTTTGCATAATAAAAAGCAAATTACATTACAAAAAAAAAATAAAAAACATAGTAAAATCAAGTTCATATGGTGAAGGCATATTATACCATGGTATAAACTTTTATGAAACCAAAAATAGTGACACATTCATTATATAAATGCTGTTTAATGAGCAATCCTATATAGGATAAGATAAGAGTTGCAATCAGTGTGATATGCACTGAAGATCCCATTTGAAATAACATAAATTGAGTAATTTCACTTTTCTTGCATATTTGCAGGTAATTCTGATTCCTTAATCAAATTAATATGGCATGTGTCAATCACATTCTGTAATGTCATTAACACAGAAATATGTTGGAATAGAATCTTCATCAAGTATACATGCAATCATTGTTGCATACCCTTATCGTATAAATCACAATAAAATATTTACATGTATAATACATATATTAGAATTACATGTCAATGATATCATTGAAATGATTCTACATAGAATATAGAGCTGCTGCTATCAAGTAAAATTGCCTTCAGAATTGATTACAGTTTTTGAAAATATATAATTTCTGGAATATTATTGAACTGGTCACAATAAACATGGCTGAAACTATACAGAAAATAAAGTCAATGTTTTTTTTAATTGCCAACTGACACTTTCATTCTTGAAGTTTTCAGGATTTTTTGAGGGGATTGTTTTTCTTTTTATATGATTTGTAGCAACTATTTGTAGGCAATGGTATACAGTGCAGCAGAGTGAAAAGTGAGTTACCAATCAGAAATTTGGAAAGGCATATGTTTTACTTTTTTTTTAAATTTGGGTTGGTTTGCTATACACAAGAAACATTGACAGACAAGTGTGGATGTTAGTAATAATATAGATAAACACAGTCACTTGTAACAAAAAAAAATTAGAACATTATTTATCCAGTCCTACACATAGGAGAAATACATTGATACCAAAAATGAAATTCTGAAATGCCTCAGGTTTGAAGAAACTTTTTGAAATATTAGCCAATTCCTGACAAACTCATGTTAAGCCAAGAGTGTTCAGGTGATTGGTTGAGGAATCTAGTGGTAATATACTTTTGTCATATAGTCATGGTTTGCACAAAACATTGGGGTGTTGAGAAATTTGAGTGATGTTTTACAAGTGACTGTGTTTTATTCGTTGACTGTTACTATAGATTACATGGAATGAACAACACAATTGATTTTCTCACACATTTCAGTCAGCATTTTCTCCAAAGTATATTTGACAATTATTATGGCTGCATTTTATATTTAATTTTTAAATTAATGTTTTCCTGTTCTCTCCAATAATGCATTGCATATATGCTCTGTAGTGCAAAATTTGATTCAAGTGAACAATTTAAATGTCATTTACCTTACTAATCAAGTGAATGTACTGAGCACAATTACCAGTCCTGATCAATATCGTTAGTTACCTAGCAATGTATTTGTATAGGCAACACTAAATTCACTAAGCTTTCTGGGCTCATGGGTTAAACATTAGTTGGTTCATAGATTGTGCAGTGTAAAATTAGTTGTTGTTATGGCAACAAAAAACATAGTTGAACTCTGGTGACCTTGCCCTTTGTTATATAATATAATTCCCTTTAACATAGTTTGTTTCAATATAAATATACATTGTCATAATTAATTTTGAATACAAAAAAGTTTTGGGGTTGAACTAACAGTGGGGAATCAGTCTACCGAATGTCCTTTAAAGATGTAAATATCTTATTTGTTTAATTATTTTAAGGGACATAATTTTTGAGCTTTATTCAAAGTAATTCAGATATTTTAGTATAAAAACAAATGCCTCATTGCAAAAAAAAAGTGCTGCATTTAGACGTGAATAGATTCATAAAACATGCAAGATAACAGAAAATCTTAGCTGGCTTTTGTCCAAGTATTTTGTACAGGTGTCTGTCAAAAATTAATGATTCACTGAGACAAATATGAACTGCCTCATTGTGTGACTACTGTATTATATGAAAAGTAAAAAAAAAACACCCTTTATGAATAGCTATCATGTTGCAAGCTCTGCTTTAAATAGTTAGTTGGTGTCCAGTGGCGGGAGAAGTCAACAGTACTGTTGCCTCCTGAGAACCTACATCTTCAAACACTGCAATCTTTGTTTGAAGTGAGTTTTTAAACTAGTATTATAAAAACTCTATCATTCTGTTCTAATAGCTGAAACATATTCCTGTGAGTTTTCATATGTCGAATGAACTGTCAAATACAGAATACATATATTTTAGAACAATTTTCTTTTCAAAATGTGGATGAAATGTTTTGCTTTTTATGTATTTTTTATGTATTGTTTTTGATTTGATAACTTTGAACTAAACATATTTTCTATTAGCTTCAGATCTTGATCAAAGTTTGGTACCCAGTTCATAGGAGTGCTTATATTGATTTTCTGACATCTTGTTTTCTGTAAAGATTTATTGGTAGGTTTGCAAATGTGTATCAGACTGTGCAATCTCTCCATGAGTTGGTTTTGAAACCCAGTAAGGGATTCTGTGATACATTACCAAGGATATTATTACAAGATAAATCATTTGCTTCATTGAACACATACAACAATGCATATTTCCACTGAGATCAGTGACCTTTGATGTGTATCACCAGTGATCAGTCAAGTAGAAACAGTCGAAATATTTTATCAGTTTTTCTCAATTTTTGCATGATATTTTCATACAGGACATCTGTTGTTCAAACTCAGGGAAGACTTTACACTGATGAACAAGGTGACCAAGTTTGATGAAGTTTGGAATAGAATTAGTAAAGTTATCATGCACACAATAACAATTATTAACGACGACGACAACGACGACGACGACGACAACGCCGGACAAAATTTTTCCCTTAATATACCTTTCCCTTCCATCTTTGATGGTACGGGCAAGGTAAAATTATCTTGAATATGAATTTAGTGATGCATTAAAGAATAATTATGTAAATATATGATATTTAGAACCTCTATACCAAATAGATTCAGCGCCTTAAAAGGTATAAAAAATATGTGATTTTGTGTGAGTGAGATAAAGGAGTGATTTATGGACACGAGCAGTGTTACCTGAGAACTTTGAAATAAGTGTAATTGCCAAATCCATCATTGGACCACCTAAAATAGATAGTTACAGCAAAAAAAACACAACAAGAGAACATTTCTTTTAGATATGTTACCAATAAATCACAAAACAATAATATAACCACTCATAGCAAGCTGGTGAATTAAAAAAGATGACATGCATGGGAAAATGATGAAATGACCAGATATAATATGATCAAATAAACCAGGACAGTCACTTCAAATCAATAAACTTGTGTTCAGATTCATATCAAGCAGGTATCGGTTTGTAAGTTAATAGCAGGTATCGGTTTGTAGGAGAGTGGTGCACGTTATTCATTGAAACAAGCAGAACAAGCTGAATAAACAATTTATCTGTTAACTCTAAATGTATCTAATGTATTCAGTGTCTATAGTACTCTTGGTACCATATTTCTGGTGTGTTAAGTGTGGTAAGTTTTATATGTGTATTGTGTCTGGTACCCTTCATATGTGTATGATACCAGATATCATACCTTTAATAATGTGTCTGGTACCCGTTATCAAATGTGCCAAGTGGTACCCTCTCTATGTGTATGGTGTTGGGTACCCATCATATAATGTGTCTGGTACGTATTCTCTAAATAGTGTGCCTGGAGTCTGGTACTCTATAAAATGTGCTGGGTATCTTGTATTTCATGTGTCTGGATTCTGAAACCCTGTAATCATGTATGGAGTCTGATACTTCTACAATGTGTTGGTACTCTATGTGACTGACATCTGGCACCCTCTACATGTGTGTAGATGTGTCTGGTACCACTATATAATGTATCTCTAGGTGTATAGGACCCTCAATGTAACCTATAGTCAAGTATGGAGCGTATTCTCTACATGAACCATCTGGTACTCTCTATATGATATGTCTAGTGTGTCGTAGTATCTATACATCATGCTTGGTATCTGGAACCAATAAAGTTTTTCTGATACCCTATTAATATGTCTGAGATCAAGTTCTTTTTGGCACGTGCCGACTCGGTCCCGACTGTTCACACACAAGTTTTGGTATGTGCCGACTCGGTCCCGAGTCTCGGCACGTGCAGAGATCTCTAACGTGAATGCCACTATACTATATTATACTACCGGTATACATGTACTATGTCTGGTACCCTGTACTTAATGTCTGGTATGTACCCTAAATAAAGTATTGCCTGCAGGCATTATATAATGTGTATATATTATATACCTGGTATATGATACTCTTTACAAAATGTATCTAGTATTCTTAATGTAATCTATATGTAGTATGCTCGCTCTACCTAATGTGTATAGTACCCTGTATTTAATGTGTATATGATTTGTTTGGTAACCTATATGTGATATGTATATCTTTGTATCTGTAGTCTAGAACCTCCATACATGTACACAATAGTGCACACTTTTCTTAACTTGAGTCATCACTGTGTGTCTACTAATATGTCTACAACCCGGCTATACTTACTTGTATCTCGTAGTATCTGGCTGTGTTTTACCACTAGTCTTGATGTGATTCAAGTTTGTTTCCCTTGCACTTCTGGCATGCATGCTGTATTCAGATCTATCAGGTAGCAATACAACAGGTTCACCTTTCTGGTTTCTTGAACTACTCTCAGAACTGATAGAGCTATGAAATGGAAAAGTACAAAATATTAGAGACAAATTTCTTGTTTCTTAGTTGCTAGACTTCCACAGTTGCACAGTGCTGATTTTGTTTACCAATCATGAGGAAAAACCTACAAAATGGTTGACTTTGTTATGTTTGGTCCATTTTGTAATGTCTTGTCCATTTTGTCATGTCCAGTCCATTTTGTAATGTCTAGTCTATTTTGTTAAGTCTAGTTCATTTTGTCGTCTATTTTGTCAAGTCTAGTCCATTTTGTTGTCTATTTTGTAATGTCTGGTCCATTTTTTAATGTCTGGTTCATTTTTTTGTCTATTTTGTCATGTCTGGTACATTTTGCAATGTCTGGTCCATTTTGTAATGTCTGGTCCATTTTGTTGTCTATTTTGTCAGGTCTGGTCCATTTTGTAATGTCTGGTCCATTTTGTAATTTCTGGTCCATTTTGTAATGTCTAGTCTATTTTGTTAAGTCTAGTTCATTTTGTCGTCTATTTTGTCAAGTCTAGTCTATTTTGTTGTCTATTTTGTAATGTCTGGTCCATTTTGTAATGTCTGGTCCATTTTGTTGTCTATTTTGTCATGTCTGGTCCATTTTGTAATGTCTGGTCCATTTTGTTGTCTATTTTGTCATGTCTGGTCCATTTTGTAATGTCTAGTGTATTTTGTTAAGTCTAGTCCATTTTGTTGTCTATTTTGTCAAGTCTAGTCCATTTTGTTGTCCATTTTGTAATGTCTGGTACATTTTGTTGTCTATTTTGTAATGTCTGGTTCATTTTGTAATGTCTGGTCCATTTTGTTGTCTATTTTGTCATGTCTGGTCAATTTTGTAATGTCTGGTCCATTTTGTAATGTCTGATCCATTTTGTAATGTCTAGTCTATTTTATTAAGTCTAGTTCATTTTGTCGTCTATTTTGTCAAGTCTAGTCCATTTTGTTGTCTATTTTGTAATGTCTGGTCCATTTTTTAATGTCTGGTTCATTTTTTTGTCTATTTTGTCATGTCTGGTACATTTTGCAATGTCTGGTCCATTTTGTAATGTCTGGTCCATTTTGTAATGTCTAGTCTATTTTGTTAAGTCTAGTTCATTTTGTCGTCTATTTTGTCAAGTCTAGTCCATTTTGTTGTCTATTTTGTAATGTCTGGTCCATTTTTTAATGTCTGGTTCATTTTTTTGTCTATTTTGTCATGTCTGGTACATTTTGCAATGTCTGGTCCATTTTGTAATGTCTGGTCCATTTTGTAATGTCTAGTCTATTTTGTTAAGTCTAGTTCATTTTGTCGTCTATTTTGTCAAGTCTAGTCCATTTTGTTGTCTATTTTGTAATGTCTGGTCCATTTTTTAATGTCTGGTTCATTTTTTTGTCTATTTTGTCAGGTCTGGTCCATTTTGTAATGTCTGGTCCATTTTGTAATTTCTGGTCCATTTTGTAATGTCTAGTCTATTTTGTTAAGTCTAGTTCATTTTGTCGTCTATTTTGTCAAGTCTAGTCCATTTTGTTGTCCATTTTTTAATGTCTGGTCCATTTTGTTATGTCTGGTCCATTTTGTTGTCTATTTTGTCAAGTCTAGTCTATTTTGTTGTCTATTTTGTAATGTCTGGTCCATTTTGTAATGTCTGGTCCATTTTGTAATGTCTTGTTCATTTTGTCATGTCTAGTCCATTTTGTAATGTCTAGTCTATTTTGTTAAGTCTAGTTCATTTTGTCGTCTATTTTGTCAAGTCTAGTCTATTTTGTTGTCTATTTTGTAATGTCTGGTCCATTTTGTAATGTCTGGTCCATTTTGTTGTATATTTTGTCATGTCTGGTCCATTTTGTAATGTCTAGTGTATTTTGTTAAGTCTAGTCCATTTTGTTGTCTATTTTGTCAAGTCTAGTCCATTTTGTTGTCCATTTTGTAATGTCTGGTACATTTTGTTGTCTATTTTGTAATGTCTGGTTCATTTTGTAATGTCTGGTCCATTTTGTTGTCTATTTTGTCATGTCTGGTCAATTTTGTAATGTCTGGTCCATTTTGTAATGTCTGATCCATTTTGTAATGTCTAGTCTATTTTGTTAAGTCTAGTTCATTTTGTCGTCTATTTTGTCAAGTCTAGTCCATTTTGTTGTCTATTTTGTAATGTCTGGTCCATTTTTTAATGTCTGGTTCATTTTTTTGTCTATTTTGTCATGTCTGGTACATTTTGCAATGTCTGGTCCATTTTGTAATGTCTGGTCCATTTTGTTGTCTATTTTGTCAGGTCTGGTCCATTTTGTAATGTCTGGTCCATTTTGTAATTTCTGGTCCATTTTGTAATGTCTAATCTATTTTGTTAAGTCTAGTTCATTTTGTCGTCTATTTTGTCAAGTCTAGTCCATTTTGTTGTCCATTTTTTAATGTCTGGTCCATTTTGTTGTCTATTTTGTCATGTCTGGTCCATTTTGTAATGTCTGGTCCATTTTGTAATTTCTGGTCCATTTTGTAATGTCTAGTCTATTTTGTTGTCCATTTTGTAATGTCTGGTCCATTTTGTTGTCTATTTTGTCATGTCTGGTCCATTTTGTTGTCTATTTTGTAATGTCTGGTCCATTTTGTTGTCTATTTTGTAATGTCTGGTCCATTTTGTAATGTCTGGTCCATTTTGTCTATTTTGTCATGTCTGGTCCATTTTGTAATGTCTGGTCCATTTTGTTGTCTATTTTGTCATGTCTAATCTACATTGTATTTTGTCAAGTCTTGTCTATTTTAATATGTCTGGTCTATTTTGTTGTGTCAGGTCATTTTCCTAGTCTATTTTGTCATGTCTGGTCATTTTCCTGGTCTATTTTGAATTTTTTAGTCTATTCTCTATTCTATTTATTATGTCTAGTCTATTTTGTTTTCTATTTGTCATGTTTAGTATATTTTCTGGTCTATTCTGTTATGTCAGGTCTATTTTGTGCTCAATTTTTCATATCTGGTCTATTTTGGCATGTCTATTTTCTGAACTATTTTGTCATGTCTGGTCTATTTTGGCATGTTTGCAGGTCTATATTCTGGTCTATTTTGTCATGTCTTGTCTATTTTCTGGTCTATTTTGTTATATCTGGTCTATTTTGTCATGTCTGATCTATTTTCTGGTATATTTTGTCTAGTAGAAAAAGAAATCTATTAGGTAGAAATGAGCAGTTTTACTAATAACGGGTAACAAATTATTTCTGAATCACTTCTTCTTTATTTATAATCAACACTGATGGACATGCAGTCACCTAGCAACTACAGAACTTGTATTTTTTTCACTCAGAGTAGCACAGTCTGTATCTGGTGATGCTTGATTATTAACAATCAACATTTTTGTTCGCTTCTACTAAACTTTTATGCTCAAGTTTAACTTGTACAAGAATTAACTCTTAGGTAAAAGGAACATTCAACATTTTGAAACTGTGCTAATATATACATGTATAACATGCAACAGTGAGAATTTTCCTCACATTAAATCAAACACACTGTTATAGTTATATTTAAAACATTCATGATATCAAGAAACCAATTAATTAATACTGTAAAATCTGTATTAGAAACCGCGGCTTCTATTAAAATGGTACAATGCAACAGGGGGGATGCGGCTTCTAATAGAGCATCTACACATATGAGAAATGATGAATTTTTGGTTCTCAATTATTCAAAAAAAATAGGTGCGACTTCTATTAGGAATGCGGCTTCTAATACAGATTTTACGGTAGGTATATTCTTACATTAAATTTACAACAAAACTTTAAAACATTTTATACTAAATAGTACCCAATATTGCCATAAAACATGATTACTGTAACATACTGTATTTAGTGGAACTGTGAAACCAGTATAAACTAGTTTAAATCAGTACAAACCAGAGCATAACAAATATTTTCACTGGTTTGCAAAGGTACATTGTAATTCTAATCATATAAAACAGAAATTAAAATTCTGTCCTTGGCTGCTAAGAAATATTCAAATTTAAACTCTATTTGTTACATATTTCCTTATATGGTAATATTGAGGACTAGTAAATAATTTAAATCCCCCTTAGTACATTAAAGTCTATTTTTTATACCATCATACACTTGGTATATATATCACATCTAGCAATGGTAAATGACAGTCACATCTCTATGTTTTGCCAGTGGCTGTTTACAGTAAATGTAGGAATTAACATTTGCACACACTTAAGACATCCAAAAATGAACTCCATGCTAGATGTGATACTCCACATTACAGCCTTTTATCTGTGTATCCCAAAAAGAATATGTGCATATCATGCATTATAGCAAATATATATATTAGAATTATTGACAATCACTGAAAGCCTAAAGACAAAGATGTGATGCCTCCTGTTATTGTTACAATTAATGTTCCAAATATAACAGACTCAACAATGAATCAATCATGGCCCACTACAGAGGACAAGCAACTTTCAAAGATTGTCAAACAATATGACCTTATAAGAAATAATAATAATAAATTAGTTATCAAAAATCTTGAAATTGAGATCAATAACTTAGTATAATACAGCTACTTTCAACTTACTATGTAGCACTATGTGTTCTCCTGTGAAACAATTGTCTTGTGGTAACGCATGCAAAATATTAAATGTTAGAATGATACATGATATTAATAATTACCATGTAAGCCGGGTGATAACCCAATGAGACACTGCAAACACACACACATTTTAGGCCATATTATAAAAAAGTCTGATATATTCATAATATCTGTATTACAACTGTAATCACTCATTCACTTGTCCAGGTAATATTTACATATTATATCAAAATTTATCTTGCAATCTAATTGAAATCTATTTAAATCTCAGGTTCTTTACAGCGTGTATTTTTTTTTATCAAATTTCACATACCGATATTTTATTTTATTGGTACTATATTTATTACCATTTTTTAATTTTTTATATAATCTTTATTTTATATAAATTTGATTACCGAAGCTAAAAAACTACCAACAAATATATAATAAATCAAAATTAAATTAAAATTGAAATATATGAAAAATAATAATAATTATATATCAAATTGGGATAGTATCAAATGACAACAACCATGTCAAATTACATCACTATTTGAGTAATTGAGTGGGCATGGCTCATGAAAGGGCACACAGTTTAAATGTGAGGTGCTTTTAAAGGGAAAGTCAAGGCTAACAACATAATACTCCTCGATGAAAGAGCTCGGCAAATGTAAGAACATGCAATTTACAGTTTTTTTTATATCACTTCTCATTCTCTAGATATTTAATTTTTCATCAATTTATGTAGTCCACCATCTTGATTCTTCAGCAAAAGACTATGGGTAAAGTACAGTATGACATCATAGAGTCTGTTGTCAGAAATTGAGAAAATGATTTCATCTATAACTTCAAAAGTTGAACTTCAAATTGGCTGAAAGTTTTTGAACATGGTAGCATACATGTACTGGTGCCAAACATGCTTATAAAATAGTTGTCATGGAAACAGAACTGAAAATATTTATTTTTATGTTTTTCTTACAAATGCTCAAATTTCCTTATATTGTATACAAATTTATGTTTATTTGTAACATTCTAATTTACATTACTATAATTATATACAAAAGTAATATGCTAAATTAATTCGCATCAGTATTTCCCATGTTATAGATGAAATCATTTTCTCAATTTCTGAAAACAGACTATGATGTCATACTTTACCCATAATCCTTTGCTTGAGAATCAAGATGGCTGACTACATAGTACTGATGAAATGTTGAATATCTAGAGAATCAAATGTGATATAAAAAAAACTTTAAATTGCATTCTCCTACATTTGTGGAGCTTTTTCTAGGGGGGGGGGTCATTGTGTTGTTTGGCTTGACTTCCCTTTTAAGTGCATGCACTAATCTATTATTATCAACATGTCACACACCACAAAGACTTAAACATTCTCAAGTGCTTTGCAGCATTGGGTTGAAAATATTCAGACACTTTTGTGATGTCAATTCTAGTGTCTAAAAAAATTACATGGACTTTTGATATTACCAAGTAAATCAAGTCTAATGGATTCTTGAGAGATAATGACATCACCAGTTTCAATGTACTGGATTATAGGATATGCAATAAATCTTATTAACAAAGCAATGTGAACTTTAGATCTGGTTAGTTCAACACCACTGATTCGGCAGAGAATTACTTCCAGATATTTTTATTCAAAAAAAACAGGAAATTAAAAAAACATTTGATAATGTGGACAAGTGATGAAAAGTCTAATAATTGTAATACAGTTATTGTGACTACAGGAGACATTTGTTGTACATACACATGTGTATATTTTGTCAGAGGATGACATCCACGCATCGGACCACAGTGAAGGGTAGAAAAATGGATGTTAGAAAGACCCAGTGATGAGTGACACTGGTAAAGATTTCTGTGAAGTGAGAATATAGTTTACTAGAGAATCTAAACTGAAACAAGTAGGGCATATTACATGGTGGGTGGTGCTGCATTTGAAGATACTTAATTTATCTATTTTTTATCTATTGTAATTTTTTGGGGAAAAGTCATGAGAAAAAAGTGATTTGATAATGATAGAATATTGCAAATTGCTTAATTTTTGCCACTTTCAATTTTTACAATTCCATAATTTGAAAGCTTTTGTGTGAACAAAATTAGGGGAAGTTTTTTTGTTTTTACTGACATTTTAGAATAAATATTATCTGAATACTGTTTTTGCTGCTAGGAAATTAAAGGATTTCATGGCTCTTGGGAGGACATTTGCAGGACTTCCACTGGGAAATAATTTTCACTGACTCACGAAATTCCTGAAAAAATGTATGCTTGCAAAATTCAAGTGGTGTATGCATGGTTGTGAAAATATATTTGAAACTTTGGACTATTAAAATGTCTGATCTTTCTATGTTGCTCTAATTGTCCAAACAAATTGAACATAGGAGGTTGGATAATTGAGAACATGACACTGTGAGAACATGTCTGTTTTTGGCCAGGTGTGGCACACGTCATACACGCCTCAAATAAGTCACACATAGCAAGATACAAGGCAAAGTTCTAATAGTACATATTGTATTTTTATAATGTTCCACATACTTATATCGTGCATGTGATTTAATTAAAGTAATATTGGTTCAAATTATTGTGCCTCATTCATGCACTCATATTGACATAAAAACACAGACTTACTTTTTGATAACTGATTGGAGAAGACTAAAATGTTTAGCACAGAAAGAAAAACAAATTGAACAATAGAAGTGAGGTATATCTTCAGTTGTGTAGAAGTATGTGAAATGTTACAATGATGACTTAAATCATGATATATCTTCAATTTGAAATAAATTCTATTTCCATAGAAACAATTTTGCATACAAAATAACTATCATCCCACTATTATTCATCCTAACCCCAATATCCCATAATATTACCCATACTACCTTGCTGATGATGGTCTGTCACTATTGGGTGGTACCGGAGTACTCATTATCCTATCCGGTGCCGTGCTTGGTCTTTTATGTAGTGCCATGGCTGGCTGATGGTAACCATACTTAGCATCTGGTGCAATCTGGAAAATCAGTAAATGTTACGTGAACACAATAAATTCACAAATTTAGCACTAAAAGGACTCTTATAAAAATGGCTAAATAATTCTATGGTGTTTCTATATAATTTAAGACATTTGGTACTTTTTCTATACAAATTCTATAAACTTCAATAGAATTTCTGTGGAATTCTATAAAAATGGAAGACAAATGTGTGTAATTTTGTCAGCATCATTTATTTTATGTTTTTGTCAAACCCTGCAAATGGGAGTGTGCATGGAATCATGGGAAGAAACGGTGTGCATTGTGATAACTGTCATAAAGGTGATACTTGTTTTCAACTCTGGAAGGACAGTAGAATCTGCCAGGTGTGCTTGTAATTTACATACAACGGTGTTTACAACTTTGGAGGGAGAATTGGAATCTACCAGGTGCAGTTATTTGAATAACAAAGGATGTTTATGATCTACTGAGTTGCCTATGTGACACAGCTGCTAGCAAGATCACATTCTGATTGGCTCATGTGGAAACCCAGGTGGTGATAGACTCAGGACATCATTTCAACTTGGTTTCCGGTGTGTCCTACTACGATATTGTGTGACAAGTGATACAGGCTACAACCATCATTCTGTGAGACTTGTATGAACTGCTCTGTGATCTCCTGCTTCCAGCGGTGCCCTCCAGAATACCAGCATTCCTCTGCAAGCAAGACTCCTGTATTTCTTCGTTGTTGTGTTGCAGAAGCCATTGACTGTCGTCCATTAATACATCTTGGAACTGTGAGTTATCATCAATGCACACTTCCCTAAGCAATACCCTATTTTAGTGACTTTATTCATTGTATTTTTCTATGCTTAGTTTCTTGTAATTATTTTGAGAGGTATTAAAGCCAGGAGCTTTAACTCGATATTTTGGTGTATGTTTATTTCATTTCCGGTACTATTGTCTTGTCTACCCCATACTAGCAGTGAAAGATCCCCCTGTCCAGTGTGAATTTTGTGGGTGGCCCTCTCAATTGTGATAAGCAGGCCTTGCACTGTCACTAATTTCTTTAGACTTTTACAGAAATTCTATAATTTTCTATAAATAACATACAAGGCAACATTCAAGTCTAATCAAATAAACAACATAGCCAAATACGCATTTGGTCAATCTGGCAATTGAGTTAATATTACTCAAATTCAGTGAGACCATGGTGGCTGTGAACAAGTTCTAACAGGTTTTTTTGGTTTGTTTTTTCTACTGTACTAATCAATTGTAATTTTAATGATGTAATATTAAATAAAACACAATCATGACAGTGATTTATTATATGTACATTGTATAAAATTATTGATGTCTTATGTAATCTGAGGTAGAATACCTTTTCTCTGGACTCTTCCATATGTTCTCGGACAGTCTCTGTTAAGTCAACAATAGTGTCAAACTTAACACTAGGATGTCTTTTGTATTGTTCAATTGCACTCCTGTGAGACAAAAACATGCATCACTTACAATCATTTATAATGTAAAACATTCAATTGTGGTCAAAACAAAATACTAATTGAAAGACATTTGTGAAGACGAGTCACCAGTCAAAATGTGTCTACCATGAAACTAAAAAAGTTTACAATATAGATCTGAAATTGTAACTAATGCACAATTCTGTATAATAGTAATGAATAAAGTGGCCCCAAGACCTATAGGTATATTATGAAAAATTATTAACAAAGCCACAACAAAATCAAAATACTCAACCTATTCTGCCACAAGGGGGCAGTATAACAATAATTGGGCTTACTTTATTCTAGCATCTTGAGTCAGTTCGCTTGGCACATGCACAGATACAGGGTCTGTCGGTACATTATGACGTAGTTTAACCGGTGGTGTTTGTCCTCTCTGTTTTGGATCCATACAATATGTTTCTGTTTCTTTGTAGAAATTCTCCAAAGATTGGTATGTAATTCTATCATGGTCATCACTATCTGTGAATACATTAGTCTTTTATAATTTATACAGATTATAAAGATAATTAAATTATTATTATACACAACACATAATTTATCATACAATAAGTTTATGGGAGCATCTTTCTTTCTTCATATTATGGCAATTAAATGCAGTATTTTTAGGCATCAACCACACAAACACAATAACAATGTGATTTACCCTTAGCATTAAGCTTTTGTTCATAATTCAAAAACTAGTTCCCCAAGTTGTTTCTTTAGAGTCTCAAATAGTGAGAATACTTCTCTTTGCCAAAATTTAGTGAAAACCTGTCCAAAGTGTTGCATTCCCCAATATGAGTCATCTTGGATCTTATCAAGTTCCTCACACTAGCCTCCATACTGGTCTGTAGAATGCACCCACCCACCCACCCACCCAGAGTATTTTGGTACTCTAACTAGTAATTGTTTTCCTCATAATAAGACTACAAAAACTGAAATGTCAATGTTCAAAAGATCAATACACTGTAGTTCATTTTGACAATTCCCTAGAATATATTAACCAGATAACCTGTTTGTGTTGGGGGGAATCAGCATTAATTTTTTTTTTATTACTTTGGGATTTGACTTATTAAAAATTAGGGGGTGTAGGTTTTAAAAAATAATTCTACAAGAAAAACTACCAGAACAAATTTTTCTATGACCAGAAAAATGCAAAAAAGATGTACAGCAACATTATTCTGAAAACAAATCTAGCTTAAAAGTGAATGAAAACAATAATTATCAGTTTTTTTCTACCATTTCTTCTCCAGGGTTTGCAATGCTATACAACTTTCCAATTCACCTTTAGATACAGTGTCTTCACTTTGTACGGCATAGCTTGCAATAACTTCATCCGTGTAGTATTCAGGTTTTTCACACGCTTCATGTGAGCTATATCGTATACCGTGAGGAGTTCCACTACGGCCGTAAAATTGTAACCGACCAATGAAATCCTGTCCATAACTTTGTTTTTGTTTGAATTCTTCCCAGGCCTTCAAATTCGCTGCCTTTTTTTCTTCCGGTGTTGGAGACGCATGTTTGGGGGTCATTGTAGCTTCATCTACAAAGTACAAACATAATAATAAAAATGTGATTATGTGGATCATTTGAGTGCAGATCTACTTTTCTTGACAATAGTGTTTTTCTTCTCACCTCATTATTTTTCATGATTATTGTGTTCATGTTTTTGAGTTGCATCTTGCATCATATTGAGTAACTATATGGTTGAAAATGCTGAACAATAGTGAAATTACACGTTTTCTGGTTACTTAGCTGTCATACAACATTCATTCAATTTCAGTCAGCAGAAGTATGTAGTATTAGGCTGATATATTTCAAAATATTATTTGTTTTGTACCAAACATGTTGGTTCAAAATTCCAGGTATCCATATTATCATCAAAACTGTTTGTAAAACATAGAAAAGTTTTTTCATTGATTTACCCACAATAAAGGTGAATAAATCAGTATTTATAACATTTTGGTATTCATACGTTCTTTCTTTTATTGAACTGAGGTAAACAGTTTTGTGAACGACTGGTTATACATTTGACTGCCTAACCCTTTGTCATATGTGTATGCTCATTAACACATCAACCAGGGAACTCAAAACTATTATTATCATTTTATAAATAAATTACAAATGATATCAACTCTACCTGTTGGTACACTGACTTGTAACCGTCTGACTGCAGAAGAAGATCTAGAATCAGGTGAATATCCATCAGTGTCATAATTTTCTTCTTCTAATAAAAGTTGTGCTGTTGGGTTAATGACTTCAGCAACTGTCATTCCTTTGGGTATAAGTTTTGGTACTTTTGAAATGTGAGGTGAGTGGTCATTGGAAGACGGTAGATTTATTGATATGGATGAACCAATTGAACTTGCAGTCTCAGGACGAGTAGGTTTCTCATCTTTCGATATCTCTTTCATAAATGGCATCTTTAATTAAAAATTAGCAAAACATCATTATCATGTACAAAAATGAACAAACCACAAGAACATTTTTGGAAAATATTTTACTCTGTATACATTTAGATGAAATAAGCCAAGTTTTATTGTGTTACATAAACAGTTGTAGAAAATAAATAAAGCAAAGTTATTTCATTTTGGTCATGTGACATTCAAACTCTCCGTGTCAACACATTTGAAGTCCTGAATGGTCAATAATAGTTTTATTCATTTATCCAAATTAATAAGGTGGTTATTGTTATATGATTTCTAAAATAATATCGATTAAATGTGATATATTGAAAATATGTCATTCAGCATCTATCTGCTCTAAAACCAACATTGTAAAGGGTACTGACATCTAACCAGGAAGTAGCATGAATTCTGGGTAAATGCAAGTGACTACCTCACCTATTGTATAAAACATGTACAACATATTGTCTGCACAGACACACCTGTTTTAAGTGACATGACAATATTTGCAGTAGACAACATAAAACCTTTAAATACAATAATGAACTGTTGTCATATCCCACAAAATAACGCTATACCCCTAATTTGTAGCTTGGGCAGAAACTTACAAAAATTTATAGAAAAATACATAAAAATGTGCAAAGTGTTAGAGCAAAATGTTGGCTGGACAAGGTTAAGTCATTAAAAGGTCAATTGATCAATAATACTTGATGTCATTCTATCTATCACTTGGTTGGTTCTACTTCACAGGTGTGTTCTATACCTATGAGGTAAAAACCCTAAAGTCACACATTCACGTCCTTCACTCTATATATTAAGGGTGTTCCTGCTATTGTATAATAAATATATTTCTAAACACAGGTGTGTCCAAACTACAGGATGTACTAAAAACAACTTGCATAAACAATGCACACAAAATGGATGAATTTATTGAGAGCTTAGATACCCAAAGGTTGAACAGTTATTTAAAAAAAAGTATATTTTAAGTAGATCAACTGGACTGTGACAATCAAAACTACCAGTATAGTTATTATTGAATAATTATTTTTTTTATTACATTATACATTCTTTTGTACTCCGTGTGACATTTGTATGTATTGCATTGTGGGATACCTCCTAACTTACCTTGTCCCCATAGGGTGATTTACTTGACATTCTCATAATACTAACAGCACTAGCTGGTCTGGGTGGTTTGGGTACAAGGTTGTGAGCCACATACTGCCCAGTAAAACTGGCTCCTTGAAATTCTGAACTTTTCATCTCACCAAATGCAGGCTGAAAACAAATTTGTATAACACAATTAGTATGCATAAATTTGAAATGATTGGGAACTGACTATTTTCAAGAAGCTTATGACACAATCTTTAAGGCAAACAATCACACGAATACAGAGATTATAGTAACGTCAAAATCTCCCTTGTGCAGATTTTCTTGATATTTAGTGAAATAAATATACCACATACAATTCTTAATAAACGTAAAGTACTTTTCCTCTATGCCATTTATTTATTGATTTTCACTAATATTAATTAGAAATTCAGCTCTTTAAAAGTATGTATATCTAACCTTTGACCTTTCCAATACAGGCGGTGCAGTCGTTGGTCTTTTCAGACCAGTTTGACGGTTTTCACCGATTTTGATCTTATCATTCGCATAACTTGTGGTGCTCTTCGTTTCTTTATCTTTATTTGCAAGTGAGACTTTCTGAACAGCTATATCAAGCTCATCCTCTCGTTTTGGCTTATTAATGCTAGACGGGGTCCTTGGCGATGTATAATGAGCAATGACATCTGGCGCAAATCTCAAAACAGTCTTATTTGTCTTGCTTCGCCTATCACTACCAAAATGCTGTAATAGTAAGATAATAAATAAATAAATAATAAAGATTCAATTCAATCACTCAAGTTATGAAGCTAAAATAAAACATGGCAATCACTTGCAATGCATTATGGGACCCTGATACAAAATGGCAGACTGGCAGCGCTTTTGTTTTAACGAATGTGGTTCTGTAATGTCCATTTTTTTCAATATAATTGTGACAAAGAAAAACAACTTTTTCACTGCCATTTAAGGTAGAGATGCAGTTTACCTGACAGGTATTTTAATTAGTTAATTAGGAAACCAAGATGACCTCCCTTGTCCACAAAACTATATATTTTCGGAAAGCTTATTGTATGAATTTTTTTTTATGGACACTGTAGTTTGAAATAGTTTTTTGGTCAAAAGTGATTTAAAAAAAATTAGCTCCTAAACCATGCTTCTGTTTCCTGTCAAAATTGGTTTGTGGGTACCGATACATCTGTTTACTATGAAGAAAGCACCGTCTTGAAAACTGTCTACCAATTGTCAATTTTGCAGGGCAGCAGCCCAAATTTTTGTTTTGTTAAAAGTTAAATATAGTGCATAATATGGAGATCCCATCATTTCTTTTTTTCAACATGTTTCTTTTTTATTATTTATGTACAGCCTTGCTAAATCTTGCTAGCATTCAAAAGAGAGAATGTTTGCACCTGTTATCTATATTTTAAAATCGTTTTTTTTTTAGTATGTTCACAATTCTACAAAATGTTAACAGTCTATAGCTAAGACTGTTTGGATAATAAAAAGCAAAAAAAAAAATTCACTCCCAAGTGCCCACAAACATGCATCTCTACCTTAAGAAAAAAAAAATCAAGAAATTCATGTTATCGCAACATCAAATGACAATGAACATTTGTTTTGTTTAAAAACTTAGTCAATAGCTTTCATATTAAGTAACTATGTAATTAATACTGCGATATAGTGCGTTTGCCTAGCCCCATTATAAACTATATAAATCTATGTAGACATGCACTTTAGATTCTCAAGTTTGTTTAAAACCATTAAGTATAAAGTATTTATAATGCTACAAAGTATTCACAATATAGCAAAGAAACCAACAATGTATACATCCTGAACAATCAGCAGCACAGTTTAAATGTACACAGGCTGTTCTTTCTTCAAAAGTCAGGATTATGGTTGTCCATCTCACTGGAATGGTTACCCAGGGTTATGGTACCTATTTTAGAACTATGTTGTATTGGTATGGTCACTATGTACTAGTTAGGCCAGACATTTATTATCCCTTGTTTCGCAAACCTGCCGAATGAACAGAAGCCAAAAATGAAATAAAAATAAAATTTTATTTCAACATAATTTCTCGTGTCCGCCAACTTGTAAGCGCAAAAAATTGCTAAAAAATATTATTTTTATATTCATTTTTCTACCGCCCGCCGCATACCAAATCCAAGTTGCATTTTCGTGGGAGTATCATGATCAAAGTACCGATGAGAAACAAGGTTATACATGGAATAAAATTTTATTTCATTTCTTCTCTCTGATCAATGATCTCACTTACAATTTTTTGATAATCACACAAATCTAATGGCAAAAAAGAATTAATTTTATTTTTTTTCCGCCCTCCTCAAAAAAATTGCCTTATAAAAACTCGAGAAACAAGGAATAAAAGTCTGGCCTTATAGTTCAATGTGACTGGTCTTCATTATTGAGTGAATAAATTTTTCCAGTCCAATTGAATGCAATTAATAATCTATAGACCTAATTCTATTTATATTCTTGCATAAAAAGAAAGTTTTGTATTTCATTTTTACTAATTTATGATGTGTAAATGTACACACAAAAAGAATACATTCCCATTGAATTTGATTTTTAATATTCTCAAATGGAATATGACAAATAATTTTTTAAATAACAGCATATTATACTAATTTTATTTTCGGAAATATAATTATATTTAGTCAATCTTAAAGATTAACATTTTAATTACCACTTATAAAAAAACACACTTTTGAGTTGGTTTTTTAATACAATATGTATTCATAAATTATTAAAATTACATTTCTCCATATCTATGATTACATATTAAATGCAATAAATCTTATACATTAGTTAAATTCAACAATGTAGCAAAACTGAAGTCACATGTCAAGTACATCACCCCGAAACATGACTGACACCTAACAACTATCTTTTGTTTCTCCAAATGCCACAATATCTCATGAAATTCATGAAAAATAAGAAATAAGGATTGTATTCTAATTCGAGAAGAGAAACTTGAACAAATTTTGTTAGGGAAGACGATTTGAAACTTAACATGCAGGTAAGATAGAAGTAGTTGGTAAGTAAACTGTTTAGAGAGAAAAAAATAGCACTTTCATATAGAAAATGAAATCTAACTCAAACCTTATAAAATATTTTTGCACCTCAACCCACCTCACCCAGTATTTATTTGTTAATTAACTATAGAATGATAATAATTTCAACTTAAAATATTGATATAATTATTTTTTTGTTAAAACATTATTTATTCTATTATTCTATTCATTATTTAAATACAGAGCAGTCACTAACTCATGGCTTTACAATGAGCAATAGATTGTTAATACAAAATGACAGATGCAAAGAATTCCAGCTTTGACAGCTAATAATACAAACTGGTCTAAGTACTTACATAAATTTGGAATTAAGAGACTTAGTAATAAATGCTTAATATTTTGAATGCAACGCTGAACGTTTGGCACCATTCACAAAATTAACATTTTTTTCTGAATTTGATCAAAACATTTCATTAAAACCTGCAAGCAATGAGATTTGGTACAAAATTAAAGAAAAGATGTGTAAAATGTTGCAGTGTAATTTTAGCAGGAAAGATTTGGGTGCTCAAATGGTTAATACTAAAATCGGATAACAGAGGGTAAATGGACTTACCGGTAAACAATTCAACACACTGCGATTTGCCATATACCATTTGTGAACCTTTTTCAAGACTTCTTTTTGTTGTGATAATCCTCTTGTCCTGAATGCAAAAAAGATGTTCGGTGAACATTATTAGCATTCCAGCCTTTAAATTCATTAAAATTTGCACAAACTTTATAGCTGGTCAAACATAAAATTTTGCATTGTTTGCTATTTTTCCTTTAATTTTAAACCAAGTGGACATAATTTTACATACACAGGATTAGCAGTGGAGCGAAAATTTTGAACAACACAGGAATTTTGTTTGCAAGCATAATTTGTAAAAGAAGACAATGGGGACAATGAATAATAGGTTCACAGGTAGTATGGATAAAAGTTGAACTCAATGACACCAATGTAATTCATTATTTCCACAACAATTATACACATGTCAATCAAATTCCTCAACCCTGACTCCAACAAGTGCCAGTATACTGGAAAATATATTGACTGTCTGCAATTTAGTTAAACCCTCTGAATGGGGCTCACCAAATTGTTATTTTGCTCATTTTAAGTAGTTTAATGATTTTCTTCTTAATTTATTGAACCAAATACCAAAAAACTGTAAAAAAAAAATACAGAAAAGATTACATTGTTTTGTTTTTTTTGTGAAAGGAAACAAAAGTTGTTAATACGTTTATAACAAATGTGAGTTGTATCTGACAAATAATTCTGAAAAAAAGATATTACAGCTTTATGTCATATTAAGCCAAATATTCTGCACAATTATTTGTTTAGAAGAGGTAAGAATTAAAAAAAAATGTTGTTGCCTAGCAACAGTAACTAAACATTAAACTGTACAACTATCCTGAGAGACAATGTAAGGGAATTCTGAATTCGTAATATCGTAACTATGGGTTATTTATCAATTCATGCAGCTGCTCACATATTGTAAATCAATACTTCATATTCCATTCAGTAGTACTATATATTTAGTGTGTAGCATGCAATCCATTTACAGTTAAATTCCTGAAGAAGCAGTACAAACTATGGAAGGGGGAGTTGTAGAAAACTGAAATAACAAAACACCAAAATCACATATTTTTTTTAGTAATAATAATGTTTATTGTCTTTTAGGCCACAGGCCCATATGACTATACATAACAGAAAAACAAAAGAATACACAAGCACTGGAGAATGTACAGAAATTGTAAAATACATATATATAACAAAATTCTTATACCAAAAGTAACGAAAACTCCCTTCTAAAGTTGAATGCTTTATGTAGAAATTTACCAAGATTACGTAGTACCTTTGCGGATTTTGAGTGCATTAGACTATAATATTTTTCTGAAATGGGAAGATGCCAAAAATACTCAGAAATTAATTGTTTCCTCATAGAGTAAAATAATGGGCAAACAAGAACAAAATGGTACTCGTCCTCTACATTAGATAAACAAAACTTGCATATTCTTTCATCAATTTCCAACCCTGTATAGCACCCCGCTTCAATGCGCAATCTATGACTAGAACAGCGAATACGTGCTAGAGCATGTCTGTGTTTAGCCTCTATGACTACAAAAGGATATCTTTCTGGTTCAAGCATGGTTTTAAAACTACAATATGACCTTAGTTTAGCAGTGCAACATATTTCACTGTACCAATCCTGCCATGAATATCAATTACCCGCTGCTTGAACTGTACCAAAAACAGGTTTACATCCCCCACGCCCTGGGATATCCAAACCATACCAAAGCCGTACATATGAAGTATATTTTATACATCATCTATTTTATACATAAGTCTGTAAGCATGCTTTACAACTCTCCCTTCAGGAAGTTCTGTGACTAGTAACCAGTATTTTATACATTTTAACAAAGAGTTTACAAAAATGGGTAACCGCCCACATTCCCCAGGTACAGCTTCAGTACATGTTTTATCACAAACCCCAAGAAAATGTTTACAAAATTTCAACTGCACTCTTTCAGCCTGAATATATTGCTTAAACTCCCAAATTTCTGCCCCGTACAAAAGAATTGGTAAAATTAAAGCATCGAATAGTCTGAAATAAACATCATAATTAAGTATACCAACTTTATACTCAAAACTAAATAAAGAAAACATTGTTTTGCGTGCTTGTGTGGCCAAATTTGCAACAGCTTTAGACCAGCTGTTTACATGACAGCAATAACCCAAGATATTTGTAGGAATTTACAGTTTTAATTGGTTCATCATTCATAAACCATCTTTCTTTAGTTGAGTTATGACCACCTTTCTGAAACATTACAATTTTAGTTTTCTTTTTATTTACAGTTATTTTCCATTTAATACAAAAGCGTTCTAAAATATTAATCAGCCGCTGCAATCCCACAATTGAATCAGCAAATATAACTACATCATCGGCATATAATAAAGCAAATAAATCAAACATTTCTTGCGTTAGCTGAACCCCCCTGTATCCCACATTCCCAATCATATTGAGGTATGTATTAAAATGTGTCGAAATGGACATAGTGCTAAAACGGCACTAGATCTAGTGCTAAAACGGCACTAGATCTAGTGCTAAAATGTACATAGTGCGAGTGGCATTGATATCGCGTTGTCAACAACGTCAAGACATCCCGTAATTCTCTGAAAATAAATTAATATTTACGTAAAATTGTTGTATCTTTCATTCATTGGAAATGTGCTACAGTGGGAAAATTAAGAATGTCATTGTCCACGTTTGTCGTAATGGACCTTTGAAACAACACGATCGACCGGGAAACTAGCAGAAACAGTGAAACTGCAGGTCGAACTTCGCAATTTTTACAAATTGTGAATAAATATACTGTATGAAATGGTATTGTGGGGAAGTTTGTGTTTTCAACTTTGGCGAATGGAAATGATGGAATTCAGTGTTGATTTTTTTTTTAAATCGCTGATGTGCTGTTTTATTTCTGGTCGGCGCCACACTTAATGAAAATAGATCTTCGAAAATGAAATTATGATGCCATATGTGAACTAAATAAAAAATTGGTATACTCCTAGTCTAAGTTCCGGGTCCCTGTAAAGCTCGGTGGATTTTGTGTGTACTGCGACCTGTGAATGGGCATATACATATTCACGCAATCCTGTTGTTACATTGTATCATGGAGGTACTAGGAATATGATGTAACCTTGCCGATTTTTTTGATTTTTTAACGTGACCATATTATATATGTCTAGACACTTTCTCTGCAATAATATTTGTTAGGAGTCCTTAGGATTTTTTGTTGTAGACTCTCAAAATCTTGTTCTTGTTACAGTTGCTAATAATTAAAACATGTGAAATCTGTGAAGTAACAAGTTTGTCTGTTGAATTTTTGGTTGTGGAATACGTATTTCAACCCTTCACATCTAAACAAACCCAGTGTATGGTCGCGTTAAACAAAATGAGACCAAGAAATCGTCCAGGGCGATTTTTCGGCAGTTTTCAATTTTTTTTTTTTAATATATTGTCGTAATTTATCGGACATTTCAATCGTTCCTGACGCCTAAATCAGTCTATTTAAGTTTTTATTTAAGGTAGCGAGAAGGGAAACACAAGTTATAGTTCGATTGAGATTAGGACTTTCCTTGCCAGTTACTAAGCATGCAGTTATGGCAATGTATATGTTTTCAGAAAGCTGAGATATAGCAGAATATGATCATATATGTTTCGTCTTTATATTTGCTCAGGGGATTAAGTTACGATCGTTCCCGTGAACCTCCTAAACACAGAGTTTTTTTGCGGGATTGGCCGTTCCTCTGTGTTCCTTTTTTCTGTGTTTCTGATCTTTTCACTGTTGCTTTATAAGATAATAATCTTTGAAATTGCGTCCATTGAACTTTATGGACTACATTTTATGATCGTCTCCATGTTCTCAAGGCCGTAACTCAACGTCAACGGCTCACATAAACGTCCATGAGACATCATATTTTAGCCCATTTTGTGGCAAATAGATTGTGTAATTTGTACATCGTTAACGCAGAAAAAAGTGGTAAAAAATGACATCTTCAATAGTTATGATAGTCAAAAAATAGTTTCCATAAAAACTCAATAAATTGTTTCTTCGAATTTGGCCACAGATAAACAGCTAAGTTAATAACCAAATGTCTACCAATTCGATCATACTTTGTAAATATACAAGTATCTGAGCTGCGTGGACAGTTACATCGTGAAAAATTGGTTGGTTGTTCCTTAAAAAGCGACAAAACTTAGCAGTTTCATCGAACGTGGGTGCTAAATTGAACAAGATGGCGTACCGCGCAGTTAATTTATTCAAGTCCCTTTGTTATGTTGAACAGCGTCAACATTACAATCGGTTCTCTAAACATGGGCGGCCCATCGTGGCAGCATATATTTACTAACGGGATATACATGCCTTCAAGTACAGATATGTTTACTTTATGCCTATGAAGAGTGTATCATTATCAGATCAATTAGCTCCAAGTCAGCACTAGATAGTTGTTTTTCCTACCGATGAAAAAGGAAATGTTGGCCATAGTCACAGAGACCACGAGCGGGATGGTGTTGAAGAGTCTACTAGAGCGACCGCTTGTTGAACTCGACCGAACAATTTCCGCTTTATTTTCGACCGCGCAAACCCGCTAGCCCTTATTTAAAATTCGGACTAACAAACAATTTTCGAGGTTCGCATTTTCTAATAATTGTCTTTCTGGTTTTCATACATGTAGATGTTGAACAACCGTCAAAAGTTCAAATATTTTTGGTTTTAACTATCTATAATTATAATTATATGAACGCAATCTGACCCTTTGACCTCGATTTGGCTGGGATTGAATATTTTATTTTAAACAATATTCTGACGTGAAATACAAAATGTATGGTAAATGTAAACACAAGTACGGCATCGTTGTCTGCGTTTTCTTTCCTGTTTGTTGAGTCTTCGCAATGTGTTTGTATATCGAAAGAATGTCCACTCTTTTTTGACGCCGGAAAAATATCAGTCGCAGAGTTGCATTTTTGATTTTTGCACTTATAGTAAAAATGGCTCCCCCAGCCATGTCGGATGTTCGTGTTTTCTGCCAAAACGACATCAATATATCACTGCCAATTTTGTTTACAGACTGTAACTCTACCATGATGAGTGAAATAGCGTCTGTATCTTGGATTTCCATCTCGTTGCCATCGCCGACAATTTTTGCGCAGAACTTTTGTTGCTACTGTCGACTGGCTCGTCTTTAAACCACTCTGTGGGTTGACTGTAATATGAGCCCAGGTCACTTTCATTTAGATATCTTTTAACGGCGTCAGACATTTTTCGTCATCTTGGAACTCCTTCCCATGATATATTAGTTTATTAAAACACTGAGAAAAGCTTGAATACGATAGCATAATGTACAGATATAAACTGGAATGGCCCAATAAAGCTGGATGGTCAACAAATCAGTATGCAAATTAAATCCTTTGTCTTCAGTCTGTCACTCAACATGATGTGTAAACGCATGGAGGACGTGTTCACCCACAACTAGATTTCCGGGAATAAACTAAAATTGCGCAACAAAAACACCGCGCACTGTAAATCTGGATGAAAGATAAAGAAAGTACACAACATAATGTTTCATAATCTGATTTTTTTTCAAATGTTTTTCTTCTTCCAGTTTTCCCCTCTCGCTACCTTAAAAGGTGTTTATTGTGACTAGCGTAAGCTTCGTTTGGACAACGAGCTGTTATCATTGTAAACAATGTTAAATTATCCTATTTATACTAAGTTTATCTTTGAAAACAACTATTTTTTTATTTAAAAAAAATCATGCCATTTTCCCATCAACATCCAAGCCAAAAAAGTGTACGTACTACAAAATCGGCAAATCTCTTCCGCGTTGCGTTCAATAACATTAACATATTTAAATGAGCTACTAGTATGGTGATTTGAACGCGTTGGCATCATCCAGCATTTTGATTTGGTTAATTAGCGATTTGACCCATTAGCTCAACTCGTGCACGAGAAACATGCCGGATACCCTACCACATCAAGCGTTTATATGCGATCGGAATCATTTGCTTACGATGAAACTAAGTTGGATTTTATTTGAATTTCATAACAATCAACGAATTTATTTTTTGTGTGTTATCATAATCACTACTGAATAATAATCAACAATTGTGAAACGCAGCATGTCCGGATTGAGCATCTGTGTTCGCTTGCCGGGATCGCTTGCTGCTAGGCAATCCAGTTGTGTTCATTTATATTAGAAACGTTGTTTAAAATATACTTTTGTTACCAATAAAATAAAAATGACACTGGGCGCCACTGTAATGAAATTTCAGGCAGTCTACTTTTTAATTCAGCAAGAATTATTAATTATTGTTAATTCTGCAATAGTTTCTTTCGTCTTTGGTGGCCCAACTGACGGCGTAGAAAGTCTGTGTAGTTGGATCATGGACGTACTAGAGACTCTAGTACATCCATGGTTGGATACAATGAAAATGGAAGTCCCCCTAAAATATTTTATGATTATTTTTTGAAATTTTGAACCCCAAATAAGCGCCCACCAGCCGTGAAATCCCAAGGGCGATTTTTTGGATGGGCGAATTTACGGTATTATATATAAAGAAAGTATTAATTATTATGGACATCTCGCGCATATTGCCGATGTTTTATACTGTTTGTAGTTTGCATATGAAAGTGGTTGTTGATGCTCCTCCTATTATTCGACGTCGTTGACAATGCCACTCGCACTGTGCACATCTTAGCACTAGATCTAGTGCAATTTTAGCGCTAGATCTAGTGCCATTTTAGCACTAGACCTAGTAGTTTTTCGGATTAGTGCTACTAGCACTAACCACTCGTACTACGCCCATTTCGATACATTTACATACATGTCACATTATATAATTCATCTATAAACAAAGAAAAAAGAACAGGACTCAATACACTGCCCTGTCTAACACCAATAGTACAAGGAAAGTAATCAAAAATCCCACCATCAAATCTGATGCACGATTTGACATCACTGTACATTGACTTGACAATGGTTAACATTTTACCTGATATACCAATATTGTGTAATTTGATAAAAAGTCGGCTATGGTCAACAGAGTCAAAAGCTCTGGCAAAATCAACGAATATACAGTAAAATTTTCCTTATTTTTTTCTAACATAATTTTGAACGATTGCATACAAGACCAATATGTTGTCAACAGTACAAAAGCCTTTATGAAATCCTGCCTGCACTCCAGAGATGGTCCCAGTATCCTCTGCCCATCATTCATAAAGTCTGTTGTTTAGTATGCTACAGAATATTTTCCCGAAGACATCCAATAATGTGATTCCCCTGTAGTTATTGGGATCAGATTTTGAACCTTTTTGCAGGAAATTTCTCGTTTCAAAAACATCGTTAAATAATTCACTCATGAGTGGTAATAAATGATTTACAGAGGATTTATTGAACCATGGTGGTTGGTTGTTCATATTTTTAGAGGTACCGCGACATTCCATCTCGTCCCCAGCTAGTTGTAATGCACCCTTAATACAATCAATTACCCTGTCGTTATTTTCGCCTACATAATCATGTGCTTTATCTAGTAGCCCAACCACTTCGTCTGAATTCAACTCATCTACAAAATTCTGTTTTATATCCTCCTTCCAACGATACTTTTTCCATTCATTAGCTTGGGGAGTATGTATTACCTGACCACTATCATTACAATTACATTGCAAAGTACAATCAAGGGGAAAATGGTCTGACTCGGTTCTATTTTACACCACAATATTAGAAACTACATCAAATAACCCAGACAAAGCAATTACATAATCCACAGTACTTTTGCCACAGTTTGCTATACATGTAATATTACCTAGTATGTCTTCACCCACTCTACTATTAAGAACATGTAAGCCAAATGTACAATACAAAGAAACTAAACTCTTTCCAAAGTTATTTGTTAATTTATCCCTAGCTTTACGTGGCATACTATCCTCGCATTAAAATCACCCACGAGCAAAATATCTGTACAATTATAAATGGTTTTCAACCTTGTTAACTCTTGTTCAAGGATACTGATTCCATTAGTCTCATTTTCGTACACCCTAGAACCTTCTGGTGGTATATATACAGCCCCAAACAATATATCATTGCCCCATCCGAAATAGTGTGACTTTAATAATAGAAATATAGCATCTTTCATCCCTGTATCTAACACCTTGATACCAGTGATCATATCTTTAGAAATACCAACAGTAACACCCCCACTAGGCCTGCCCCTTGAGAGCCGATTTTTCTCCCTGATGCATGAGATTAATTTAAAATCAGGGAAATACTCGTGAACATCAACATTCCCATGTGTAAGCCAAGTTTCAACCAAACAAAATATATTGAATTACATACAATACTGGATAAAACTTGCATCATGTAAAAGGCTCAATAATCCATGTACATTCCAAGACATGTAACTAATTACTTTACCCATACCTTCATTAATTTTGCCCGTGCCAGACCCCTATCTTGAAATACTAGTACCCTGTTTAACAACACTGAGTCACTGGCATTGCTATAAGTATATACACACCTTTTCCCACCTTCATAGCTGACAAGCTTTTTGTAGTTAACAAAGGCACGTACATAATGTATATTGTTTGCAATTAGTTCTTTTCTCTTTGCAAATAGTTTATTTCTGATATACCTGGTTTCTTGTGAGAAATGCTCATCAATAAAAATGTTGGTACCATTGCAGTTCTTTTTTCTTTGATAGAATGTTCTTCTCATCTTTGAATCGAGCACACATTGCAATAAGTGGTCTCCTACCCCGGACTCCGGTTTCAACCCTTTGAACTCTTTCAAAATCAACACCTGTGATATTCAATTTTTCTGCTAACAATTTCTTCACTTTATCCTCTGATTGATCCCACGATTCGTTTTGATCTTCATCTATGCCGTGAATTACGATTTTTTTTATTTCGTTTTTGACAGTCTTCCAAAATCACATATTTTTCAGGACAATGTTACTGTAATTTTGTTGCTTTCCTTTATAAAATGTGTGCATTTTTTTAATAACAATTTATTTTTACTGATTTCTTTGTTGGATTTTTTCAAAATTATTTTTGTGTTGATTTTTGTTTCCAAATCTACCAATTAAATATATATGAGAGAAGGCATGTGAGAACTGATGTTCTATTGAATAGCAATGATTACAACAGTCGTGTGCACTTCTTGTCATCAGTGGACATAAGAAGAATTGTAGATTGTTTAATGATAATGAATCTTTTCTCCTGAGAGCTAAGGCTTAGCTTACAGATCAGTTATTTGTTATTGAGTAATGAATAAATAAAATGCAGACTTACATGCAGACTTCAGTCATCATTCTAGCAAGTATTCTAAAGAAATGACCATCCTGGGCTTGTTGATCCATTTGTCTGCCGTCTTTTCCAACCAATGCTGCCAATGCAGCATCTCTGCTGTATTTATCTATCATCTCATACATGTGCTTAAAATCTGGTTGTCTCATCAACTGAAATAAAACATTGTTGCTTTGTTAATTCCAATGTCAGTAAAAGCATCTTAAAGTCTGAGTGTGTTGTCATGGTGATAATGTTTAATCCACATTATTTATGTTGTGCACTTGGAACTAGTTATACAGATTTATGTTGTGAAAGGTGATCAGTTGACATTGTTGTAACAAAAGTTTAAATATGAAAAAAAATTCAAAAGTATAATATAAGGATAGTTAAAAGTTCTGTAACTAGAGTTACCAATAAAGAAATCTCTATATTTATTGTTACTATATTCTTCCAGATATTAATAGTTAAAATAATTTGCAGTATATCAACAATAGACTTATTTATAATGTAATCTCAGAAAAAACATCAAGTGTTGTATATGGATGTTTTATTGACTCACAGTACACGTCAATAAATAAATAAATAAATAAATAAATAAATAAAGTTACTAACATAAAAAAAGATAACCTATAACGGGCAGATGACCTTTGACCTTATGTTGTTGCAATGAGTCTAGGTTACAGTACATCAGCATTGTATACAAATTACATCATGCAAATATGAAGTAAACATTACATGCATACCAGAGTTGATAGTAGCCAATGTTGCCTGTGACATATTGCTGTACACTCAACCATAATTGACAATAGGGTATTGCAAAATTTCAGTGTCAGGGAAGTTTTACTTCAGTAATATTTTTGTTGGGGGATCATTGTAGTCAACACTGATTTGTGAGATCATATATCACAACCATGAAGTAATAAGGAACTGAATACAAATTAACCATTTGAGATACTCACAGCAGGATATCTTTATTTACTGGAACAGTACTACACAGAGTTTACAACTAGCTAAGAACAAAGTTACAGGAACAGCAATATAAGCATAGTATACTGACACTTGCTTGGGTCCAGTCTAACACAAGGTGCTAAAAGGGGCTTATTTAAGGCATAGTCAGTAATCCAAAAGATATACTTTTCTAATCCTGTACTAAGACAATGATTGGCTGAAAGATAATCCCCTTAACTGACCAATAACATAATCATCAATTAGAAATGGCATTCATTAACAGGAAGTGTGTTTCTTTGCCATAGAGTTCAATGTTAAGGTAGCAGGACTATTATTTGCATACTTGTGTTTATCTTCTAATTGTGACCAAATGACTACAAATAGACCCAGGAAAGTATATATTTTTAGAATCGCCAGACTTCAAGCTTTACAAAGGTGTGTTTGCCATGCCCATATCTGCATTCTATGACCCGTTACTTAATCAAAGGTGAAAAATTACTTTTTCTGTAAAAAAAAAATTACGCATTTATGCTGGCGATAAGAAGTATTTTTTTTCACTTTTCCTAGTTGTTCAATAGTCTGGTAAATTGAATGTGTCTGGTCAGTTTTATGCAAGCAACGCGTTTTAAAAAATAGTGTGCTGAATTTTAATTACTGTTTTAGTCGCATTGCCCCCAACTCAAACCACAACTCGTTGGTAAATAATCGATGAAATAGTTTGTCTGGACACATTTAAGTTCCTCTCACTGTCACCATAAAGCTGTGAAAATTTGTCGTTAATCCGACGACAATAAGTATACGTTATTTTTTGTTAAAGACCTTGTATTTTGAAAAACATAAACTCCTAGAAAACGTCCATGAAGTAACAGCAAAGATTTTCAAGCTTGTTTATCGGCACAATCAATTTGTTTTCCCATCAAGGTCTGCTTTAACATGTGTAAGGACATCCAAATGTGTAAGGCTATTGGAAACCAAAAAAATAAAGGAATGGGATAGCTATAATTGGATAAATTCGGCATATGAAAACACCAAAATCAATGATTTTTTTTTAGTGGCTGTGTGACCTTGTGTCTGACACATTCATATGCAAATGACTAATCTGTGAAACAAACAGGGGCAGAGACAAACCACTCAAATGTTTGGAAACACTCATTGTGTGTCAGATAGCTAGTGATAACACATCCTAACATTGCTTTGTCTTGAGTTTATCTTTGAAACTTATAGGCACACAGATTAAACCTGTGTTGTTGATTTTGGAAAACACTACTGAGGCTGCCTTGCTTCCCTTCAGAACATCTACATTTTAACCAACTTACATGGCATTCTATGTTATGTTGACTTTATCACATGAAAGTTTATAGTGCATTTCATCAATTTATAAATAAATGTGAAAATCAAAATTTTCAACACAAATAATAGTCTCGCTACCTTAAGTTGAGGTAAACACACTAGTAAACATGTTGAAATGCACACAACTTCTAACTAACATTACAATGCTAAATCAATTAAGAAAGACAGTAATTCAAGAATGAATAAAATCAAGCAAGAATAATTATAAGGACCATTTTTAAACATTTAAATGCTACAAACTAACACAAACCTAAAACATGTCAGAGTAAGCCAGCGATAATTTTTAGGCTAGATGAATATGGCAATCCATAGGGAATGAAAGTGACTTCATATACCAATATTAAGAACATCAGTGAAAAGTTTACTGCTACACAATTTAACCACGTATTCTAAAGGACAGTAAAGAGCAATGTACAATGTATGCACAAGATATGTGTTCCAGTAACAATCACAATAGTGATAACATTTAACAACGCAATGCGCATAAATACACAATGGTATATTCTTCTATAGACAGCAGATTGATGAGATAATAGAAAAACAAATTAGTAGCAATTCTTTGGCGAGGGTGACATAAATTTTAATTTGGCTTAGCCAAACATATACATATACCCAGTAGTTGCATAAAGTATGGATATGGATATTTGCTGTTTTTTTCTCTTGTTTCTGTTTGTTGTTGAGTCTGTATCATTTTTTGTCAGAGACAGAGTGAGACACATGTGTAATTAGTTTACTAGTAGTTTAAATGATTGGCAAATGCTATGTCATGTGATATATGAATGCTCAGTGATTGGCAGATGCTGTCTCACATGATGTCTGTCTGTTTGATTCAGACATCACTCTGGTAATGTCTGATACTAGTATGATATGGATCAGATATGAATATAGATCCCTAGTATATATAATCTGTTAAGAGTTCAAATCTTATCTGCCAAAGGAAACAATTTACGCATTATAACCCTGGAAATGATGCAATTACGTTGTCATAGCAAGATTAATATGGATGATGTAGCTGAATGCATTGTAATATTAGCTAAAAAAAAAAAAGCAGAATCGATAGACTACAGTAATTTTTGTTCGATGTTGTCTCTTTTGCCAGTCAACATGAAATTTTCTTTTTAAATCTATGAAGAGGAAATTTTGTGAATAAAGCACAGCAGATTTAGATCAACACACAACTGATACAACAGTTTCCTATCACTTGATGACCCTACTAAAAAGTTATTGAAACTGTTCTCTAAAAAATCATACAAGCGTAAAGGGGCCTGTGTGATTCAATGACTTTCTTGGGGTTATTTTCAAGGAGAATCATTAAGGAATTTTCACCTGGAAATTAAGTCCAGCATGAAACCCATTCAAAGGTAGTTTACAGCAGCTGCTTGGCAACAAGTGAATTGTTTTCACCTGGCGTAAGCTATCTGGGCATGGGATACTAAGTAGATATGCAGTGAGAAAGATAATTATATTTATAGGTTATCTGTCCTGAAAATCTATATCTGGTATAGATAAAACTTGTAATGATGACACATAGCCAGTATTTATGTAAGCATTAGGAGTTAACCAATAGATTATTTTCACTGATTTTTGATGTATGATATAAAAAAAATGTAATTTTTGCTGGATTTTATTTTCACTGATTCATCCCTTCAGCGAAAACAAATGCCAAGTGAAAATAAAATCATTTGCAGTATACATAAAAGAAATTACGTCTTCCTGAATCTGATAAAATCAGATTAATTGTACAGCAGGAATTTTTTATTTCATGTTAACTGTAATTTTTGTTATAATTTTATTTTATTACATACATGCTTTTACGATTACCAAAACTTAAAAAAACTAAGTGCAAACAAGTCATTGAAAATGACACAGTCCCCGTTAAATGTTTGAAAGTTCTCTTTGTGCTCATCATATCAAAGCGGAGGGGTTGTCGCGAGCGTGTCCTTGAAACTTGAGTTCCAACTGGCGTATACAACAGATTGTTTATTTACATCAAAACACGTGTTCCGTGTAGTAGTAATATGGCCAAAAATAAAAACAGCCATTATTCGGCCATCTTTGATCTGATTATGAAACACACTGATATGTATATGATGTATGTGCCAAATTCGAATGAAAATGGTACATAAATTGTGGAAATATAGTAATAAGGCCAAAAAGTCAGATGGCTGTCAATCGACCATCCTTGACTAGATTTTGAAACAAATTGTCATGGACATGCATCCTAACATGTATAAAGTACATGTATGTGCCAAATTTGAATGAAAACTGACAAGATACCGCATAAAATCTTTGATCCAATTGCGAAATAAATTGCCATGGACATGTATCATAACATGAATAATCTATGTACCAAGTTTGAATGACAACTGACAAAGCATGTCCAAAATACAACATTTTACAAAAAACAAGATTGCTACCAGTCAGCCATTTTGAATCGAATCTCTAAACCACTGCATGTGCATATGTTCCACATAAGGTACTAGGTACATGCAAAGAATGAACGAAATCGGTCCACAGGATTCTGAAATATGACTCTGAACAGACTGACGCACGGAGGGATGGACGGACAGACTCAGGAACTCACGAACGGTCAGGGACTTGTATCCTAACATGTATGATCTATGTACTAAATTTGAATAAAAACTGACAAAGCATGACCAAAATACAACATTTTCAAAAAACAAGATGTCTGCCAGTCGGCCATCTTTGATCCAATTGTGAAACAAGTCATCATGGACATGTATCCTAACATGTATAATCTATGTACCAAGTTTGAATGAAAACTGACAAAGCATGTCCAAAATACAACATTTTCAAAAAACAAGATGGCTGCCAGTCGGCCATTTTGAATCGAATCGCTAAACCACTGCATGTGCATATGTCCCACATAAAGTACTAGGCACATGCAAAGAATGAACAGAATCGGCCCAAAGGATTCTCAGATATGACTCCGGACGGACGCACGGACACACAGACCGGATGGACGGAGACCGAATTATAAGTCCCCGTTTTCAGACTTCTTCCGAACGGGGACTAATAATAGTCATCAAATTATGGAATTTTTAACAAATTATTAAATATTCTTTTGGAGAGAAAAAAATTCTATTCTATTCTATTCTATTCTTTTCTTTTCTTTTCTTTTCTTTTCTTTTCTTTTCTTTTCTTTTCTTTTCTTTTCTTTTCTTTTCTTTTCTATTCTATTCTATTCTATTCTATTCTATTCTATTCTATTCTATTCTATTCTATTCTATTCTATTCTATTCTATTCTATTCTTTTCTTTTCTTTTCTTTTCTTTTCTTTTCTTTTCTTTTCTTTTCTTTTCTTTTCTTTTCTTTTCTTTTCTTTTCTTTTCTTTTCTTTTCTTTTCTTTTCTTTTCTTTTCTATTCTATTCTATTCTATTCTATTCTATTCTATTCTATTCTATTCTATTCTATTCTATTCTATTCTATTCTATTCTATTCTATTCTATTCTATTCTATTCTATTCTATTCTATTCTATTCTATTCTATTCTATTGATAATCAATAAAGTTCACAGGCAATCATACTGCATGGAAATCTCATTGACATTTCAAAACGACAGAATGGTGCACAGCAGGAGGGGTTGCAAAGTATCATGATCATACATCAAATGAGACAGTGTCTCCTCAAAATAAATAATCAAATAAACACAATTTGAAATCCCTTCTTCATCCTGACATGAATATAATATCTGATTATTGAAATGATGTATTGTCTTTGTGATTTGCTATGAATACATGACATTCATATCTTGAAAGTTATCATTGAGTTTTTCGGCCCCTGCACAAACACCTTATTGATATAATGCCGTGTAAATTAACCCTCTCCATGACATTTTGAAAGCTGTAGCTTTTTGTATTGGCTAGATATCACTTTACGTTGTTTTCATAGTATTTGAAGCATGGGATAGCCAAGTGTTGAATTGCACTCTGCTAAATGCATCATAATTGTTGACAGAACTGGAGTAGAACCATTATTATAAGTACAAAATATCTCAACAGAATTTAGTATATACAGTAATTAAATTTAATTTAGCATATTGATTTAAAACAAAATTTACATAAATTATTTATTAATTTATAGAACTGTTCTTATATTTAAAACATTTCATGTTTTATTTTCATAGATTTGTTTTTATATCACGTTACGAGATAATAATAAATAAAAATAAAAAAATATACATCGCACATGATTAGAACTTCTAATCAACAACATTTATTTTACATAACTAAGGTAAATTTACCTTTGCTCTTCTTAGTGACTTCAGGGACCGGTCAAGTTCGTTACGTGTAGCAGTCATTCCCAGCATATTTATAGATCTGTCTTATTTACCGCGTAATTTCCAATAAGTTGACAGTTCCAAAATTAACAGGTCCGACACTCGTCTTAAAATTCCCGGTGCGTGCTAGTAATAGCCAACTCTCATATAGCACAGTGTTAGGCAAAGTGTCGTCTGGTGACAAGCCGGTTGCGCGCTTGTTTCGGCAGGATAGATTCAAAACGTACACACTATGAAGTAATGTTGTTATCTGGAAGCAATGTACTGCAGCAGCATATCAGGAGACATTACTAAATCCATGGAAAACTTGACAATAGTGGCATATGTATAATGGACACAACTAAACACGCAGGGGCTGAAATTATATGGCCTTGTAAACGAATTGCTCAAAGGGAAGCAAAATACAGACGCGACTATTTCAATAAAGGGGTGTGCACGCTGGGTGTTGTATATGATGACATTGTGTAATCAGATAAACTTACGCTAATGTGTATCAACTTTATTTAAAAGATCTTGCATGTATTGTCAATACAAATTTTAAAAAACAAAAGACGATCTTTGGTACATTATGACGTCAGAGTTTTAATGTGATTCCTTATAATAAACTTTGAATGGTCTAGTCCATGCAGATGAGGGTTTCCAACGACAACCATAACTACCCAACTTCATAACGCATTGGTTGACTTACCTGCCGGGGTCAATGCGCGATCACTATTTGTTGACTGCAGAGGGCTCCCCTCTGAGCAATCATGATTTTAAAATCACATTTATGATTGCAAATTACCATACCGAAAAAGAAAGTAAGCTTGCATATTAATTACCAGGAATATCACTGATAGGGGAAATGTTAGAAATCTAGATTATCAGGGTCTTGAAGAAATAAATAGTTCTTTGAAAATAGATAACGCATAATTACCAAACGCTTCAGCGTGGTATTAAGAGTTTGATTTCAGGGGTGGGTGATACCAACGTGGAAAATGGATGAACATGGATGGGGTAATTCCTGGAATTGCAATAGAGAGGGTTCAGGCCGAAATACAATATATAGTGTTTCTATGTTTCGTCTGACATTTCTGTGATATTCTGCTGCTGTAAATAATGCAATATTTGTTTATATATATGCAATTGCAATATATGCAATTCAGTGTGTTGTGTGCACTCCAGGGTTATTCGTTTTTTGCTCAAAACACCCCTATTTTTCAATGGCTGAGTCGAAAGTTTCACTCCCACTGGAAAATCTGCATTGTTGCTTGAATGAGATCTATAGAAAAAACAAAAGCCATAACAAAGGGTACCTGGGGGTGGCGCCAAAACACCCCTCGTTTAACGGGTCATGCGTACATAAAACATGCGTACGTGCTTGCATTATCCCAAAAGATAACAAGAGAACTGGTGATGGTTGTAGAACCATAACTGCCTCAGCTCAAAGACTTATGTAATACAAGGGAATGTAATGGGAAATGTATTGTAGTGTTACCTCTGTGTAATTTACAATATATCTGCATTAACCTTCACTATTAAGGACAATATGGGAGTAGAAGCAAGGCTACGCAAATTCGCGAAATAGTTAGTTAGAATTACCAGACATTGTGGGATATAAAGAAGTGGCATATTAGCCCAACAAACATACTCGCAAATATCCATACATGTCTTATTGTGTGGGGAAAAGCTGTCATGTACACATTCATAATAACTGGAAATGCTTTCACAACAGAAAACAAATGTTATTGCTGTAAATAATTATGAACAATAACAACTGAAATTTAGAAAAACTATGAACAAAAAATAATGAAAGTCTGTGATTTTCTGCACAGTTTCCAGGAAATTATTAACCGAACCATAACATTTATAAAAAGCACAGTGCTGAGATTCACTTCGAGTATATCAGAAATATAATCTTACAATTGCATACAAGTCGTCAAAACGTACAGTTTGGTGAAATAATTCAAATTTTGTATAGTTCAATATGCATACAACCACCCATGTACTAGTACATTTTGACAATACACCCCTCTTTCACATTGTGCAAATACAAACAAGACATTAAACCTTCCTGACAGTAACATGTAAGCGTTGTATTAACCCGAATGAAAAATCTTGAGTCACGGCGAATACTTCTATCGAGTCGCCCATTTAAAAACCGCTTCAACTAGCCAAGGCCAATCAATAATGTGCGGGGCCATTAATTAAATAATATTAATTTTATTAACACCTACACATTCCCCGGAGAGATTGGCAATGGCTATAAATGTTTAAGAAAGAATAAAAGGTTAAACAAATTAAATAAATAATATAAAAGAAAAACATACATAAAACTAAGCTAATACATTACTGTAACAGAGAAAGAAAATATTAAGACTAAATTATTATACATTGTACAATAAAAAGATAGAAAAAATGCAAAACTTAACTGTGAACGAAAATTGTCACTGGGGTTGCTGTCTTATTTCAAAACACTTCTTTAGGCACCTTGCTACAGGGAGTGTTAGACCACTGTTGTTTAGCAAGGCTATGAATTGTGTCTTTGGTGACAAATTTTGGTTTTTGCCATTTCGAATAAGACATTTCTATCGGGGGTACAACTTTTGCATGACATCATTAGGTGATATTCATCTTCTACTTGATTCTGATCACAAAGATTACATAATCTATTAGCAAGGGGTATTCCGTTGTATCTGTCAGTCACAATATTTTGCAGGGTAACAAGGTAGGTTTCAAAAGCAAAATTGTTTTTTAATTCTCTGTATGTTCTTAATTTATTTATATTTCATTTTGGTTTGATTAATTGTCGTTTTGTAATTCACTTTTCCAAGTTGATATAAATGATGTTTGTATATTTTTATTAATTTGTCCTATTTGCCTTGTTGTTAGAATTTCATTGTTGTCAACCAGGTTATACTGGTTGATGTTAATCAAAAGGGAGTCTACCATTTACTAGTAATTTCTTAATATTAATAATTTACTATTAAACTCAAAAACAACGTAATGTTATTACTTCTACACCAGGCAACACCAATTAAAACCAACATCGATTTAGAATTACTGTGGTCAATGACATTGACATTTTTTTGCTTTTCCATAAAGCAGCAGTTTCCCGTTTTTAATAATCAAAACTACCCTTGACACCCTGGAGAAGTATGTCCATTGTTTCACAACAACGACTGTCCCAAGAGATTTTCGTATTCTCAATTTCTCAAGATGAACGTCCCAGGGTTGTTCTGTTTACTAGAAGGAAATGTCCTTTGACAGCATTACTTGAATTAATTTCCATTGCACAAAAAAGCAGCAAATACTCTGACTGAAGCACAGAATTGGCATGATTTGTCCCGGCCATTCACGCAAACTGCAAATCAAGACTTTTATCGCATCCATAGTTGTTGACAGCCGATGGATGATGATGGATGTATTGTGACGTATTTTGACCCCCGGATTCTGACCTTGCATTCTTACCACATTTACTGCCCATTTCATATCCGTCCAATTTCCTTTCATTATTTCATCCAGATTCCATGACATTTAACACTTAAAACCAACCTTTATTTCACAGTCACTCTAGTTTTCACTTTTCTAAAATTATCTTACTGATCAAAAGACTTTTCACTCCCATCATGCAGTCTCCCATAGTACTTCCGCAGACACAGCGGCGATCGCCAACATATCTACAAATAACCTCGCTCTCAGGAGCTGAGGAATAAATACTTGTAAATTATGAAACGAATATAAACATAGCCCTTTCACTAAACCCGTAAATTCGCCAATCTGTTTATATCCCATAATGCTTCACTCCTGAAAGCTCGATCGATCGAAATACTTCCGTTCTGTATTTGGGTCTCAGTGTATGGTGTTGGAGTTTGAGTTTTTGGTCTGTAATACTGGCATTTCAATCAAGGTTAGTGTAAAATAACGATAGACCTTTAAATTACATATAATTTGATATCAATGTATTCTATGCCAACATTGCGTCGTAGATGTGCTGTTATGATATTGGAATGTATTGATCACCCCGGCAACGTGAAATGTTCGCAAGGTGATTACGTGACGGGGATACAGTCACTTCGCCCGAACTCCTTCGCCTGATTACCAGTTCGCCCGTTTTCCTTTTCGCCCGATTTACCGATGTAATAACGGTAGGCCTACTGGGGGTTTCGATTCGAAATGTACATCTGGTAAAATGCATAAAATCGACCATATGATCGCATTTTAGTCAGGGTTTTCTTGCCGATGCAAACACTGCAACTGATGTCCGCCAATGCGGGTAATCATCCCCATTCACAATGGAGGGGTGGCCGACAGGCAATGGGACAGGTATGCATCGGCCGTCATACACAGATTTTTCACTTGTTTCACCATCGGTGTTTGAATAAAATACTTTCACAGTGGTGTCGTTGGCAGAATAATTTTAATCCGCGCATTTTATGCAAAGATTGACCATTGACGGAACCTTTGTACGCCCTCCGGTGTTGGGAACTTGGAACACTAAGTACCAGTAGTACCTAAAGCCAACCTCAGCGTTTATCAATCTAATAAAACTCGCAAATCACGACGTCGTTACCGTATTTTTAAAGTTTTAAATACAATTTATATAGTACCAATAATATATTATTTCCTCTTTTTTTACTGTCAGATTTTACAGTCGATTCACGCTAATTTATTTTAAATTTCGACCATACTTTTAAATTGAAATAGAAACACAACATTGTATATAATTAATATAGTATTAGGGCCCGATTTACGCTAATTTATTTTAAATTTCGACCATACTTTGAAATTTCGACTTCTACGTTATCTTGTTTTGACTACACGTAAATACCAAACATACAAGGAATCAGGAGAAACTGGTAATCGGGCGAAATGGTAATCGGGCGAAATGGCAATCGGTCGATTGTCCGCCCCAATAGTATATTAATTGTATACATATTCTGTACAAAAAGTATACTTTTTTGAAATTGTGTACATTATTTGTATACAAAATTCGTACATACAAGAAAACAGCAGTACATTATTTGTATGCACACTTTATACAAATTCATTAATGTATATTTGTTGTATACTAGAAATGTACAGATTTTTTGCATAGGATTCAATGCCTAAATATTGTATAATTTACATATACATAAAATGTACAATATCATGACTAAGAAATAAAGAGTAACCAAAAAAATTTATGTTAGAATCATGTCAGAATGAAGTATAATTTATGTATACATTAATTGTACAAATTATTGACTTGGCATCTTGACAAATATTAGTATTATTTATGTATACATAAACTGTACACAAATAGGGAATTTAATATTCAATTAAATTCATAAGAGAGAATGAAAATATTTTTATTTGATTAATTACAGGAATACTAAACTATATTTTTGGATATCAGTAAAATTATATTTTTACTACAGTTTACTGAAAGAATTCAGTCATTATAAGAAGAGTGTATAACACATTCCCACGAGAGTTGTTTAGAGTTTGCCTAATTTGCATATATTAAAAATTAACCTGTTTTGGATCCTAACATGACTTATTGCCAATTTTTATGAACTTTTTTTTGATCAATTTAACTAAATTAAAATTTAATTTTCCATTATATATCTAGTTTTGGCATTTTTAGTTGAGGAAAATACAATGAAATAAATCAGTATTACTCTCACCACAATCAGTTTGTTGTACATCCTTGGCTGACATGTATGTCAAACAGATACAATATAGGATGTTATACCACTTTTGGTCACATGCATCATTGTTCTCGCCAACGATTTATTATTGCAAAAAGGGTGAATTTATATGCAAATTGTAAAAAGCGTTACCGTTTACAATTTGCATTACAAATTAAACAAAGTATATGCATTTAATCACACAAATCACAAGGAGGGTGCAAATCGCACTAATTTAATTATACTTTCTATGGAAAAAAAGTACTACACTACAATTCAATATTGACACATTTGTTTTCGTCCTGGATCTTAATTTTAATTTTTTTAGAACAACAATCATTTGAACGACACATTTCTCTGAATTCTGCATATGATGTTGCAGTCACTGGTTCAGGCGGTGGCTGTTCATATCTTTCAACCTTAGGCTTGTGTACGGAATTGGAATCGTCAATTACTTGCTTTCGGTAGTGGAGGTTGGAGAGCATCAGATACGATTTTCTGAAGAGAGTTACTTGTTCGTTTATATGTTCTCAACCCATCATCCGATCTGTGATCAGTGTGTTCTTTGATTAGTTGCTCATCAAAGCCTTTTTCATACAACGAAGTCGCCGCAGTAACCTAAAAGTATGAAAAGAATGATTTGAGAAGTAAATATATCGACATTTATTTGCATCGCGTTTGAAATACGTTTTCACAATGTACAATATTTGTTTTCAATCGGCGAAATTCAAACACATTTGAACCCATCCCAAGATCCCACCCACTCCAGAATCACTTGAGACAAACTTACCTTACCCGAGTGTCCAGTATGATACCCATCTATTCCAGCCAGATCACACATTCTTTTTGGATATTGTCGTAAAGTATTTACTCCAATCTTCTGTTTAGAAAATTTTAGCCCTCCGCTGGACGTCAGTGGATGTCGGTAGAAGAGACCTTTCGGTGGAATACATTGCAAATAACGTTTCAATAACTGAACAACACAACGCGTGTTGGAAGGATCGCTGTATTGGCGCACATTTTTTATCCGGGATTCCCCGCGAGTAATACAGTCCTTGATTATTTTTACACGGTCTACCATTAAATTCAATATAGTCAGCTTGATTTTCTGATCCTTGTACGAACTGTTCGGCTGTAAGGTTACTATGTTCGTCCACTGCTCGGGGAGCGAACACTTTACACACATAAAAGTAGACCGCATAACTCAAATTTGTAGCAGACTCTATGGAAAAAACCTTATCCCACAATTTGTTTTCATCATCATCTGCGTATGGTTCAGCTTGACATTTAATAACACCTATTCCCTGCCTGTCTATACTCTTCATAACACCGTCCACGGTGTGATGGAATTCCATAAATTCCCGAGCATGTGTATCCATAAAGCACAAGTCAACTCTTTTGCATTCGTCACGTAAATATCTCTGAATTGAAGCGACACAACCAAAATGAAAGTTCACGTACACCAAGTTCGCTGCATAATCTGGGAACAAATGTGAACACGTCACTACTGCTTACCCCGTGCTTCTCGACTCATTCATTTCTGGCTCGGACCCATTCATCCCACACAGACACTCCCCAGTTAGTACATCTACGCATGTTTTTTGGCACTCACGAATTCTGACTGGCAGCTATCTGTTCATTGTCTACAGGTAAACCGAAACATTGACGTTCTTGTTGTTTTGTTAACTTAAAATCTTCTTTTTCGTCGTATTGAGAGCAAAATCTCTCAATGTCATCGTTGTACTCCGAATCGGAGATGTCACTGTATTCGAGCGCTGAGCGCTGCCTGCATTCGAAATAACAAGACCATGCTTTGTCACGTGGAAAGTTCAAATGTATTGAAAATATTGACCAATGAGTGGAGTTTATTTGAAAAGACCATTCAGCAAATAAGGCTTATTGGTCATATCACTTCACATCCAATCGTATTCGATGAACGCAGATGAGCTTTACTAATTTGAATCTCAAAGAGCATTCTCATGCAAATTTGAAGTGGCACAATCTCACGCACAACCGAAACAGTCACTAAAAATCTCTTGCAATTTAATCGTTTTATGCATGGGGATGCGTGGTATAAGTCGTTAATCGCAACTCGTTGTCGTGCGTTTACAACTATAAAGGCCAAAGTTTCGGCCTCGTGGGTTTACAAGATGCTGACAAAAACTGTGGCCTTTACAGTTATAAACGCACTCCAACTCGTGCGATTAACTATACTAAATGAATGTACTATATAGTCAGTCAGGTAAGCATAAACAATTGATAAATTGAATTCTAAATGTAAGTATGGGTAAATACAAATACATGCTGTTGTGAAATAAGACCATACACTTGCGCAAATGAAACGCACAATGAAGTTGAATTTCATTTTGCGAAGGATAGTATCAACAGAGATGTGTATACTGAAAAGTAATATCTATCCTTTTTTTGCATCGCTGAGCATTTCTGTTTTAGTATATTGGTTTGAAAATGTTGAATTTGCATGATTTGCAATGGTTTTTTTTTAACTGAAACTCCCCTATTGATTGAATCCCGGGTTTGAAGGAGAACGCCACGCCACGTGATTTGTTTGAATACAATGGTGAAGGGTGCAGTTAGACCGTCCGATCTCGATGGAACTTTGAATCAGTCATACGTAGTTTAAATTTATGTTGAAGTTAAAAGTTCCTCTACAAAATTGTACATTGGCAATGGTACTCCACTGATGGGATGACTTTCGTCGACAGCGGTCGTCGCTGATCTGTACGCTACAACTTTGCTTGTGATGTTGCTTATTAGCCGTGGATTGAAAAAATCTTGATTAATACCGGTTTAAATGTTGCTCATTTGGCGTTGGTAATCTTTATTCGGAACTGGGTAACGCCGCAACGTCGCCAGCAGAAACCTCCTGGTACTTCGATGTTGATAGTTGCTCTTCCTGGCAATCGATAATTTTACTGCGTGTGAATCTTCCAAGAGCCCTTCAGGGTTTATAAAGTTCTCTCAATCGTAGTATTCCATGTGATGTACACCTAATATGCCAAAAATGTTGCTGAACGATTTGAACTGGATAACAATAGCAGACGAACATTTGTTTACAAAATAAAAATAGTTCTAAAAACAAGCAATATGTTTTCGGCTGTTGCCATGGTAGGACATGAACGTGAAGCTAACGTCGATTTATAACTAAAACCGGGCACCGTATTATACGAAGTTGGCAAAAAAATATTCAGTCTTTAGAAGTCACTTTATTTTATTGCAAGAATGTATTCTGCCGTTAAATGTATTATTTCTGTTTTGCGATAGTATTTTCTAGTTGGAGGCAGCGTTTACATTTCATTACGTTGATACAGTGTAACAATATCGGCGCCGGTGTGCAACGTAGCCAAAATAAAAGACATGATCATTTGAACACTGCTATTACAAGACTGGTAGGAGGTAATAAATTTGAGGCGAAGGTATTCAAAAAACAGTTTTTGGTTGTTGCCATGGTAGCGGTGGGCCAGGGTTGTTTTCCAATTAGTGATGGTACGACCTGCCTGTCAAGTACCGGTATGAACAAAATTAGACAAGCCAAACAAATTTAAAACCTGTTGCTGGTGAAAAGTTACCCCAACTTTGGGGTAATTTTTCTCCGTAATGAAAATAGACATAAGAAAGAGTAGAATGTCGTCCGTGCTTTTTAATCGAAGAAATGTAGGGTGTGGTACATTTGCGTGAAGGTGTTCAAAAAAATCAGTTTTTGGCTTTTGCCATGGAAACGGTGGCCAGAATTTGTTTTAAGATTTTATAACCTAACTAGAGTGAAGGTGTGACATGCCTGCCAAGTTTGAACCAAATCAGCCCAGCCAAAAAAATCACAGAAGAGTTAAAAAGCCATTCCCGGTGAACAGTTAGCCTAACTTTGGGGTCAGATTTCTCATTAATGAAAAAAGATATCAAAAATTCAAATAGCAAATTTGTACCCACACTCAAGCTGAGTAAAATGAGCTATGTCTGAGGTGTTGTATCCTAAATTTGAGGAGGAGATATATTTAGCGCGAAGCTATCCAAAAATCAGTTTTTTGGCTGTTGCTATGGCAACTTTTTTTCAGATTGTTCCTAATAACTAGGGTGAAGGTGTGACCTACCTGCTAAGTTTGAGCAAAATCGGCCAAGCCAAAAAAAATCACAAAAGAATTAATACGTGAAAACACTGGAAATCACACACAGACACACTAAAGTGATTTTAAGGGCGATCCTAGTGGAGCGGATCGCCAATACCATGTTCATTTGCATATTAACTGTGATACCGAAAACATTATTGCATGGGTGATATGCAAATTAGTTTTAGTCCAAATAAGTGACTGCCTAGAAGTATCATTACTGTTGTTCAAATTTCATTTCACTCAGCAAGTATATTCATGTACCCCAAGGGTAAAATATCGTACTTCTAAATATTGTTTATTTCTGCTATGTTTCAAAAAACGCTACTCTTGAAAGGACTACATACTTTGTTTTCTCTCATACCTCATTTGCATATGGGATGTGGAAATACCGATTTTGATTTCAGGGACGAATTAAAATAAACTGCAGTACATATGCAATAATGTGAAATACTTCATTTTCACTGTAAACATTTTCCCGCTAAAATAATTTCCAGTGAACATGCCATTTCCCTCATATTGAGACTTGACACAACACAGTGAAAATTGGATTCACACGTTAATGCTTGAAAACGAAAATAAATTAAGTGAAATTCTATGTGACTTCATGAGAGTTGGAAATGAATAAATTATATGACACCCGATCCTACCACTCCATATACAATGTAAACTACACCCCCAAAACATCCTTTCACCAGTTTATTCTATTTGACTTCAGGAGAAATTGAAATAAACAAATTATATGACAACGAACTTAATTTTAATTTCAGCCTCTAGTTCAGCACTAATTAAATAAACTACCTCGTCTTCATGCCAACTTGAAGTTATTCATTGCCTACATCAGTTACTTCAAAATCTTTGTTTCAATCCCAGGAATTTCACTTGCTATTAATTGCATGGGAGTGCCAGTCTTTTATTGACTCCCGTGTGCGAAGCACAAAAGGGAGTCTTTGCAGTTACCCTGTCTGTATGTCTGTATGTATGTATGTATGTATGTGTGTATGTATGTCACTTTTTTTGTTCCACCGTTATCTCAAGAACCACTAATCAAATTTTGATGAAACTTGGTACATAGATGCTCTGGGATAATGCGCAGAGTTGATTAGGTTTTGGTAAAAATCTATGAATATTAATTACCTAATTTGCATGATAATTAGCTGATTTTTAGCTGTCCCGAGACTGTTCCACTGATATCTGAAGAACCACTCATTGGATTTTGATGAAATTTGGCACATGGATACTCTGAACTAGTGCGCAGATTTGATTAGTTTTGGGTAAAAATCTATGAATATTAATTACCTAATTTGCATGATAATTAGCTGATTTTAAGCTGTTCTATGACTTTTCCACTGATTTTTGAAGAACCACTCATTGGATTTCAATGAAACTTGGCACATGGATGCTCTGAACTAATGCACAGATTTGATTAGTTTTGGGTAAAAATCTGTTAATATTATTAATTACCTAATTTACATAATGATTAATCAATTTTCAGCTTTTCCACTGATATCTCAAGTACTAATCATAACATTTCAATAAAACTTGGTACATAGATGTCCTATGACACTGCACAGACCTGATGGTTTTTAGGGTAATATCAGTACATATTAATTACCTAATTTGCATAATTAATTAACTTTCTGCTTTTGATATTTCGAGTAGTAATGAGGACTGTTACTTGAGGACTGTGCAGAGACCTAATTAGTTTTTTGGTAAATATTTGTGCATATTAATCACCTTATTAGCATAATTAGTTAATTTTCAGCTTTTCACCTGATATCTCAAGTACTAATCATCACATTTCAATGAGACTTGCGACATAGATATTTTAGGACTATGCAGAGACCTGATTAATTTTGAGATAAAAAATTGTGCCTATTAATTACCTAATTTGCATAATTAGTTAATTTTTTGCTGTTCTATGGCTGTTGCACTGATGTCTAAAAACCACTCATTGGATTTCAATGAAACTTTTAAAGAGTACCCATCACATTTCAATGAACCTAAGACTATGCACCATATTAGTTTTTGGTAAATATTTATGCTTCTTAATCACCTAATTAACATAATTAATTAATACTAATATCTCAAGTATTGATCATCACATTTGAATAAAACTTGGTACATAAATGCTCTAGGACAATAGACAGCCTGATTAATTTTGGGTTAAAATCTGTTCATATTAATTCTCTAATTAGCATAATAATTAATATTTTTTTGATTCTAATCACATTCCAATGAAACTTGGTACATTGTGCAGACCTTATTAGTTTTACACCTAAATCTGTTCATATTAGTTACCTTATTTGCATAATTAGTTTTCAGCTATTCCATCAATATCTCAAGTATAAGTAATTTTGAATTAATTTTTAATGTGTCTCCAAAACTCTCAGCACACAGGAGTTCTTTCTAAGCTTTCTTTGATTTTCTATTGTAATGTCAATTTCTTGCGATTACTCGGAACATGAAGCTGTAACCACAGGGGCTGTAACAAAATCCTGGTATAAGCACCAGTTATATAGGCAGGCTTCAACTATGCATGTGAAGCTGAGAGGTATATCCAATCCGATAGATTTCTCATTGTTTGGTAACTATTTGCTGCAAATGTAACAAACATCAATATAAAGATGTTACCCACACAGCATTCTACAGGTTACTTGTTGTATATATATTTTAACAACACACTAGTAGCTTCACGGTGAGTGGCTTTCGCGATAAAGGGTTTCGTATCTGGCGGGTTTTGCATGGAGTAGAGCTTTGTCTCAGTAACTGGTGCTTTCATCCTTGTTGAGAATTAACATTTGATGTTTCCTTAACCCCTGGTGCTATTCTGGGAATACCTTCCTGGCAAGAGTTCCAAAATAAGACCCATGCTCTGATAATGCCTCTAGTTTCAAAGACCAATAAACCGTACCATTATGATCTTATTGGTGCTGCAAAGGATAGTTGAATGTTGTTTATTGAAATTAATAATTCCCATAACCGGTCTCCAATATAGATAAATTGTAGTATGCAACAAACTGTATAACTCAGTCTCAACAATGAAATAAAGGAATGTATATATATACATGTATATATATATATATATATATTTACATTATTACTAATGCATTGCAATACAACTAATTCAAATTGAAAGAAATTGCAATATAAAATATTCCATCAGTCATTTTTATATGCATATATATTTGTCGTTTCGCATATTTTATTCTATTTAAATCAAAATCCTGATAATACATTTTCAATAAACTTTTGAAGGTACCTGGAGCTTTTCTGGCTTTCGCTTGCACGATCTATAGAAAAAACAAAAGCCATAACAAAGGGTACCTGGAGGTGGCACACAGACACCCCTAGTTTAACGGGTCATGTGTACATAAAACATGCGTACGTGTTTGCATTATCTCAAAAGATAGTAAATACTTGTAAATTATAGGATAGGATAGGATATTTTATTTGGAACGTACACAAAAACAATGCTTGAGTAAAGTCCAACGTAAGAAACATACAGTATCACAACTAATCTAAAATAATTTTAAAATCTGAAAAACAAAATTAGCTAAAATACTACAAATATATTTGTCTACACTAGAGAAAACATTAATAAACAATTCTCCATTTGGTAATGTTTGATAGTCAGGTGAGTATTTGAACAATGTATAGAGGAATTTTTTTCTGTGTTCAGAAAAACTGTCACAATGAAAAAGGTAATGTTTTTCATCACCCACATCCTTAAGAGTCACATTTGTTACATACCCTGTCAATTTTATTTATTCCCCTGTGACGACCTACATTTTGTATTTCAATTGGCAAGAAGTGGGCTGAAATGCGAAATTTGGTTAATGCTACTCTGTGTTTTTTTTTTATATCATCCAAGTATTTTTCAAATTTATAATTATTTTTGAATGTTTTATAAGTACTTAGTTTATTATGACCAGTTTTGTTCAACTGACTTTCCACATTTGTTGAGTAAATTTGGTTTAACTTTTCTTTAAACAGATTGCAAAAATTTGCCTGATTAGTATCCGTGTTTGTCATATTTGTAATTTGTAGAAGTTTTTGGACAAATTTATACCAGGGATCGTATTTAAACCCACTACTTTCTTTAAAAGCAGCTTTGATAATTATGTTGTTTGTTTTCTTACATGACAACCTTTGATAACATTTTATGACAGTAGTACAAACATCAATCACAAGTGGGAAACGACCTAGTTCACCTCTACAAGCAATATTCGATGCCTTCCTATGTACCGGGTACTCCCAAAACTCTCTTACAAAACTTTATATGAAGTTTTTCTGGTAATATTTTGTCAGAGAATAGCTTTGATACAAAAACAGTATTATCAATCTCTGATTTGCTATTGCCAGTTCCACTAAATAGATTAGTCAGAAAACTATCCCAGACTTCTGACCCATAAAGCAGTGTTTCAGCCAGGATTTCGAAACGTGGGACACAGTGACCCATGTCAGCCAAAAAGTGGGGACACACAATTTTTTTTAGGGACACCCATTGTTAAATTTTCATAATTTATTGCATTTCACTCAAAAAAGTATGTTTACCTTTAATTTTTATTTCCATGATTGACAATGTACATAATACACATCAGCAAAGCCAATCAATATCAATACTCATTAATGAGATATACGGGTATAGATAATAACATTCATTTCGTATGAAATGCTCTCCTTGGTTTACTTGATTTCCATAAAGCAAGGGCTTCATTCAATTGAAAATCTTCAATACTGGGTCCCTCGCCAGAGATCAGAGACAGCGTGTCCACTCTATGAGGTTGCAGTCTATTACGCGTTTTGGTTTTTATACGATTCTGAATCGAGAACCCACGTTCGCAATCTGCTGTTTGAACTGGAAGTATAAGTGCTAAACTCGCCAATTTAAGTAGATTTGTAAATTGTTCTTTATGATATTCGTATATTATCTTCCATAAGGTTGACATCTTATCACGTGGATATTTCTGTTGCACTACTAATTAATGGCTTTACAACTGACCATTCATGCTTGGTCTCATCGCCGTCAATTATAGCCGTAAACACCGTACCATCATATGACTCGCGATCTGTACCAAAGTGATTAATTAACGTGTCCATTTCATTGTTTCCGTATTCACCGAGGTCGTCACTTGATAAGTAACTTAGCGGTCGCATAGCTAGAATAGTGAATGGGGTTATAACATCACTAGTCTCCGTCGGAAATCTTTCATTTAAATTCTCCAAAATATTATCGGTAAAGCTCTTTGTCGTGTTTTCGAATTGCTTCACAGCTTGGGGTGATGCGTTGATCGAATGGTCGAAATACTTGAACTTCGATCGTTTGTCACGTAGTGCATTCAACTGGTTTACAAATTGTCCACCTTCCGATGCGATCGATTTAATTTTCGCAATGGCACTGCTAACGGACACTTGAACCATTGCGATGTCGATGTCAGCCTTTTGAAAAACCAAACTCAATTGTGTCATAACGGGCATCACATCAATCAACAAGTGCATTGTTGCAACGAACTGAAAGTCGGTCATTTTGTTCATTATTCCCTTTGCTATCGGGTTTTGTCGTGATACTGATTCGAAGTAAGTAACGAGAGAGCCATACGTTCTATAAATTGTTTCTAATGCACTATAGAACGAAAACCACCTCACTTCGTGGACTTCTTTATATTTCAATTGTGGGTCATCTAACACCTTTTGTATATCCTTCACAGCTTCGACACGTACGGATGAACGTTTAAAATAATAGTAAATGTTCGTCAACACTTGTTGGTATTTCTTCATATAGTTTACTGAGTTTGCTGCCTGACTTGTACAGAGAGCGAGGCGGTGCGCCACACAATGGACACTCATATAGTTTACTGAGTTGGCTGCCTGACTTGTACAGAGAGCAAGGCGGTGCGCCACACAATGGACACTCATATAGTTTACTGAGTTGGCTGCCTGACTTGTACAGAGAGCGAGTCGGTGCGCCACACAATGAACGCTCAACAAAAAAGGATTTACTTCACGTCGCAATCTCGCTGCAACTCCGTTAAGCCGTCCACGCATGACACTCGCCCCATCACTGCCGAAACCAAGTAGTTGTCTTGCTTCTATTTTTTCTGATCTAGTAACATCTGTTTCAGCGTTTCAGTGATTACCAATGCAGTTCCATCCTTTACTGAAACATTTCCCAAATAACGAGTTCTTGGCAGAAAGTCCGAATCCATAAGTCCTCACGTATACAACCAGTTTTTTGGTTACTGATATGTCTGTACTTTCGTCCGCCAACACGCTGACAAACTCACTACCATGCAACTGATCTTCAATATTTTTACGAATTACAGTGGCCATGGCATCCTGCATTTCGTCTGCAGTTTGTTGGGTAGTGTATGTCGCATATTCACCAGATTTCAATTTTCCCAGCGTGTTTATTCCTTGAAGTTGTAATAATTGTAATAATGATGAATATTTCCGAGTGGATATGTCTTCCTTTGCAAACCAATATACACTACGCATTGCCGATATAATTGATTCTTCTTTGTCGCTCAGAACACGTGACGTGGCTTTTTGAAAATTACGGCGTAAAACAATTTCTTGAATGGCTTTTTTGTGATCAGAGCACTGCAAAGTGCAGAGTGGACGTCCGAAAATTGAAGCATCCTCCGCTACGCGTGTCTGTAAACGGATTTGATTTCCCGGTGTCTTGACACCATTTACAAATCATTCCTTTCTCATTGTGACGGATCAACCACTGTGAATATTGTGGTTTGTGTAGCCACCCATTACTGAAGTTTCGGACTTTCTGTTTCTTGTGGACCGGTTCGTTCGTATCATCGTGTTGTATGCTCTGGTTTGATTCAGCTTGTGTTTCGGTGATGTTGACATTTTCATCAGTGTCTGTCGTACTCGTAGTAGCTGCCGTACCATGTCCTCCAAAAAAACTTGTGATTCGTTTTTGGCTTGACATTCTTATGACGATTGACACGATGGACGTAGTGACGGTTAATGTAAATTCCCCTGTGTTCACGTGTTTCGACTTCCAACTATGTTGAACTGCCACAGAGCGGCAGCACAATCCGGTCATGCTGCGTTCACGATTGTTGATTATTACCTAGTGATGATTAAAATAATGATAAAGTAAATTTTTTGAATTGTTATGAAATGCAAATAAATTTCAACTTATTTCATCGTAAGCGAATGATTCTGATCGCATTTTCAACACTTGATGCTGTAGAAATGAATATGCACCATGTTTTGACCTGACAGGTCAGGTTGATAATTAACCAATGAAAACGATGGATGATGCCAACGTGTTCAAATTACCAAAGCTCATTATAAAATTAAAATTATTTTGTTTCATTTTATAACGAAAGTATATTCTAAAAGAAGTTTCAAATAAAAACAAACCCAACTACATTTAATACTTAGTAGCAAATGATCGCGGCAGCACAATCCGGTCATGCTGCGTTCACGATTGTTGATTATTACTTAGTGATGATTAAAATAATGATAACATAATTTTTTTGAATTGTTATGAAATGCAAATAAATTTCAACTTATTTCATCGTAAGCGAATGATTCTGATCGCATTTTCAACACTTGATGCTGTAGAAATGAATATGCACCATGTTTTGACCTGACAGGTCAGGTTGATAATTAACCAATGAAAACGATGGATGATGCCAACGTGTTCAAATTACCATAGCTCATTTAAATATGTTAATGTTATTGAACGCAGCACGGAAGAGATTTGCTGATGTTGTTGTACGATCTTTTTGCTTGGGTTGAGTTGAGGACTTTGGTCGAAGGACTGTCTGGGCAATTTCGTCCCTGGCAGGCCGGGTAGATCAGACTCAGTCTCCACTGCGAACTCTCGGTGGACAAGCAGGAAGAAACACGAAAGCATGTTTGTATTCAAACACGTTTTTTTAAGGGAACCCCCGTTCCTAGCCACGGCTCTCCCACTAATTTTGGGTGAGGCCGAGGCTCAGGCTAATTGCACCTCGGGCACTGAATGCCAACAGGGTGCTGGCACCCAAGCCTCCGATCTCGGGGCAGGGCTTTCAGGGCAGGGCACACGTTGACCCCTCTCCTGCCAGCTAGGGTTTGTCACGCGGTAACGGTACAACGGTAACGAATTTATCCTTGTGTCCGGTCTCCCCTGTGGGTTTTGACTCCCTTCTTACCGACCCACGGGCATCCCCAGCGGGAACCGACCCTGTCATGAGACGCACAGTCGAATACGCTCCCTCTCACATATTTAAAGTGAAAGGAGACGCAGTTCGCTCGTGTAGGATATAGCCGGTACTCTGGGCGGTCCCTCACTCTTCCATCCGTAATGACTCGGTGAGCTACGCTTTTGGGGTGATGTGAAGTATCATCGATCCCAGTGATACGATGTAAATACCCCCACCCTTGATCCTAAAGTGACCACTTAAGGTTGCTTCAACGCTTATGGGATCATGGGCATCGGGATCCAAAGCAACCCCGTCAGCACGTCTCTCCCTGTCCGTCCGAGTGCGAAGTGGGGTGCAGGGCACGCAAACGGTGTTGATGGGCTGACATTGGTCAGCTGCGGAGGGTGTAACGCTTAAGGCCCCGGTGGGGAAAACATTAGGCAACACTTCCCGCTGGACCAAACGCTACCCATGGTCGTTCTTGCCAACTCAATCAAAGACGACCCATCCATCCCTGAGGGCAGAGTTGCTTGAGTGCATTATTGTGCGCGCCCAGGACTCTGGAGACCTCGCAGGCAGAACTCACCAGCCTCCTAGACCAGGTGACACTTTTACTGGTGGGCCACCGCACATCAACGTGCGACACCCCCTAGTGTCACCTGGCTTTCTTGGCCGGGGCCACTACTGTGCTATGAGACGCGGCCTTAGACACATGTGTTTTCGCCAACAAGCTGAGTCGGGGGTACGTCCCCACCTCAGTCACACAGACTGGACATCTTCCACCCTCTTTGTTCAGGGAATGGTGGGTACAGTCTCGGAGCTTCGGAGTGCAATGAACCAGAGGGTTCAGATCGAATTTGCTAGCCAGTTGGCCCTGCCAAGGGCAAGCTGAGGGCACTCCAAGCACAGAAAACACAACGCCCTAGGGCGTCGTCCGCTAGCCAGAGTCAGCCAGGAGTCAAGCTCTCATACCCTTCCATGGGAGGGAAGAGTAGTGGCGCACCCCCAGGGAGGAAAGAGCCAATTGGTGGCTCCTCACCCTCACTGGGCGGACGTCTACCCCGGCAGTGGGGGAAGCGTGTTTGACACTCACCTCTGCAGCCTGGGGGACTGGCATGTGTTCGACGAGTTGCCAGTGACTACTTCAGGCCTTGCATAACTCACCTCATAGGAGAAGAGAGCACCCCCCTCGCAACTGCCGAACCCATGGCCTCATATCCCTGTCGTACCCATATTGCGCCAGTGTAGTCCGGTTTGGAGACAGCGGGTGACCGATCCCTGGACCTTTCCAGGTGGTGACATCCTGTTACAGGATACTGCTGAAATCTCCATTTCCCCCATCAGTGTCTCCCCTCTTGGGCATTGCCAGGGGACTACCGCAAGGCGGAAGCAATCAGACAGGAAGTAGCAATTTGCTGGGAAAAGGCACCATACACAGGATACATCAGCCGGAACTAAGTCCAGACTTCTACCCAAATGTTTTCGTAGTACCGAATCTACAAGTGGCGGGCGTCCAGTTCTGGACCTAGGCAGACTGAATCAGTACATGCTCCTCGATCGGTTCCACATGGAGACACCATTCAGAGTTCTTTTCTCCATCCACCGTTTCGACTGGCTAGCCCCACTAGACTTAAGCGGGGCTTACCTGCACATACCGATGCACCCAGCGAGTTGCCATCTCCTTTGAATCGCCCAGCTGGGCCAGGTATTTGAATTTCGAGTGCCTTCCCCTTGTTCGGGTTAGGCACAGCACCCTGCATGTTCACCAGAGTGATGAAACAAGTAGTGCTGCTGCTTCACCAGATGTTGGTACACGTCAATCCATACCAAGACAACTGATTACTACACAACCCGGGCAAGGGGTTAATAGCCAAATACGTCAGGCTAACACAGGATTTACTTTGCCAGTTGGGCTCGTTAGTAAATCGACAAGTCCCACTTTGACCCAACACGCAGTAGGTACCCTGGGCATGGAGTTTTGACACAGAGGTATGCTTGGCTATTTCAAGCGTGTTGCTTAGCGCTAAGCAGCCTAGCCGAATGCCTAGTCAGCGTTCCGTCAGTGTCCCTCCGAGAACTAATGCGGATCATCGGAATGATGACCTCGGTTCGAAGGGTCGTTCCCAAGGCCGCACTACGCAGCCAATCCCAAGGATATGGCTCCTGCATTAGACTACCATATCAACCAGCTCGAACTAAGAGCAGTGCTTATAGCACTACCAAGCTTTCTACTCGTAGTTCGAGACCACAGAGTCCTGCTCCACACAGGCAATGCAGCGGTGGTCTCCTTCAAGAAGGAGGGGGGACGCATTCCCCATCATTGTCGTTCCTAGCGGAGCAAATCCTCCTTTGGTGCTTGGAATACAATGTGGAGCTAATCGCACACCACCTTCCAGGGGTGAGGAACAGTCTGGCGACGCCCTTTCAGGGCGGCTCCGTCTCAAGAACACAGAGTGGCTGATACCCCAGTGGGTAGCCTTCAGGCTGTTTTGGCTGTGGGACGGTCCAAGGTTAGACCAGTTTGCCGTACCCCGGAACACCAAGCTCTCGAGGTCTGTAACTTTAGTACTACGTCATTATTGTTTGATTACCAAAGGTTTTTAGATTCATGTGCTGCAAGTTACAGAGCACATACCAAAGCGGCCGTCCCTCAGCAAATAATGAAACAAAAGGAATTTTCAATGTCGAAATCACGAAACTCGACCTTTTTATGCAAACTGAGAAATTCAAATTACTAAACGAAGTACAGGACAATGAAGATAAAAAGTGAATATTCGTGGTGTATATTTTAGGTCTAACCGGACTGGAAGACTTGAAACAGTATTCAATTTTACTACTTTTTATTATTATTATTGTTTATAGATTGAAATGTATTTTGATCGATTTAGTAGATTTTGCATTAGTGCAATTGCGTGACAAAACAACTGGATGTTAAAATGCATGATGGGACCATGAGGTTGGGGAGAGCGCCTTTTTCAAGATGTCAGACTGACAGCAACTAGTTTCCGAAGTCTACGTGACGTTTGGTCAGTGAACACTGATTACTTTGTGGCTGGTTCATGACGTGAAATTATCACGAACTCGTACGATTCTGCGGACTATTGTTTTAACGGCGAATCGTCCACGTCGATCTATGCTCAACGACGTGAAATCTGTAGCGACCTGACAGGGATTCCTTCACAGTCTGTGAGATTGATTGCCATCCTGAATTTGTGCAGATCCAGACACTATCCCGTCGAACTCAACCTGCGCAACGCATCAGATGTTTAACAGCGATTGAGCCCAGCGTCTACTGTGTGGAGTTTGACCAAACACGAGTCTATAACGTCGTTCGAAGCCTGGCGACAAAATCTGCAGTATATTTTGTCATTGGATCCAAATTTTGCTATATTTCTTGCCAATGATTATACATGGAATAAGAAGTCTAATGCCACGCCACTGCGTAGTTTTACCAACGATGATGAAAGTGTCAGAGAACCAAAACGTTGAACCGCTCAACAAAAGGTCATGCATCTCAAACTAATGCTGGGTCAAATTTGCCAATTATTGTCCCGTAATTTCACGCAACACCATCATAAAGTCGTCCACATCCATGTCATCAATTTAGCAAGCAATTCGTTTACACTATGGCTTCCAGACCTCAGGTTCACATTTCCTGGATTTTAATAATATTAAATTAGAAGCTGACGAACGCCCAGAAGATCTATACCAACGCCTGGTTTCATTTATTGAGGACAGCTTGTTACATCGTGACAGTGTTATAAAACATCATTGGGAAACCACCACCATTGATGAAGAACTCGCACCTTCCTAAGAAAACATCATTGTGCTCACATGGTTACGCCTATTACACCCACAGCTACCAAGCTTAGTGAAACCATAGACGTCATGTAGACTTAGGTCTATGGTGAAACAACGGTATGGCACTGAGTTACGCTCGAAGACGCTTGCTATTCTAAAACCAGAAATTTCTCAGGCATTAGATTCTCTTCTGGAGACGGTTCACGCTTCAGTCGACACCAAGGTTTTGCGCTCTGTTGCCAAGCAGTATATACACACCAAGGACCGACTACAACATTAACCAAGTGCCAGAACACTAAATCATGCCCATTGTGTAAACAAGCTAAATACCAACATTTCCTAATCAATTGTAAATATTTACCAACAGGAGATCGCTTAAACATTAGCAAATCTCGGCAAAAAGTTGCCAGGATGATGAGTCTGACTGTGATGGTGAAGATATCACCACTGATAACTACAGTGACTAACCGTCAATAGTGTTTGCACTTGCAGAGTTAACACAAAGCAGTCACCATTCTTTAGGCTTTCTACCACCATCACCCTCTGCAATTAACACTAGACACTGGGGCTGAAACCAACATAATTAGGTCTTCACTTGCTAAGTATATAGAAGCTACTATTCAAAATAGCTTGCAAAAAGCACTCCAGGCTTATGGGTTGACACCACCTTGAGTTTTTAGTGAGACTCATATCACACTTAGTAGAAACGGTATTGATCTTACACTCAACACACTTGTCATCGAAGAATTGGATGTTGACATTTTAGCTGGCACACCATTCATGACAGTCAATGACATTTCTGTATGCCCAGCTATGCAGCAAATAACTATCAAAGGCACACATGTGGTTAGGTATGGAATCGAAGACGGCACACTCAATTCACATAAAGTACATGTACATCTAACAAAGGCATTTGTATTGCATTCCCCCCAGCCTCATCTGTTATTTGGCCTGATGAATTTCTAGAAATTAAACTACCACCTAATATTGAAGAAGATGGAACTTTCGCTATTGAGTTGCGTCACGATTCACCCAGCATGCGTAACCTCAAACTGTCACATAGATGGCCTCAGCCAGATATCATCGAATCAGTCGCAGGCAAAATTCACATTTGTAATGAGTCAATGTCACCAAAGGTGATACGGCGCAATGAACACTTTTGCCAAATTCGTCATACCACATCACCACCATCAGCAACGTCTAGTACACCAGTCAAGGATACGCCTGACAAATCTCGTCCACACTCACCAACAATGCACTCGGATAATGTCAACCTTGACCCTGACGCAATTTTGAAGAACGATGAGTGCTCCCAATTTCGCAGTCTACTTCGTACGATGTCTTCGATCCATCAATTTCTGGTTACAACGGTGCATGTAGAAATTTGAAGCATCTGTCAACATGGGCCCTGTTGAGCCTTCTCAAAGAAAGGGGCGCATCCCTCAATATGCTCAGGATAAGCTTGTAGAGTTACAAAAAAAGGTTGACGATCTTGAAAAATTGGGGGTACATGTATTTCGTCGACCTGAAGACGTTGGAATTACCGTAGAGTACCTAAATCCGTCATTTCTTGTCAAAAAACCAACGGCGGTTATAGACTTGTTACTGCATTCACCAATGCCGGTCGTTACAGCAAACCACAACCTTCGCTAATGCCCGATGTCGATTCAACACTACGAACCATCGCCTGCTGGAAATACATGCTCAAGACAGATCTAACCAGTGCTTTCTACCAATTCTCGTTAGCAAAGGCCTTGATGAAATACTGTGGTGTCAAAACACCTTTTCGTTATGTGAGAGTATATACACGTTCAGCCATGGGCATGCCCGGGTCGGAAACTGCTCTTGAGGTGCTAATGTGTCGCATATTGGGTGACTATATACAAGAAGGGTGTGTCACAAAACTCGCTGATGACATCCCACTTGAACTACTCCAAAACTGGGCAAACGTTCTACAAGCATTAAGTACGTGTAACATTCACTTGTCAGCTAGCAAAACAACAATTTGCCCAAAGTCCACAATCTTTTTGGGTTGGATTTGGCGAGAGGGTCAACTTTCAGCGAGTCCTCATCGCATTGCAACTCTTTCATCATGTCCACCTCCTGACACTGTCCGTGGACTACGCTCATTCATCGGCGCCTATAAAGTATTAAGCAGTGACATCAAGGGTTGTGCACCTATAATCAATCCATTTGAGTCAGCAATTGCAGGCCTGTCATCACCAGACAAAATTCAGTGGTCAGACGGTTTACTGCATAGCTTTAAAACAGAACAATCTTCACTCATACAGAAGTCTATTGTTCTTCCTCGTCCCTCTGATCACCTATGGATCGTAACTGATGGTTCCGTCACCAAGCATGGCATCGGCGCAACTTTCTATATTAAATATGTCAAACTGAAAAAATCAGGGAATTATTTGTTTTCATGTTTTATTGATTTCTCCAAAGCATTTGATTCAGTCTGGCGAGAAGGGCTGTTATATAAACTTTTTCGGTTAGATGTGGGAGGAAATTTTTATAAGGCTATTAAAGCTATCTATAAAAACACTAAATATAGCATTAAATTGAGTGCAGGGATTACTCCATATTTCAATTCATGCAGAGGGGTAAAACAAGGGTGTAACCTTAGTCATCAACTATTTAATATTTTTGTTAATGGAATCTGTGATGATGTTAAAAATTTTGACCCTGCAGATTTAAATGGCTTGAAGCTCAATTGTTTGTTATATGCTGATGACTTGCTATTGTTTTCTACAACCCAAGAGGGGTTACAAAAGTGCATTGATGCAGTCCAAAATTACTCTAGCTATTGGCATTTAAAAGTAAATATTAACAAAAGCAAAATCATTAATTTTAATAGACTAGGTAAAAACTTAGAAAACAAATTTCAGTTTTATTTGGACGCCACTAACTTACAGTGTGTTAATTATTATAATTACCTTGGCATTGTTTTTCAAACAAATGGTAAGTTTCATAATGCTATGTCTAGGCGACAAGACAAAGCACAGAAAGCGCTGTTCAAGATGTACAAAATGCTTTGGATCAGTGAAGAATGTTATTCTGTTGTTATGTCTGGCTAAAAAACTATTTAACTCTTATCAAACCCACAGCTTTATATGGGGCTGATGTGTGGGGAGGGGTTATTCTGAACATCTATAAGGGGTCTGGTAAAAATAAATGTACAGTTGACAATTGCAATTTTGATACAAAACTTTTCTCAGATAAATTAATTCCAGAAAAACTTCATATTAAATTCTGTAAAAGGGTTCTGGGTGTGCACAGGAAGGCATCTAATGACCCATGTAGAAGTGAAGTAGGTCAATATCCACTTACATTGGATATCTGTGTTTCAGTTATGAAATATTATCAAAGATCAGTATGTAAAAAAAAAACAATTCTATCATTGATGCAGCCTATGAAGAATCCAAAACTTTTGTGCATGACCCATGGCTTAACTTTATACAAAAATTACTAGTCATAACAGATCTAATTCAGACCCACATCAGAATAATTTTTGTGATATTTTTAAAGAGAAGCTCAAATGTTTGTACCGTATGAAGTGGAAAAACAATTTGTTGAACAATTGTAAGCTTGACTTTTACAGGTGTACTAAAGAAAATTTTGAATTTGAACATTTTTTAGAAAAAATTAAAAATAAAAATCATAGAATAGCTTATACTAAATTTAGAACTTCTGCACATTTTCTTCCCATTGAATCCGGTAGACATAAAGGCATTTTGAAGGAAAACAGGCTATATGATCTCCATGAATGCAATGAAGTAGGGGATGAGAAACATTACATTTTATATTGTAATAATTGTCAAATCAAAGAACAAAGATCTAGATTCCTTGCAGCTTTATACATCTATGCCCCAAAGCTGGAAGATTTTAGCATGGATGAATTATTTGCTATTATTGTTTCAAGTAATGATTTTTTCATTCTTAGCATTTTTGCAAAATTTATTTTCTATATTCTTGATATGTTTTAGTACTGTAAGTTTTTGTTGTTCTGAATGTTTTGTTTTGTTTTGTTATTATTATTGGACTTTACTCAAGATTTCATTGGTAGTTCCAAATAAAAAATTCTATCTATCTGCGCATGTCTGCCACGCGTTGCTAGTGCTCCTCAAAAAACACGGTTTTTCATTTGCCTCAAATAGTTAGTAAGTTACTACTATTTTTGTACTATCTTTTTTGTTAATACTTACTACATACGTACGCTTATTTATTTTGATTTTACGGTATAAGTCTACCGTGTTTTAGTTTTAGTTTGATTTTGTTTTTCACTTTCAGTTTGCTCGTCGTGGGGCCTTTCGAAGATGGTGGCCTCCACGGCGGGTACACGTGTCAACCATTTTGCAGCGTTGACATGTAAACACGGTCTCAAATGTGAGTCGATTGATGGGATTTCAATTGAAACCTATGTTAAAAGTGTTTCTTCTATACTCAAACCTACTTGTATTATTGCTGTCTCTCGTGCAAACGGAAGTGTCATATTTTTTCTGGATTTGATCAACGCTGTTGAAACTGTTTGCACTACTGGTCTCTCAGTGGGAGACTGCTTCATTCATGTACAACCACTCGTAAAACCCGCCACTAAAGTGATTCTTTCAGGTGTACCACCCTTCATACCCATTCATGTTCTCAAAACTAAATTGTCACGGTATGCGTTTAATTCCACTCGGGTGTAAACAACCAGAGTTGAAACATGTTAAATCTTTTCGTCGCCAAGTTTATATGCTATGTGATGGTAATAAACTTGACGGTGTTATTAATGTAACATTTGAGGAGAGACAATATAGAATTTACTTGTCTACTGATGAGATCGTGTGCCACAAGTGCTTTAAAAAGGGGCATATTATGCGAAACTGTACAACAACCCAACAGTCAATTTCGGGTGACCCTGTTCGTGGGCATTCCGTGCAAAATACTGATACACACCCCGACCCCAAACCTCTACCTACTGATCACACTGTTGTTGATGAAAATAGCCCCTCCCTTGATAAAACTGTTGACAATAATGAAACTATGGAAACTGAAAATCTACCCGAAAATGTGGATCAGGATTATGGTGACACATTAAATGATAATGGTGACAATAACGACAAATACAAACGAAGAAAATGAAATGAGTGACAAGGTTATAAACGATAATGACATTAATGAAAATGAAAACTTGATAACACACGCTCCTGGTACGAGCAAAACCGATACAAATAATACAATGTCAACTGATATCAAAACAACAAATGTTAATGTAAATGATGAAGAGGTGGTACTAACCCACCCCTTTACTCCCCCTATTTTACCAGGAGAGTCATGTGACCCATTTGACACGACAAAGCATACTATCCCTGTAGGTCTGTCTGAGGAGAGGTATGATGCGGAGTCTGATGTGTCTGACTGTTCTGAAATATCGACCTTATCTTCAGAAGCCATGGAGCTTTCCGTCTCGAGCGAGAAAGTAAAACTGCTTTCCTGCGAAGCTTTAAACATTTTCTTGGTTGAATCTTTCAATTCAAGAAAAACCATTGATGTGGCTACTCGTTTATGTCCCGATCTCAGGTTGCTAGCACGCTCGCTCAATGAGGTGCGTAAAACCCCGGACCTACCAAGCAACGAAAAAGTGCGCATTCAACGGGTTGCTACTAAAATAATAAAACATATCAGAAAAATGAAAGATCCTACCCTCGTGGTTGAAAACCGCGACACCTTAAAAGAAGGAATTTTAAAGAAAAAACGTGGTATTCAACCATCACCAGCTACCGACGTAGCAAATATAAAATAGTTATATGTTATTGCAATACAGTTTAATTTAGTTGCTCATCATGTATAATACAATTTATATTCCATATATTACTGTTTTAACTTTTTATATTATGCTAATCATGAGCTTCTCTGCTGTTACATGGAATGTGCGCGGGTGTGCGCGATACCAGCTCTTTGAATTCCTTAAATTAAATCATTCCAGCGACTTCTATTTTCTTCAGGAAACTCACACTGTCCAAGCTGATGAAGCCCAATGGCAAATTGTATGGCGTTTTTCCATTTTATTCTCGCATGTAACTCACAGTCTGCTGGTGTGGCTATTTTAGTCAATAAAAATACAAATAAAAACATCAAGGTGTTGAATGTTGCTAGTGTTTTCCCGGGGCGTTTGCTTCACGTACATCTGGAGATACACGGGTCGCCAGTTCACCTGCTAAATGTCTATGCGCCTACCGTTGGGGTGGATCGGCTTGAATTTTTTAAAATACTTCAGAAAATGCTCAATGTCTTTAATCAAGACCCAATCATAATTGGCGGTGATTTTAACTGCACTCAGCACCCTGACTTAGACAGAGCTGGCAGCCCGGAACCACATGCTCAATCAGCTATGTCGTTATCTAACATAGCCACGCGCTTTAAACTTGTTGATACATGGCGATATTTTAACTCAAACATGCAAGACTATACATGGGTCAGAAATGACAGCAAGTCCTGCATTGACACGTTTTACATATCCAAAGCTTTCTCACCAAAAATCAAACGTAGCACAATCGAAACTCGCTGTAACCTTTCTGATCACGCACCTGTTACGATATGCATACTAATCAAAGACGTCACAAACAGAAACCCAATATGGCACTTCAATACTAGTCTTCTGCATCACGAAGAGTACTGCCATATCCTCAATGCCTTCTGGTTGCTATGGCGTTATGAAAAAGTTCGCTTTGACTCCGTTCAAATGTGGTGGGATATGGGTAAACTTATAATAAAGGAACTAACAAAACAATATAGCACGAAACTCAGCAATAACTATAAATGCATAAAACAAAATATTTGTGATGACATACACACCCTTGAACAAGTTGATCGACCCACTGATGCACTCACAACACAATTAAATGAAAAAAAGGCATTACTTCAAACTTTAATGCACAATATGAATCAAAAGGGAACAGTATCGTATCAATGTTGAGATTGGTCGCATTAAAAACGTCAATAAGAATCCCGTAGCTCAAAAAGCCATCCGTGAACTGGAAGAAGAGCTTCTCCAGCAAGATCCAAGTGGTGACCCAGTTACTGCTGTAAAACTTGCTATAGCAACCGCACGATTGAACTCTTGCATTCACAGTCGTGGACTATCAGCTCGCAAAATGTGGATACTATGTGACCAATTCACTAATGAGCAAATACCACTCGTCGACCGTGAGCTCATTACACAACAACACAAGTCACGCACTATTAATCATCCATACAGTCAAAAGTCTAAGACCAAAAATCGCAACAGTACAGTCAGCAACATCAAGGTAGTCTACTTACGGTCTGATCGCAACAAGTCCCATGCTCGCAGTAGATTCCTCGTTGTCAGTATCAATAGGGAGTGGTGCTTCATTAGAAAGTTCACTGGTTCACAGCTACACGCTACTTCATACAAAGTCAAATGCAACAAGTGTTATAAAGTACCTGACCAGTACTTTGAAACCACTACTTACAACGAAACACCTGTTCAAGACAACAGTGATACAGAAGCCAATGATCACCAGGTATCCAGCTTTCCTTCCAGTCCGATTACACCTGAAACACCAATCGAAATATGTCTCCCCACAATTGATGACAATTGTTATCTTGTAGACAATGTAGTCAGTAATGAGACAAAGAAAAACACTGAGAATATTGAGTCTTTGCCTAGTCCCCCTCCAATATCTAGACCCAACGACATCTTAACCTTCAAAGTATCTAGAAGATTATGTAACATAATCTATGTACTCTTTGTGACATTTATTGGATCATTTTGCTTGTTGTGCCATTGCCACTTGAGCAATGATTTTTTGAGTTTTTTCGTGTTTTCGTTATCGTTGATTTTTTTCGAAAAAGAAAGAAAGAGTGCAAGCCAGTAACTAGTAAATTATTGAGCACCAGCGGCTCGTATTTATAGTTGTGTGCGCTCTTTTAGTAGCGCTGTGCATGACGGGTTTGTCCGCCATTGTTGTTGCTTTTCATTAAAGCTGTTTCTTATCGTTCACCGGTGTTTGTATCATTACTGGCGTTGGGTGAACAGTTAGTAGAATGTCATTCAAGCCACACCGCTAATATTACAGTGTTTTCTATTGGCTGGAAGTTGAAATATGTCGACATGACTCGCACTGACACAAGGCGAAACAGCGCATGGAACAGTACGAAGCTCGCCCGCAATAGTCAGTGGTTGGGGGATAATCGGGATGTGAACGTTTCAAACTATCTCAAGACGAACACATCCGACCACCAATCCCTTTGAATTTAGATATCCTATCATAGTTTTAACTCCATACGATGGATCGACTTCCGTGATCGCTTGAGTGACTGACATGTCTAATTCCTGGTCACTCATTCGCCCGATATTATGTCGTTTACAGTATCTCCTTACACTACGCTGGAAATGCCACGAACACTAGGATGCATACTTTATATATGACAGCTTATGAATTTGTAATTTCTCCCTGTACTAACCATTGATTATATATACCGTAGTTGCTATCCAACTTCAGGGTGGAATCTAACGCCATGATTAGGAAATGCCGCGGCAAGTTAGCACGGAATACAGTGATACGCGCTGTACTCGTTACACTGGTTTTATATATTGTCTTTTGTTGCTAATAAAAAGAATACAATGTCACAATATTACAAATAAAACAGTTTTCAAATTTAGTCAGCATAGGGATTGAACAATCTATTGAAAAATTATGTAAACATTGTACTGCTGTATTCAGGAGAATTATTCCGCAATACGTCCAAGAATTAAATTAGCAATAAACTAACAAGGTGACATGTCCTCTACCCGAATACCCATTTTGAAATGTTGTTGGTTGATCCCTAGTCCCACAATGTTTTGCCTGCGACCGGACATGTCGGTCCCTTTGCGTATACGTTGAGACATGAGTGGTCAAAACTAGGTCAGGTCCTTACCAATACACATTGAATATTGAAATTTTGGTTTCAATATATCAATTTTCAAATTAGATTTTTGCGCTGTACACTCGACAATGCTGAATTCAACAAAAATATTGTGATTATGTTCATGGGGATGTTCGTAAATAAATAATAAATGGCCGTATTATGTACCACAGCTAATGTAATTTTCTATAGCGAATTTTGTATTTCAATTCGACAAATGCGCATTTGAAAATATGGGTAAAATTCAATTTCCAATGTCGTTTTCAATACTGAGAAATGATTTTTTTGGATAATTATATTTACTTTATGTGCCATATATTTTGTATAATGAATGGCCGCAAGGTGTCATGGATTATTATTGTGAACTAACTTATTTATTTCAAACTCAACACCATCTCCTGAGAGATCACCAGTAAGGTTAAATCTTTAGTGGTCTGAGGTTAAGCAATAAACAAAAAACGACTTACAATACAAACAAATAAAATAGTTAAAATCTCTATTTACTGGTTAAATGTTGCTGGCCTGTAGATAAATTGTATTTATTAGTCCCCGTTCAGACGAAGTCCGAAAACGGGGACTTATAATTCGGTCTCCGTCCGTGCGTCTGTGCGTCTGTGTGTCCGTCCGGAGTCGTATCTCAGAATCCCTTGGACCGATTCCGTTCACTTTTGCATGTGCCTAGTACTTTATATGGGACATATGCACATGTATTTTGGACATGCTTTGTCAGTTGTCATTCAAACTTGGTACATAGATTATACATGTTAGGATACATGTCCATGACGATTTATTTCACAATTGGATCAAAGATGGCCGACTGGCAGCTATCTTGTTTTTTGAAAATGTCGTATTTTGGACATGCTTTGTCAGTTTTCATTCAAATTTAGTACATAGATCATACATGTTAGGATACATGTCCCCAACCGTCCGTGAGTTCCTGAGTCTGTCCGTCCGTTCGTGAGCAGTCTGTCCAGAGTCATATTTCAGAAGCCTGTGAATCGATTCTGTTCATTCTTTGCATGTGCCTAGTACCTTATGTGAAACATAAAATGGCCGACTGGCAGCCATCTTGTTTTTTGAAAATGTTGTATTTTGGACATGCTTTGTCAGTTGTCATTCAAACTTGGTACATAGATTATACATGTTAGAATACACGTCCATGATGATTTATTTCGCAATTGGATCGAAGATGGTCTACTGGCAGGCGTCTTGTTTTTGTTTTTTTATGCGGTATCTTGGACGTGCTCTGTCAGTTTTCATTCGAATTTGACACATACATGTACTTTATACATGTTAGGATGCATGTCCATGACAATTTGTTTCAAAATCTAGTCAAGGATGGCCGATTGACTGCCATCTGACTTTTCGGCCTTACTACTTTATCGTATTTGACACATACATCATACATATCAGTGTGTTTCATAATCAGATCAAAGATGGCCGAATAACGGCTGTTTTTATTTTTGGCCATATTACTACTACACTGAACACGTGTTTTGATGTAAATAAACAATCTGTTGTATACGCCACTTGGAACTCAAGTTTCAAGGACATGCTCGCAACAACCCCTCCGCTTTGATATGACGAGCACAAAGAGAACTTTCAAAAATTTAACGGGGACTGTGTCATTTTCAATGACTTGTTGAATTTGACTTTCTCACTAATTATATTGTTTTTGTTTATATTCAAAATTGATTTACAATGTACTTTGTTAGGGTGTATTTTACTCAGTGAACTGTAAAATACTTTGCTTGGAATTAATATTCGCTATTTTTGCTGAAGGAATGATTCAGTGAAAATAAAATTTAGCTAATATACATTTTGTCCTATATTTTACATAGTCTTATTTTCTGTAGGCATAAAGTGTGTGTTGTCTCTTCTGATAAATGGCATAGGATATATAATGAAGCAGAATCTTATATTGGTTTGATTTCAAATCCATTTTTGATAAATTTTGCTACATTGATGCGAACAGGCAGGTTCTTACTGGAAATTAATTCAGTGAACTGTGTCTCTGGTGAAATAAACTTACTTATAAATAATGAAATCATTTATTAATCTTCCTGTGGTTGTCATTCTCTGGAAAACAGATGCAAATTTGAGCTGTAGCTATTATAATCAGTGTTTTCTTGAGAAAATCTAACGATACTCTTATTTTACGATAAATATGTACTGTAAATTACTTTATTTTCACTTAGTATTTATTTTGACTATTTTTGCTGAAAAGATGAAAATACATCTTTGTCGAGTGGAGCTTATCATATGAGTGATTGTCCGTCGTCGTCCGTGTCAATGTTTTATTTTTCCGACTTCTTCTTGAAAACTATAAGCCTGAATGCTTTGATACTTGGTGTATATGTACCTTGAGTAGACCTCTCTCAGATTTGTTCATTTCATGATCACATCTTCAATTCTCTAATTTTGGTGAATATTTTTGTCATTTTTGGTAAAAAGTGATATTTTCGACTTCTTGTTAAAAACCATAAGTCCAATTGCTTTGATATTACATATATAGGTACTACATGTGGACCACTCCCAAATTTGTTCATTTCATGATGATATCTTTAATTCTCTAATTTTGATGAATATTTTGATCATTTTTGGTAAAAAGTGATATTTTCGATTTCTTGTTAAAAACCACAGTCATTTATGGTGAAAAATGATATTTTTGAATTCTTGTTGAAAACAGCAAGTCCCATTGCTTTGATACTATACATATTGTTCATTGTCTAATAAATATCTTTTGTTCTTTAACTGAAATGTGCATTGCTAACTGCGGAGCTACATGTATCTCAGCCGAGAGGCTGCTTGTTTCCTATACATTGTACTTATTGCCCTTTTAATTGGTTTGTTGAAGTATTTTTTCTCGGTTAATCTGTTGCAGGCTCTTTGATGCTTGTTGTTACACTCGTTAGGCATGGGGAGACGATCGCCAATAAAAGTCGTATAATACAAGGTCAAGGTGATGGCTGTCTTACCAAACTTGGATCGCTACAAGCTGAACATCTTGGTGATGCTCTAGCAAAGGAGTATTTCGACATTATCTTATGTAGTGACTTAATACGAACGCAACAGACAGCGGCATGCATCATGAAATCACGGTCTTCACAACATGTGTATCTGGAACCCATTGTAAGAGAAAGATCGGCTGGGGTCATTGAAGGTCAATGTCAAGGAACGCAGGAAAAGTTAGCAAAGGCTGCCAGAATACCACTTAGAAAGTATAGACCAGATGGCGGGGAAAGTTGGGATGATGTGAAAATTAGAGCACAAATGTTTGGCCAGAAATTGATAGACACCTTGCTACCTTCTGTCCCATTGAGAAGTACATATAGATGCCAGGCCACTGCAAGAAAGAAGACAAGGGTCCTTGTTGTTACACATGGTGGATTCATAAAAGAGTTTATAAACCAATGGTGTCTGAAATCCTCCATGGGTCAAGTGTATCCAAATAAAGCAAGAAATGCTGCAATTTATACATTTAACATGCATGTCCCAGCCGGAAAGTCTCAACAACCTGTGGTGCACATGCTACGAGAGAATGATGTTGACCATTTGAGAGGATGGACTCATGAAACCGAGGACCTGGGAGAACCATGTGACATTTCACTTAAAGTGTTAAATATACAGAAAGTGTCTTGGACTGAAGTATTTGGAAAACCTTAGTAAGTTGTCTGGAAATAAGCGATCTACAATTTCAGCATTCATTAGTGCTGTATAATGCTCAAACATAACTTAATTCTTATCAGAAGGGATCATATCTAACATAACCTATGCATCAAAAATGATAGTTTGAAAAGAAGTAAAAATTTGTCTATATGGAACTTGCATTTTCACATTTTGCTTGTGTTAAAAGGGATAGGGATCAGGAGTTACTGGCACCACATCCCGTTTGTATTATCAACTTGTATTATATCATAATAAATTTTTTGTTTCTAGGTATCTACGTTTTCCCATGATGCAATAGTAAACAAGTAAAAATCTCATACATGTTTGTAGTTGACATACTGAGATTTAAATTTATGCTGTAAGACCACTAATTAGGGTGAAGATAATTTGAATGTTAAGAAAACAAACAGAACTGTTATATTCAGCTGATGTATAATGTCTGTGAATAATATCCATCTCCCTAATCTGAGGAGAAATATAGCTTTAATTCAATCATATAAATGATTTTGTACCCTGTTAATTCACGCTGTATTCTAATGTGATTGTGATGCAGATAAATACCATGTGACTCCTAATCTTAGGTCGTGTAGAAGCTCTATAGTTTTTTTTATTTTTAGAAATTGGAACTATATGCATAAATTTGAAGTGTTCAATTTATATTCTTAAAATGCTCATTATTTACACCAATTTATTGTCCAATTAATATACTTTATAGTTTTTCAGCCCACAACTAGAACCAAAATGCTGTAATAGATGATTTACCATTCAACTGCAAGGTGTTGCATGAAAGGTGCAAAACAAACATTACAGTGCAAAATCAAATATTTTGGGCATTGAGATATCCTTACTTCATCAAATGTATTTAGCCCAAGAAGTGGAGATACTCCCAAAATATTTTTGTGTTTGACACTACTATGACACTATGACTAATGTTTGTTCTATTTTTGCATTTAAGTTCATGCATAACACAGGATCTTGACTGGTTTAAATAGGTGCAGTCAGTATACATTACATTATACATTTTGCAGGAGACAATATCAAATTAATATTAATGAGGGGTTGACCATTAGAAACTCTTACAGAAAACTACTTTTGTAACATTTGCAAGAATTAACCTGAATTAACAAGTCAAATGTGTCTACCATCTCTTCTTCCAGAGTTTCAAATGGCCATCTCCCATCAGTCAAAACTAATTATAAGTTATATCAAATATTTAACTGCCAATCAAGTTTGTTGAATATTCTTGGATTGGAATATTTTTTTTAACATCTATGTGTGAACAAGATTTCATTGTGACTGTTGGAGTGTGCTAATGTTTTATTTTAAACAAACAATTACAGACATATCTTATGAAATATATTGTTTGTTTTTATTATATTGTTTGTTTTTGATTCTTCATGCTTCGATATTGTGTGTTGCATCGTACGTTAATTTACAAATATTACAGGAACCTTTAGTTTTTGAAAGAAAGTCTGGATGACATGAAAACACAGCATACAAGTGAAGATTTGAGCAGAAGTGTAAACAACATTCTCTGGTAACTACAAAATTTGTCACTAGCTTTGGTTTGATAAGTAATGAGCAAAGTTTTGAAAGTCAGCAAAACTGTGCACATCATTGTGTAAACGGTGAGCAAAACTTTTTCTTGAAACAGATAAGGGGTTGACTATATGAAATTGGGTGGAGTTCACCGTCATGTGTAATCAGAATGTTTTGTTTACCCTTTCTTTTTTTGATATAGCAATATATGTTGTTACATTCACTACAGTTACTACTCTCTACTTTCAACAGATCTGGCAGAGGAATATTTTGTCTATATTGCATGCATTCCCTTTTCCCATTGAAATCCCTAAATTATATTTGTTGATTGGAGTTTCAGAATGGACCAAGTGAATTCCTTTTGGTATATGTGTGAGTTCAGGTTCATGCCAAAATTTAGATAGTTATTGAAAGTTGTTAGCTTTTCTACTGGGACTTGTAATTTGAATAATAATTAGCTAATTTTTAGCTGTTCCATGCCTGTTCCACTGATATCTAAAGAACCAGTCACATAGATGCTCTAATGCACAGATTTGATTAGTTTTGGGTAAAAATCTTTGCATATTAATTAGCTAATTTGCATAATGATTAGTAAATTTTTTTACTTTTCCACTAATATCTCAAGTACTAATCATATTTTCGGGGGGTAATATCAGTACATATTAATTACCTAATTTACATAATTAATACATTTTCAAGTTTTGATATCGTCGTAATCATCACATTCCAATTAAACTTGTACATAGACACTAGGACTATGCAGAGATTGATTGTTGTGGAGTAAATATTTGTGCATATTATCTCAACTACTAATAATCATATTTTGATGAAACTTGGTACATAGATCCTCTAGCATATGCAGGGACGATAGTTTTTTATTGGATTGCTCAGTTGAAATACATTTTACATGCATTACTCCAATAAAGTGAAGTTTTAATTAGTTTTAGAACTTGTACATTACGGTATGTAAGTCGCAAATGTGAGGATTAGTAATCTACTCTAGAGAAGTTATACAATAATTTGAGGATCTGTACCTCACTGTAGAGAAGCTATTCATGACTGAGATTTTATACATTACTGTTAAGCGATAAATTTAATACATTATTGTAAGATCTCGCACAATGTACCCCATTGTAAAGAAGTTATACATTACCTAGAGGATTTACACCATACCACAAATTTTATGTTACAATTTAAAGGAAATTTCCCCATTTTTTGATATGGAAATTGAGCTTATTTTTATGGCAATATGGAGTTCAATATTATGGATATTTTGTACATGCCATCCCAGAACTCCATAACAAATTCACAATTATAAAATAAGTGTATTAAAATTTATTTTTCTTTGCCACACCAATTCACTACGTTCAATTACCCACCATAGACTCTATCAAAATGACTATTTTGAACTGTAGGCATTAATCAGCGATTCTGCCAATGACGGAGAGATAGGGGAAGCCCCATTGTAGCTGGTGAGATTAAGTTTTCCTTGTCATTTTTACCCTTGTGTCATTTTCTCCTTTGTGTGTAGCATTTTTCACAACAAGAATAAATAAAACCCGGGCGTCGTGGCTTAATCACTTGTTGATTTCGTTACGTCACCTTTTCCTACTGTAATTCGCTTCCCTCATGCATGTCGTCTTCATTTCGAATTGGGGGCATTTCGTCCAATTACCACTTCGCCCGAACGGTTTCGCCCGATTACCTGTTCGCCCGATTGTCATTTCGCCCGATTAACAGTTCGCCTGGTTCCCCGTATGTTTGGTATTTACGTGTAGTCAAAACAAGATAACGTAGAAGTCGAAATTTGTTTTTATAAGGTGACGAACGTGAAGTTTACAACGGGGTTGTAACGTAATTTTATGCCGTTGCGTTGCGTTTTATGCCATTTGTGTATCGGGAGGAAACAATGAGTTGAGGGACAGTCACATCAGTTGCAGTGTTTGCATCGGCAAGAAAACCCTGACTAAAATGCGATCATATGGTAGATTTTATGCATTTTACCAGATGTACATTTCGAATCGAAACCCCCAGTAGGCCTACTGTGTAACATCGGTAAATCGGGCGAAAAGGAAAACGGGCGAACCGGTAATTGGGCGAACTGGTAATCAGGCGAAGGAGTTCGGGCGAAGTGGATTTCGGGCGAAGTGATTGTACCCGCTTCATTTCATGCTTGATCTACGTATTTAGAAATGAATAGATGTAATGACAGCCTTATGACTCGCTGCCGATTTTTGGTCTCCTCGTTTTCGAGTCGACTGTGCAGTGGTTATATTCAGAATTTACCAGCATAGAACCCGCATCCAAAATGCTTTTTGCGTAACTGCGTGCGGGGTTCGGGGGTTTTGCCTCGAAGGCTTGTGTTTTTTCACTGGAGTTCTGATGCCTGAGATATTTTTTTAGAGCCATCAAAATCGCTGAGACTGACCACGTCGCTCGTATTTTTCACAGCAGTGAATTGAAGTGAGTTGCGTGTTTGGCATGAGTGGAAAGTCCTCTCGCTCGGCTACCGGTACTTCGTACTGAGACGTCAAGTAGGAGGCCCAATGGTGGAGGTACCGATATTATTTCTCGGTCTCCCGTGCTGATCGGAGGGCATCCTCACAGTCTGTGTTTTCAGGTGGTGGTTTACCCGATTTTACCGGCTATAGCGAGGCTGTGCCCCTGGAGGTCTTTCCTTCTATGGGGCCTGTTGCGGGTCCCTTTGTGGACTCTTCCTCGCACGGCGCCGGGTTTGCCTCCGAGATGAGGACTTTGGTTGAAGGACTGTCGGGGCAAGTTGCGTCCCTGGCTGGTGGAAGTGGAAGCGCCTCCTCGTATAATCTTTTTTGTCTGTAAGCAGGGACCATATTAGTTTTGGGGTGAATATTTGTGTATACAATGTATTAATCACCTAATTTGCATAATTAGTTAATTTTCAGCTTTCACACTGATATCATCACATTTCAATAACATTTGGTACATAAATGTTCTAAGACAATAGACAGACCTGATTAATTTTGGGTTAAAATCTCAACATATTAATTACCTAATTTGCATAATTAAATCAATTTTATTCTTTTACACTGATGTCTATAGTACTAATTATTCCATTTCAATGAAACTTGGTATGTAGATGCTCTAGGACAATGTGCAAACCTGATTAGTTTTGGGTTAAAATCTGTTCATATTATTTCCCTAGTTAGCATAATAATTGTTCACATTTCATTGGTACATAGATGGTCTGTTACATTGCGCAGACCTTAGTTTTACACTCAAATCTGTTCATATTAATTACCTGATTTGCACAATTAATTTTTCAATCAATATCTCAAATACAAGTAATTTTTAATTAATTTCTAATGTGTCTCCAATACTCTCAGCACACGGGAGTTCTTTCTAAGCTTTCTTTGATTCTTGGAATTGGAAATAAAGTTGTGTAATTATTTGTGTATGAGCCATTAGCTAAACAAGGTAGTAATATAATGGACTCAAAAGACATGATATCACTAAATGAATATTCACAACTTTGTATTTATATTTAGATGCAACATGTAAACATTTTTTCACAAAAGTCTATTTCTTTAAAAAGTGTTTAAACTTTAGGTGTAAGGTAAAATGTCAAACATTACTCTCGGCAACATTACAAAATTTAAGTGTCATCCCAAAATTCTCTTTATACACACGGGATATCTCGGGTTTATGTAGATTATCCAACTGACTACGATGTAAATGAATGGAACTGTCTTCAATGAGCGATGTATTTAACCAGATATAGAAGGAACAATTTCCATATCCTTTTGGTACAGTGTCCTGAAAATTAACAAAAAAAAAATCATTGAAAAAAGTTTGTGAACTTTGACCTCAAAAAGAATAGATAACACTTCAAAATTCAATTCAAATGAAGATTTTGATGTAAACAATTTTACTGTCAATTGTTGAGCTCAATATCAGCCCTGTATTCATGGTGTAAATGGTTTGATTGTCATGATTACAATTACATCATATGCAAATGAGATTGCATTCTTGGAAACAAAAAAAAACAATATACACTATATATAATACCCTGGTACTACAAATTAATAAGCAAAATAAATTATGGGACAAACAGAATCACAAATTTGTGATGCGTTAATACTCAATATATAAAAAAAGTCTGTAGTAAGTTTTTCAAATTTGCTAAATGAATGAAAAAAAGATTATATAATCCAGAGCACAGGCACTTTAAAGAGTAGTATGGTGGGGTTAGGGTGTTGCTAAACGTTGTTGACCATGCACTCTCATGATGGCTATATGAATCCTCAAACTAGTAGCCACTATGTTAGCAAGTATGCTTGTGGACCTGAATGTGGCATGATAACAATTATTATTCTACATCTCTAAATAAATCTGAATAACTTACCATGGTTGAATGGCATATAACTTTAATGTCTCCCGATAGAACAGGTGAATTTGTCACATGTATAATGACGCTGTCAGACTCGTTATCATATGCACTCTGTATACTCAAAATAAAATATTGTTATAAATATATATAAACATTATTTCGAGTGTACAATGTTATAACAAATATATAACACAACATCACACAACTTATGTAAAATGATTCTAATTTCAAGTCTAAATGTGTAAACACTTCATTGAACCTTAAACATGATTGAATATTTTCTTTAATCATGTAATGAATAAATTATTGCAATCTTACCTGACAGTTGCAGTTTGAGTCGAGTCGCAATTCAAATATTTCAAACTCGTTGTAAATAATTTCAAAGTATAAATCTCTTCCGTCACCTTTACCAATACCTAGTAGTAAATGCAAAGACATAAACAACACGCACCCCTGGTTAAAAGTAGATCCATAATCAAGCTTTCATAATTGATCCTTGGCATCAATACACATTCCAAACCACCTAATTGCTAAATGTCACAATCAAGACACGTTATAGTGTTAACAATGAAATTGTCAATTAGAAACATTATCATGTGACACACTATGTGCCAAATACTGATTATTTCAAAAACTGTACTTAAGAAGGTCAATGTATTTTTTTTTACCTGATATTGCTTCTAAATGAATTGCTTTAAGTTTAGTTTCTCTTTGCGTTGGCAATATACCATTGTGTATTTCCTTGACCTGTTTATAATACTCCACATATTGGCACTGTAACAGGATAAAAAAATCGTTTCAAGTCAAGTAGAATATCATTTTTCCTTTATTATAAACACAAGAAATACCACCAGATACAGAATCATGTTCACTAATTAGATTCAGTAGATTGACTAATATGTGTTGTTTTCTTGATAGCTTCTGGACAGGATGATCTGACACACAATATGTTATATGTACAAGTTCATACTTGACTCGGTGTTTCTACTGGATAATTGAAATCGCATCTTCCACAAAAATCATACAGTGATTCCTGTTCAATAAAAAAAATGACAAACAGTTTTTAGTAATGATTCAATTACAAATGATATTTCATTTACATGTACTATGAAAAGTGCAAAACTGATTTTATTTTTGAATACAGCACATAATTTGCATATTTGTAAGCAAATAGTAAGAAATAGAAATTGAATGTTGTCGTCAGATTCTCAGTTAAATTTACTATTAATAACAATTCACAAAACTGATTTGATCTCTTTATTATAAGAATCTGTAGAATTTGCACAAACAAACAAGTTTGATCCTATGCACACCAATAGATTATTATGTTCTGTCCCAAAATAGCAACAGTGTTAGGCCAATAAAGCAGTAATAAGCAAAAGCATAGTTACAGAGCTTTCAGTATTTACATCATTTAATCACTGAGTAGAATATTTACTTTACCCAGTCACATGATTAATATGATACTAAATATTTGTTTCGTTAATTACCTTAGTTTGTTCATAAAGTCCATAATTTAACAATAAAACACTCATCATTAGACCAATTGCACCTACAAAATATATATATATATATACATGTTATTATAATTGCGGGTACATTCTGTAACTGCAACACATATAGGTGATTTGGTTTAACAGTTATCATTTCTTTTAGTTTTTTTTTCAATGCGCGAATTACAAACCAATACGTGATACATATTTTCTTTCTACCAGAAAGTTTGCAACCAACAATTACAATGGATAAAATATATCTGTTTTTAAACATTTTGGCATATTTGATTGCTTAGAAATACAATGCATTGGTGATACAATATAACACGCAAGGATGAATTGGACCCATGTATCATCTCGCGCAAGACTTGTTTGAATGTACAAGGCCAGCACAGCATTGATCTGAACAACACGTATCATACGATGTGCATATACACAAATTTAAGATTTAACTCCCAAGTAACCATGCTTAATAACATAATAGGAGATTAAGATTCATTTAAAAGTCAATCTGGTCATATTTGGTAGAGAATCAATATTGAAAGATGATTTGCGTCCACTATTAGTCAGTAGGTTTTATCAAATATTTGTTCAAAATAAAGTTCTGTTTATTTATTTTTTGTAAATGCAGTTAGATTATCAACACTAGGTGGCGCTATTTACCTTTCCCGCCATCACCGTGTAGTATGGCAACGTTATGTTCATCAGATTGCAACCATTCCTTTACATTCTCACAGAATAAGATAATATCTCTATGAATAGACATCATTTGTTATGTTTATATGTTATTCATTGATTCTTTACATAGCAAATAATTAGAAGTGCATTGTGGGCAAATGAAAATGAAGAAATACTACAACAATATCTAACAAATGGGTGGGTAACACATTATTTTTTAAGGGGTGGAAGGAATGAACCTCACACACACAACATGCATTACTCTATGTATCAAGCTTGAAAAAAGTGGTTGTGACTTGTCACCTCCCCTTCTTTCGTTCATGCTTGACATCTCATTCCTCTTAGACTGTTACAATTGTCCTTAGAACAAACCTTTGAGAGATAACATATCAAGCCTAAAAATAACGTTTTGTAGATGAGTGGTTTCAATACATATACTGAATTGAATTGACTCGTGTATACATTTACAGAACCAACTGTACATATGTCATCATAACAATGCACTGACATATATAAGAGAAATAATCAAATAATTACCTTAAAGATGGTACATGCTGATCATCTATTGGAAGATTGTAAACACTGTAATTAAAATAACCTTCATCATACTCAATATCATCTAAAATGAAAGATTTTAATACAAGATTAGCAATAACAGTAAAAAATAAATGTTGTGTCTACAACTTGAGAAAGTATTACGTTCTTTACATGACCTCTTTTTTATATTGTGTTTAAATGTTAATTTATTCATTAGTAAATTTAATTTAAATCTGAAATTAGATGTGACTATGTTTATAGCATTCCCTTATATCAAATTATCTCCCAAGGAAGAATTAATCACTTTAAGATGATGAAATACAATTAGCTACTGTATCAATAATACATTTACTTGTATGTGATGCGTTTCTAAGTATAGGCATAGCCTGGGTCATTATAATCAACTATCCACCAATGAAGTTTCATGGCTCACCTGATAAGTTATAAATTCTATACTGCCCCGGATATATTGTGTTGAGGACATTTGATACATCTGATATTGTCCGATTACATGGTGATTGCATGATTATTAAGTGTTCTGAAACAAAACAATCTGTAACTGAATAACATTTGACCACATGTAGGGGGGGGGGGGGTGCCTTACATCACTTCCTACATCATATATATATATATATATCAACCTCACATATTTCACCATGTGTTGTATTCGTCCACTGGTTGTCAGTTGTCTATTGTGTTTTTGTTCTTTGACTTGTCATTTTACCAAACGCACATTACATGTATCTATCTACTATATTAACCTAGCTTACATATTTATGCAATCCATAATAAAATACCGTCCTGCACCTGACTTTCATGTGTCAAACACAACAATACCAGTGTTGCATAGTTTGGGGAAAGATGTTATCCAATATCATTATCAATGTTCAACACATGGAGTTATCTGTACAATTAAACAACGTTAAATATTCACAAAGAATAAGAACTGCAATAGATTATATTTACCTGTTATGTGCACTAGATCTGATTGTGAAAATACTGGTACTGGATATCTTGGATGGTTGTCTGATATCTGTAGGATATATAACATACAATATATATCTCAACACTTCTTCCTGCTTGGGTTGTACAAACTTAGAGAATTATATCACACATCATGGTGGCCATTAACGCAAGGTCAAAATGGTAAAATCAATGATAAAAAATAACTTACTTGATTTTTTAGTTCACTCTTTTTCTTATATTGTTCAACCATAAGACGCACAAAAAATAAAACTCGTATTGTACGTAAACAGGCAATCATTCTGTAAAAAAATACAACTCATTACAAGTATAGCCTACAGATGTACAATCAGATGTCATAATGTCAAGATTCAAATCTGTGAAAGCCTCCTGTGCCATGTCATGGTTAATTTTGATGACCACACAGACATTATCTATGACAGCGCGAGTACCATTTTGATATCTACGCTTACGTCTTGAAAATATATTTCAACCAAAGGATGAACTTCTTATAACTAGAAGCCTAATACCAGCCAGTTTTAATTTTAGTTAAATATTTGTTGATTCATATAAATGTGGCAACATGCATTAAGGCGATTAATTCATATGAATGTGGCAACATGCATTAAAGCGATTAATTCATATGAATGTGGCAACATGCATTAAAGTGGTTGATTCATTAGAATGTGGCAACATGCATTAAGGCGATTAATTCATATGCATGTGGCAACGTGCATTAAAGAAATTTATTCATATGAATGTGGCAACATGCATTAAAGTGGTTGATTCATTAGAATGTGGCAACATGCATTAAGGCGATTAATTCATATGAATGTGGCAACATGCATTAAAGTGGTTAATTCCTATGAATATATCAATATATATTAAGGCGATTAATTCATATGAATGTGGCACCATGCATAAAAGTGATTTATTCATATGAATGTGGCAACATACATTAAAGTGGTTGATTCATATGAATGTGGCAACATGCATTAAAGAAATTTATTCATATGAATGTGGCAACATGCATTAAAGTGGTTGATTCATATGAATGTGGCAACATGCATTGAAGTAGTCGATTCATAGGAATGTGGCAACATGCACTAATGTGATTAATTCATATGAATGTGGCAACATGCATTAAAGCGATTAATTCATATGAATGTGGCAACATACATTAAAGTGGTTGATTCATTAGAATGTGGCAACATGCATTCAAGTGGTTGATTCATACGAATGTGGCAACATGCATTAAAGCGATTAATTCATATGAATGTGGCAACATGCATTAAAGAAATTTATTCATATGAATGTGGCAACATGCATTAAAATGGTTGATTCATATGAATGTGGCAACATGCATTAACGCGATTAATTCATATAAATGTGGCAACATGCATTAAAGTGGTTGATTCATATAATGTGGCAACATGCATTAAAGAGGTTAATTCATATGAATATAGCAATATACATTAAGGCAATTAATTCCTATGAATGTGGCAACATACATTAAAGTGATTATTCATATGAATGTGGCAACATGCATTAAAGTGGTTAATTCATATGCATGTGGCAACATGCATTAAAAAAAAAATTCATATGAATGTTGCAATATGCATTAAAGTGGTTGATTCATATGAATGTGGCAACAAACATTAAAGTGATTAATTCATATGAATGTGGCAACATGCATTAAAGTGGTTGATTCATATAGTGTGGCAACATGCATTAAAGTGGTTAATTCCTATGAATATAGCAATATACATTAAAGTGATTAATTCATATGAATGTGGCAACATTAAAGTAGTTGATTCATTTGAATGTGGCAACATGCACTAAAGTGATTTATTCATATGCATGTGGCAACATGCATTAAAGAAATTTATTCATATGAATGTGGCAACATGCATTAAAGTGGTTGATTCATTAGAATGTGGCAACATGCATTAAGGCGATTAATTCATATGAATGTGGCAACATGCATTAAAGTGGTTAATTCCTATGAATATATCAATATACATTAAGGCGATTAATTCATATGAATGTGGCACCATGCATAAAAGTGATTTATTCATATGAATGTGGCAACATACATTAAAGTGGTTGATTCATATGAATGTGGCAACATGCATTAAAGAAATTTATTCATATGAATGTGGCAACATGCATTAAAGTGGTTGATTCATATGAATGTGGCAACATGCATTGAAGTAGTCGATTCATAGGAATGTGGCAACATGCATTAATGTGATTAATTCATATGAATGTGGCAACATGCATTAAAGCGATTAATTCATATGAATGTGGAAACATACATTAAAGTGGTTGATTCATTAGTATGTGGCAACATGCATTCAAGTGGTTGATTCATACGAATGTGGCAACATGCATTAAAGCGATTAATTCATATGAATGTGGCAACATGCATTAAAGAAATTTATTCATATGAATGTGGCAACATGCATTAAAATGGTTGATTCATATGAATGTGGCAACATGCATTAACGCGATTAATTCATATAAATGTGGCAACATGCATTAAAGTGGTTGATTCATATAATGTGGCAACATGCATTAAAGAGGTTAATTCATATGAATATAGCAATATACATTAAGGCAATTAATTCCTATGAATGTGGCAACATACATTAAAGTGATTATTCATATGAATGTGGCAACATGCATTAAAGTGGTTAATTCATATGCATGTGGCAACATGCATTAAAGAAATATATTCATATGAATGTTGCAATATGCATTAAAGTGGTTGATTCATATGAATGTGGCAACAAACATTAAAGTGATTAATTCATATGAATGTGGCAACATGCATTAAAGTGGTTGATTCATATAGTGTGGCAACATGCATTAAAGTGGTTAATTCCTATGAATATAGCAATATACATTAAAGTGATTAATTCATATGAATGTGGCAACATTAAAGTAGTTGATTCATTTGAATGTGGCAACATGCACTAAAGTGATTTATTCATATGAATGTGGCAACATACATTCAAGTGGTTGATTCATATGAATGTGGCAACATAATTAAAGTGATTTATTCATATGAATGTGGCAACATGCATTAAAGAAATATATTTATATGAATGTGGCAACATGCATTAAAGTGGTTGATTCATATGAATGTGGCAACATGCATTAAAGTAGTTGATTCATATGAATGTGGCAACATGCATTAAGGCGATTAATTCATATGAATGTGGCAACATGCATTAAAGCGATTAATTCATATGAATGTGGCAACATGCATTAAAGAAATTTATTCATATGAATGTGGCAACATGCATTAAAGTGGTTGATTCATATGAATGTGGCAACATGCATTCAAGTGGTTGATTCATATGAATCTGGCAACATGTATTAAAGCGATTAATTCATATGCATGTGGCAACATGCATTAAAGTGGTTAATTCCTATGAATATAGCAATATACATTAAGGTGATTAATTCATATGAATGTGGCAACATACATTAAAGTAGTTGATTCATTTGAATGTGGCAACATGCACTAAAGTGATTTATTCATATGAATGTGGCAACATACATTAAAGTGGTTGATTCATATGAATGTGGCAACATAATTAAAGTGATTTATTCATATGAATGTGGCAACATACATTAAAGTAGTTGATTCATTTGAATGTGGCAACATGCACTAAAGTGATTTATTCATATGAATGTGGCAACATACATTAAAGTGGTTGATTCATATGAATGTGGCAATATACATTAAAGCGATTAATTCATATGAATGTGGCAACATGCATTAAAGAGATTAATTCATAGGAATGTGGCAACATGCATTAAAGCGATTAATTCATATGAATGTGGCAACATACATTAAAATGGTTGATTCATATGAATGTGGCAACATACATTAAAGCGATTGATACATATGAATGTGGCAACATACATTAAAGCAATTAATATGAATGTGGTAACATACATTAAAGCGATTTATTCATATGAATGTGGCAACATGCATTAAAGTGGTTGATTCATATGAATGTGGCAACATACATTAAAGCGATTAATTCATATGAATGTGGCAACATACATTAAAGCGATTAATTAATATGAATGTGGTAACATACATTAAATTTATTGATACAGATGAATGTGGCAACATGCATTAAAGTGGTTAATTCATATGAATGTGACAACACATTAAAGGGGTTGATTCATATGAATGTGGCAACATACATTAAAGAAATTTATTCATATGAATGTGGCAACATGCATTAAAGTGGTTGATTCATATGAATATGGCAAAATGCATTGAAGTAGTCGATTCATAGGAATGTGGCAACATGCATTAATGTGATTAATTCATATGAATGTGGCAACATGCATTAAAGCGATTAATTCATATGAATGTGGCAACATACATTAAAGTGGTTGATTCATTAGAATGTGGCAACATGCATTCAAGTGGTTGATTCATACGAATGTGGCAACATGCATTAAAGCGATTAATTCATATGAATGTGGCAACATGCATTAAAGAAATTTATTCATATGAATGTGGCAACATGCATTAAAATGGTTGATTCATATGAATGTGGCAACATGCATTAACGCGATTAATTCATATAAATGTGGCAACATGCATTAAAGTGGTTGATTCATATAATGTGGCAACATGCATTAAAGAGGTTAATTCATATGAATATAGCAATATACATTAAGGCAATTAATTCCTATGAATGTGGCAACATACATTAAAGTGATTATTCATATGAATGTGGCAACATGCATTAAAGTGGTTAATTCATATGCATGTGGCAACATGCATTAAAGAAATATATTCATATGAATGTTGCAATATGCATTAAAGTGGTTGATTCATATGAATGTGGCAACAAACATTAAAGTGATTAATTCATATGAATGTGGCAACATGCATTAAAGTGGTTGATTCATATAGTGTGGCAACATGCATTAAAGTGGTTAATTCCTATGAATATAGCAATATACATTAAAGTGATTAATTCATATGAATGTGGCAACATTAAAGTAGTTGATTCATTTGAATGTGGCAACATGCACTAAAGTGATTTATTCATATGAATGTGGCAACATACATTCAAGTGGTTGATTCATATGAATGTGGCAACATAATTAAAGTGATTTATTCATATGAATGTGGCAATATGCATTAAAGAAATATATTTATATGAATGTGGCAACATGCATTAAAGTGGTTGATTCATATGAATGAGGCAACATGCATTAAAGTAGTTGATTCATATGAATGTGGCAACATGCATTAAGGCGATTAATTCATATGAATGTGGCAACATGCATTAAAGCGATTAATTCATATGAATGTGGCAACATGCATTAAAGAAATTTATTCATATGAATGTGGCAACATGCATTAAAGTGGTTGATTCATATGAATGTGGCAACATGCATTCAAGTGGTTGATTCATATGAATCTGGCAACATGTATTAAAGCGATTAATTCATATGCATGTGGCAACATGCATTAAAGTGGTTAATTCCTATGAATATAGCAATATACATTAAGGTGATTAATTCATATGAATGTGGCAACATACAATAAAGTAGTTGATTCATTTGAATGTGGCAACATGCACTAAAGTGATTTATTCATATGAATGTGGCAACATACATTAAAGTGGTTGATTCATATGAATGTGGCAACATAATTAAAGTGATTTATTCATATGAATGTGGCAACATACATTAAAGTAGTTGATTCATTTGAATGTGGCAACATGCACTAAAGTGATTTATTCATATGAATGTGGCAACATACATTAAAGTGGTTGATTCATATGAATGTGGCAATATACATTAAAGCGATTAATTCATATGAATGTGGCAACATGCATTAAAGAGATTAATTCATAGGAATGTGGCAACATGCATTAAAGCGATTAATTCATATGAATGTGGCAACATACATTAAAGTGGTTGATTCATATGAATGTGGCAACATACATTAAAGCGATTGATACATATGAATGTGGCAACATACATTAAAGCAATTAATATGAATGTGGTAACATACATTAAAGCGATTTATTCATATGAATGTGGCAACATGCATTAAAGTGGTTGATTCATATGAATGTGGCAACATACATTAAAGCGATTAATTCATATGAATGTGGCAACATACATTAAAGCGATTAATTAATATGAATGTGGTAACATACATTAAATTTATTGATACAGATGAATGTGGCAACATGCATTAAAGTGGTTAATTCATATGAATGTGGCAACACATTAAAGGGGTTGATTCATATGAATGTGGCAACATACATTAAAGAAATTTATTCATATGAATGTGGCAACATGCATTAAAGTGGTTGATTCATATGAATATGGCAAAATGCATTAAAGTAGTTGGTTCATATGAATGTGTCAACATGCATTAAGGCGATTAATTCACATGAATGTTGCAACATGCATTAAAGTGGTTGATTCATATGAATGTGGCAACATGCATTAAAGCGATTAATTCATATGAATGTGGCAACATGCATTAAAGCGATTAATTCATATGAATGTGGCAACATGCATTAAAGCGATAAATTCATATGAATGTGGCAACATGCATTAAAGAAATGTATTCATATGAATGTTGCAACATGCATTAAAGTGGTTGATTCATATGACTGGCAACATGCATTAAAGCAATTAATTCATATGAATGTGGCAATATACATTAAAGCGATTAATTCATATGAATGTGGCAACATACATTAAAGCGATTAATTCATATGAATGAGGCAACATACACTAAAGTAGTTGATTCATATGAATGTGGCAACATGCATTAAAGTGATTTATTCATATGAATGTGGCAACATACATTAAAGTGGTTGATTCATATGAATGTGGCAACATGCATTAAAGTGGTTGATTCATCAGAATGTGGCAACATGCATTAAAGTGGTTAATTCATATGAATGTGGCAACACATTAAAGGGGTTGATTCATATAAATGTGACAACATACATTAAAGTGGTTGATTCAGTAGAATGTGGCAACATGCATTAAAGAAATTTATTCATATGAATGTGGCAACATGCATTAAAGTGGTTGATTCATATGAATGTGGCAAAATGCATTAAAGCAATTAATTCATATGAATGTGGCAACATACATTAAAGCGATTAATTCATATGAATGAGGCAACATACACTAAAGTAGTTGATTCATTAGAATGTGGCAACATGCATTAAAGTGGTTGATTCATTAGAATGTGACAACATGCATTAAAGTGGTTGATTCCTATGAATGTGGCAACATAAAGCGATTAATTCATATGAATGTGGCAACATACATTAAAGCGATTAATTCCTATGAATGTGGTAACATACATTACAGTGGTCGACTCATAGGAATCTGGCAACATACATTAAAGCGATTGATACATTTGAATGTGGCAACATACATTAAGCGATTAATTAATATGAATGTGGTAACATACATTAAATTGATTGATACAGATGAATGTGGCAACATACATTAAAGCGATTAATTCATATGAATGTGGCAATATGCATTCAAGTGATTTATTCATATGAATGTGGCAACATGCATTAAAGCGATTAATTCATATGAATGTGGCAACATGCATTACAGAAATTTATTCATATGAATGTTGCAACATGCATTAAAGTAGTTGGTTCATATGAATGTGGCAATATACATTAAAGCGATTAATTCATATGAATGTGGCAACACGCATTAAAGCGATTAAGTCATATGAATGTGGCATCATAATTAAAGTTATTTATTCATATGAATGTGGCAACATGCATTAAAGAAATTTATTCATATGAATGTTGCAACATGCATTAAAGTGGTTGATTCATATGAATGTGGCATTCATATGAGTAGTTGATACATTGAATCGATTAATTCATATGAATGTGGCAACATGCATTAAAGTGGTTAATTCATATGAATGTGGCAACATGCATCAAAGCGATTAATTCATATGAATGTGGCAACATACATTACTGCGATTAATTCATATAAATGTGGCAACATACATTAAAGCGGTTAATTCATATGAATGTGGCAACATACATAAAAGTAGTTGATTCATTTGCATGTGGCAACATGCATTAAAATGATTTATTCATATGAATGTGGCAACTTGCATCAAAGTAGTTAATTCATATGAATGCGGCAACATACATTAAAGTGGTTGATTCATGTGAATTCATATGAATATAGAAACACACACTGATGCAGTTGATTCGTATGATTGTGGCAACATACATTGATGTTGTTCATAAAAATGTGGCAACACATATTGATATTGGTTCATATTAGTATGGAATCACACTCATGTGGTAGATTCATACGAATACAGACAACACACTCTGATGTGACTGATTCATTTGAATATGGCAGCACACACAGATGTGGTTGATTCATATGAATGTGGCACACACATTGATGTTTGTTCCTATGAATGTAGAAACACATTGATGTGGTAGATTCATATGAATACAGACAATACACTGATGTGGTAGATTCATATGAATGTGGCAACATGCATTAAAGCGATTAATTCATATGAATGTGGCAACATGCATTACATAAATTTATTCATATGAATGTTGCAACATGCATTAAAGTAGTTGATTCATATGAATGTGGCAATATACATTAAAGCGATTAATTCATATGAATGTGGCAACATGCATTAATGCGATTAATTCATATGAATGTGGCAACATGAATTAAAGAAATTTATTCATATGAATGTGGCAACATGCATTAAAGTGGTTGATTCATATGAATGTGGCAACATGCATTAAAGTGGTTGATTCATCAGAATGTGGCAACATGCATTAATATGGTTGATTCATATGAATGTGGCAATATACATTAAAGTGATTAATTAATATGAATGTGGTAACATACATTAAATTGATACAGATGAATGTGCAACATACATTATAGCGATTAATTCATATGAATGTGGCAACATGCATTGAAGTGATTTATTCATATGAATGTGGCAACATGCATTAAAGCGATTAATTCATTAGAATGTGGCAACATGCATTAAAGTGGTTGATTCATTAGAATGTGACAACATGCATTAAAGTGGTTGATTCCTATGAATGTGGCAACATAAAGCGATTAATTCATATGAATATGGCAACATACATTAAAGCGATTAATTCCTATGAATGTGGTAACATACATTACAGTGGTCGATTCATAGGAATCTGGCAACATACATTAAAGCGATTGATACATTTGAATGTGGCAACATACATTAAGCGATTAATTAATATGAATGTGGTAACATACATTAAATTGATTGATACAGATGAATGTGGCAACATACATTAAAGCGATTAATTCATATGAATGTGGCAACATGCATTCAAGAGATTTATTCATATGAATGTGGCAACATGCATTACAGAAATTTATTCATATGAATGTTGCAACATGCATTAAAGTAGTTGATTCATATGAATGTGGCAATATACATTAAAGCGATTAATTCATATGAATGTGGCAACATGCATTAAGGCGATTTATTCATATGAATGTGGCAACATGCATTAAAGAAATTTATTCATATGAATGTTGCAACATGCATTAAAGTGGTTGATTCATATGAATTTGGCATTCATATTAGTAGTTGATACATTGAATCGATTAATTCATATGAATGTGGCAACTTGCATCAAAGTAGTTAATTCATATGAATGCGGCAACATACATTAAAGTGGTTGATTGATGTGAATTCATATGAATATAGAAACACACACTGATGCAGTTGATTCGTATGATTGTGGTAACATACATTGATGTTGTTCATAAAAATGTGGCAACACATATTGATATTGGTTCATATTAGTATGGAATCACACTCATGTGGTAGATTCATACGAATACAGACAACACACTCTGATGTGACTGATTCATTTGAATATTGGAGCACACGGATGTGGTTGATTCATATGAATGTGGCACACACATTGATGTTGGTTCCTATGAATGTAGAAACACATCGATGTGGCTGATTCATATGAATATGGCAACGCGCATTGATGTGGACTCATATAAATATGGAAACATGCATTGTTGTGGTAGATTCATATGAATGTAGCAACACACTGATGTGGTAGATTCATTTCAATATGGCAACACGCATTGGTGTGGATTCATATAAATATAGAAACATGCATTGATGTGGTAGATTCATATGAATGTAGCAACATACTGTTGTGGTAGATTCATATGAATATGGCAACACGCATTGGTGTAGATTCATATAAATATAGAAACATGCATTGATGTGGTAGATTCATATGAATGTAGCAACACACTGTTGTGGTAGATTCATATGAATACAGGCAACATACTGATGTGGTAGATACATTTGAATATGGCATCACGCATTGATGTGGATTTATATAAATATGGAAACATGTATTGATGTGGTAGATTCATATGAATACAGGAAACACACACTGACGTGGTAGATTCATATGAATACACTGGTAAATGAAATGGTGGTGCTGATTGATGGGAAAGGGCAATGGCGAACAGATTTTTGAAAGCTGGTATTATACATACTTTCCATATTGATGGTTTTGTAGTTCCTCCACAACTACGTAGGCTATAGTAAAGAAGGCGGTGATGGTTGTCACACAAAGATCTAGTAACATGTACCACGTCACCAAAAATGTCTTGCTGCAAACATTATAGTGTCATTAAAATAAGAAAAAACTGTCTTGAGATTCATTTCACAGTTATTGAGACCTTTCAAAAATGGTTGTATTAATATTAGTAGTGTGTCTTTAATAACAATAGTTGAAAAGACGTTGCATTTGTAAAACAAACATATCCAGTCATTTAGTTACAGTTACGTGCCGTTAATATATTGTAATGATGACATGGCTTTAATAGTAACTTACCCATAAGCAAATATTCGTAATGATACTTCAGTAATAAAATATGTCATAATGAGGAGAGACATTGTCTCGAAAAACTCTTGTGCATCGTCTGGTTTGGAGCTCCAAGTTATGTCCCAGATAACAAGCACAATATCTACAAATACCAGTATTACACCACACACACTATAAAGCAACACAATTAGTAATCTAAGTGTTTTCAAATTGAATCAAGTAAATTGGTTATTGTTTTTCAATATATGGTATACTTCTACTTCCTAATAATGTTTTATTGTGCTTGTCTGCCGTTTATCATTTTCAACTAATTTGCATTCAATGACTATGGAATTTCGATTTTCGTATTCAACAAATAACAATTAATATGTTTCAATATATTTTATACTCACCGTAAATAGAATGATTCTGTCAACACCTTGGCATACCATCGTGCTTTCCTGGATGAAACGAGGAAAATAATATAATGTTGGGCAGAATATTGAAAACAAAATCCTCAAAAAATTACACACTTTAAAGTAGACTTATCTGTAAATGGCCGCGAGAAATAACTGAAAGCATGAGTCACGTGACATATTGAAGACATAGAAATGATGGAATCAGGTGCACACATATACATAAACCGAGACACATAAAATGATGGAATCGGGTGCACACATACACATAAACCGAGACGCATAAAATGATGGAATCGGGTGCACACATACACATACACCGAGACACATAGAAATGATGGAATCGGGTGCACACATATACATACACCGAGACACAAAAAATGATGTAATTGGGTGCACACATACACATACACGAGACACATAAAATGATGGAATCGGGTGCACACATACACATACACCAAGACACGTAAAATGATGGGATCGGGTGTACACATACACAAGACACTTAAAATGATGGAATCGGGTGCACACATACACATACACATACACTAAGACACATAGAAATGATGGAATCGGGTGCACACATATACATACACCGAGACACAAAAAATGATGGAATTGGTGCACACATACACATACACGAGACACATAAAATGATGGAATCGGGTGCACACATACACATACACGAGACACATAGAAATGATGGAATCGGGTGCACACATACACATACACCAAGACACATAGAAATGATGGAATCGGGTGCACACATACACCGAGACACATAAAATGATGGGATCGGGTGTACACATACACAAGACACATAAAATTTTGGAATTGGGTGCACATATACACATACACTAAGACACATAGAAATGATGAAATCGGGTGCACACATATACATACACCGAGACACAAAAAATGATGTAATTGGGTGCACACATACACATACACGAGACACATAAAATGATGGAATCGGGTGCACACATACACATACACCAAGACACGTAAAATGATGGGATCGACAGTACACATACACAAGACACATAAAATGATGGAATCGGGTGCACACATACACATACACTAAGACACATAGAAATGATGGAATCGGGTGCACACATATACATACACCGAGACACAAACAATGATGGAATTGGGTGCACGCATACACATACATGAGACACATAAAATGATGGAATCGGGTGCACACATACACATACACCAAGACACATAGAAATGATGGAATCGGGTGCACACATACACCGAGACACATAAAATGATGGAATCGGGTGCACACATACACATACACCGAGACACATAGAAATGATGGAATCGGGTGCACACATACACCGAGACACATAAAATGATGGAATCGGGTGCACACATACACATACACCGAGACACATAGGAATGATGGAATCGGTGCACACATACACCGAGACACATAAAATGATGGAATCGGCTGCACGCATACACATACACGAGCCACATAGAAATGATGGAATCGGGTGCACACATACACATACACCGAGACACATAAAATGGTGGAATTGGGTGCACACATACACATACACCGACCCACATAGAAATGATGGAATCGGGTGCACACATTCACATACACGAGACACATAAAATGATGGAATTGGGTGCACACATACACATACACGAGACACATAAAATGATGGAATCGGGTGCACACATACACATACACCAAGACACGTAAAATGATGGGATCGGGTGTACACATACACAAGACACTTAAAATGATGGAATCGGGTGCACACATACACATACACATACACATACACTAAGACACATAGAAATGATGGAATCGGGTGCACACATATACATACACCGAGACACAAAAAATGATGGAATTGGTGCACACATACACATACACGAGACACATAAAATGATGGAATCGGGTGCACACATACACATACACGAGACACATAGAAATGATGGAATCGGGTGCACACATACACATACACCAAGACACATAGAAATGATGGAATCGGGTGCACACATACACCGAGACACATAAAATGATGGGATCGGGTGTACACATACACAAGACACATAAAATTTTGGAATTGGGTGCACATATACACATACACTAAGACACATAGAAATGATGAAATCGGGTGCACACATATACATACACCGAGACACAAAAAATGATGTAATTGGGTGCACACATACACATACACGAGACACATAAAATGATGGAATCGGGTGCACACATACACATACACCAAGACACGTAAAATGATGGGATCGACAGTACACATACACAAGACACATAAAATGATGGAATCGGGTGCACACATACACATACACTAAGACACATAGAAATGATGGAATCGGGTGCACACATATACATACACCGAGACACAAACAATGATGGAATTGGGTGCACGCATACACATACATGAGACACATAAAATGATGGAATCGGGTGCACACATACACATACACCAAGACACATAGAAATGATGGAATCGGGTGCACACATACACCGAGACACATAAAATGATGGAATCGGGTGCACACATACACATACACCGAGACACATAGAAATGATGGAATCGGGTGCACACATACACCGAGACACATAAAATGATGGAATCGGGTGCACACATACACATACACCGAGACACATAGGAATGATGGAATCGGTGCACACATACACCGAGACACATAAAATGATGGAATCGGCTGCACGCATACACATACACGAGCCACATAGAAATGATGGAATCGGGTGCACACATACACATACACCGAGACACATAAAATGGTGGAATTGGGTGCACACATACACATACACCGACCCACATAGAAATGATGGAATCGGGTGCACACATTCACATACACGAGACACATAAAATGATGGAATTGGGTGCACACATACACATACACGAGACACATAGAAATGATGGAATCGGGTGCACACATACACATACACCAAACCACATACAATGATGGAATCGGGTGCACACATATACATACACCGAGACACAAAAAATGATGGAATTGGGTGCACACATACACATACACGAGACACATAAAATGATGGAATCGGGTGCACACATACACATACACATACACCGAGATACAAAAAATGATGGCATTGGGTGCACACATACACATACACGAGACACATAGAAATGATGGAATCGGATGCACACATACACATACACCAAACCACATACAATGATGGAATCGGGTGCACACATATACATACACCGAGACACAAAAAATGATGGAATTGGGTGCACACATACACATACACGAGACACATAAAATGATGGAATCGGGTGGACACATACACATACACGAGACACATATAAATGATGGAATCAGGTGCACACATACACATACACTAAGACACATAGAAATGATGGAATCGGGTGCACACATATACATACACCGAGACACAAAAAATGATGGAATTGGGTGCACACATACACATACACCAAGACACATAGAAATGATGGAATCGGGTGCACAAATACACATACACCGAGACACAAAAAATGAGGGAATTGGGTGCACACATACACATACACGAGACACATAAAATGATGGAATCGGGTGCACAAATACACATACACCGAGACACAAAAAATGATGGAATTGGGTGCACACATACACATACACGAGACACATAAAATGATGGAATCGGGTGCACACATACACAAACACGAGACACATAGAAATGATGGAATCGGGTGCACACATACACATACACCAAGACACAGAAATGATGGAATCGGGTGCACACATACACCGAGACACATAAAATGATGGGATTGGGTGTACACATACACAAGACACATAAAATGTTGGAATTGGGTGCACATATACACATACACCAAGACACATAGAAATGATGGAATCGGGTGCACACATATACATACACCGAGACACAAAAAATGATGTAATTGGGTGCACACATACACATACACCAAGACACGTAAAATGATGGGATCGACAGTACACATACACGAGACACATAAAATGATGGAATCGGGTGCACACATACACATACACCAAACCACATACAATGATGGAATCGGGTGCACACATATACATACACCGAGACACAAATAATGATGGAATTGGGTGCACACATACACATACACGAGACACATAAAATGATGGAATCGGGTGCACACATACACATACACCGAGACACAAAAAATGATGGCATTGGGTGCACACATACACATACACGAGACACATAAAATGATGGAATCGGGTGCACACATACACCGAGACACATAAAATGATGGAATCGGGTGCACACATACACATACACCGAGACACTTAGAAATGATGGAATCGGGTGCACACATACACCGAGACACATAAAATGATGGAATCGGGTGCACACATACACATACACCGAGACACATAGGAATGATGGAATCGGTGCACACATACACCGAGACACATAAAATGATGGAATCGGCTGCACGCATAAACATACACGAGCCACATAGAAATGATGGAATCGGGTGCACACATACACATACATCGAGACACATAAAATGGTGGAATTGGGTGCACACATACACATACACCGACCCACATAGAAATGATGGAATCGGGTGCACACATTCACATACACGAGACACATAAAATGATGGAATTGGGTGCACACATACACATACACGAGACACATAGAAATGATGGAATCGGGTGCACACATACACATACACCAAACCACATACAATGATGGAATCGGGTGCACACATATACATACACTGAGACACAAAAAATGATGGAATTGGGTGCACACATACACATACACGAGACACATAAAATGATGGAATCGGGTGCACACATACACATACACATACACCGAGACACAAAAAATGATGGCATTGGGTGCACACATACACATACACGAGACACATAGAAATGATGGAATCGGGTGCACAAATACACATACACCGAGACACAAAAAATGATGGAATTGGGTGCACACATACACATACACGAGACACATAAAATGATGGAATCGGGTGCACAAATACACATACACCGAGACACAAAAAATGATGGAATTGGGTGCACACATACACATACACGAGACACATAAAATGATGGAATCGGGTGCACACATACACAAACACGAGACACATAGAAATGATGGAATCGGGTGCACACATACACATACACCAAGACACAGAAATGATGGAATCGGGTGCACACATACACCGAGACACATAAAATGATGGGATTGGGTGTACACATACACAAGACACATAAAATGTTGGAATTGGGTGCACATATACACATACACCAAGACACATAGAAATGATGGAATCGGGTGCACACATATACATACACCGAGACACAAAAAATGATGTAATTGGGTGCACACATACACATACACCAAGACACGTAAAATGATGGGATCGACAGTACACATACACGAGACACATAAAATGATGGAATCGGGTGCACACATACACATACACCAAACCACATACAATGATGTAATCGGGTGCACACATATACATACACCGAGACACAAATAATGATGGAATTGGGTGCACACATACACATACACGAGACACATAAAATGATGGAATCGGGTGCACACATACACATACACCGAGACACAAAAAATGATGGCATTGGGTGCACACATACACATACACGAGACACATAAAATGATGGAATCGGGTGCACACATACACCGAGACACATAAAATGATGGAATCGGGTGCACACATACACATACACCGAGACACATAGAAATGATGGAATCGGGTGCACACATACACCTAGACACATAAAATGATGGAATCGGGTGCACACATACACATACACCGAGACACATAGGAATGATGGAATCAGTGCACACATACACCGAGACACATAAAATGATGGAATCGGCTGCACGCATACACATACACGAGCCACATAGAAATGATGGAATCGGGTGCACACATACACATACACCGAGACACATAAAATGGTGGAATTGGGTGCACACATACACATACACCGACCCACATAGAAATGATGGAATCGGGTGCACACATTCACATACACGAGACACATAAAATGATGGAATTGGGTGCACACATACACATACACGAGACACATAGAAATGATGGAATCGGGTGCACACATACACATACACCAAACCACATACAATGATGGAATCGGGTGCACACATATACATACACTGAGACACAAAAAATGATGGAATTGGGTGCACACATACACATACACGAGACACATAAAATGATGGAATCGGGTGCACACATACACATACACATACACCGAGACACAAAAAATGATGGCATTGGGTGCACACATACACATACACGAGACACATAGAAATGATGGAATCGGGTGCACACATACACATACACCAAACCACATACAATGATGGAATCGGGTGCACACATATACATACACCGAGACACAAAAAATGATGGAATCGGGTGCACACATATACATACACCGAGACACAAAAAATGATGGAATTGGGTGCACACATACACATACACCAAGACACATAGAAATGATGGAATCGGGTGCACAAATACACATACACCGAGACACAAAAAATGATGGAATTGGGTGCACACATACACATACACGAGACACATAAAATGATGGAATCGGGTGCACAAATACACATACACCGAGACACAAAAAATGATGGAATTGGGTGCACACATACACATACACGAGACACATAAAATGATGGAATCGGGTGCACACATACACAAACACGAGACACATAGAAATGATGGAATCGGGTGCACACATACACATACACCAAGACACAGAAATGATGGAATCGGGTGCACACATACACCGAGACACATAAAATGATGGGATTGGGTGTACACATACACAAGACACATAAAATGTTGGAATTGGGTGCACATATACACATACACCAAGACACATAGAAATGATGGAATCGGGTGCACACATATACATACACCGAGACACAAAAAATGATGTAATTGGGTGCACACATACACATACACGAGACACATAAAATGATGGAATCGGGTGCACACATACACATACACCAAGACACGTAAAATGATGGGATCGACAGTACACATACACGAGACACATAAAATGATGGAATCGGGTGCACACATACACATACACCAAACCACATACAATGATGGAATCGGGTGCACACATACACATATACATACACCGAGACACAAATAATGATGGAATTGGGTGCACACATACACATACACGAGACACATAAAATGATGGAATCGGGTGCACACATACACATACACCGAGACACAAAAAATGATGGCATTGGCTGCACACATACACATACACGAGACAATAAAATGATGGAATCGGGTGCACACATACACCGAGACACATAAAATGATGGAATCGGGTGCACACATACACATACACCGAGACACATAGAAATGATGGAATCGGGTGCACACATACACCGAGACACATAAAATGATGGAATTGGGTGCACACATACACATACACGAGACACATAAAATGATGGAATCGGGTGCACAAATACACATACACCGAGACACAAAAAATGATGGAATTGGGTGCACACATACACATACACGAGACACATAAAATGATGGAATTGGGTGCACACATACACAAACACGAGACACATAGAAATGATGGAATCGGGTGCATACATACACATACACCAAGACACATAGAAATGATGGAAACGGGTGCACACATACACCGAGACACATAGAATGATGGGATCGGGTGTACACATACACAAGACACATAAAATGTTGGAATTGGGTGCACACATACACATACACCAAGACACATAGAAATGATGGAATCGGGTGCACACATATACATACACCGAGACACAAAAAATGATGTAATTGGGTGCACACATACACATACACGAGACACATAAAATGATGGAATCGGGTGCACACATACACATACACCAAGACACGTAAAATGATGGGATCGACAGTACACATACACGAGACACATAAAATGATGGAATCGGGTGCACACATACACATACACCAAACCACATACAATGATGGAATCGGGTGCACACATATACATACACCGAGACACAAAAAATGATGGAATTGGGTGCACACATACACATACACGAGACACATAAAATGATGGAATCGGGTGCACACATACCCATACACCGAGACACAAAAAATGATGGCATTGGGTGCACACATACACATACACGAGACACATAAAATGATGGAATCGGGTGCACACATACACCGAGACACATAAAATGATGGAATCGGGTGCACACATACACATACACCGAGACACATAGAAATGATGGAATCGGGTGCACACATACACTGAGACACATAAAATGATGGAATCAGGTGCACACATACACATACACCGAGACACATAGGAATGATGGAATCGGTGCACACATACACCGAGACACATAAAATGATGGAATCGGCTGCACGCATACACATACACGAGCCACATAGAAATGATGGAATCGGGTGCACACATACACATACACCGAGACACATAAAATGGTGGAATTGGGTGCACACATACACATACACCGACCCACATAGAAATGATGGAATCGGGTGCACACATTCACATACACGAGACACATAAAATGATGGAATTGGGTGCACACATACACATACACGAGACACATAGAAATGATGGAATCGGGTGCACACATACACATACACCAAACCACATACAATGATGGAATCGGGTGCACACATATACATACACCGAGACACAAAAAATGATGGAATTGGGTGCACACATACACATACACGAGACACATAAAATGATGGAATCGGGTGGACACATACACATACACGAGACACATATAAATGATGGAATCGGGTGCACACATACACATACACCAAGACACGTAAAATGATGGGATCGACAGTACACATACACGAGACACATAAAATGATGGAATCGGGTGCACACATACACATACACCAAACCACATACAATGATGGAATCGGGTGCACACATACACATATACATACACCGAGACACAAATAATGATGGAATTGGGTGCACACATACACATACACGAGACACATAAAATGATGGAATCGGGTGCACACATACACATACACCGAGACACAAAAAATGATGGCATTGGCTGCACACATACACATACACGAGACAATAAAATGATGGAATCGGGTGCACACATACACCGAGACACATAAAATGATGGAATCGGGTGCACACATACACATACACCGAGACACATAGAAATGATGGAATCGGGTGCACACATACACCGAGACACATAAAATGATGGAATTGGGTGCACACATACACATACACGAGACACATAAAATGATGGAATCGGGTGCACAAATACACATACACCGAGACACAAAAAATGATGGAATTGGGTGCACACATACACATACACGAGACACATAAAATGATGGAATTGGGTGCACACATACACAAACACGAGACACATAGAAATGATGGAATCGGGTGCATACATACACATACACCAAGACACATAGAAATGATGGAATCGGGTGCACACATACACCGAGACACATAGAATGATGGGATCGGGTGTACACATACACAAGACACATAAAATGTTGGAATTGGGTGCACACATACACATACACCAAGACACATAGAAATGATGGAATCGGGTGCACACATATACATACACCGAGACACAAAAAATGATGTAATTGGGTGCACACATACACATACACGAGACACATAAAATGATGGAATCGGGTGCACACATACACATACACCAAGACACGTAAAATGATGGGATCGACAGTACACATACACGAGACACATAAAATGATGGAATCGGGTGCACACATACACATACACCAAACCACATACAATGATGGAATCGGGTGCACACATATACATACACCGAGACACAAAAAATGATGGAATTGGGTGCACACATACACATACACGAGACACATAAAATGATGGAATCGGGTGCACACATACCCATACACCGAGACACAAAAAATGATGGCATTGGGTGCACACATACACATACACGAGACACATAAAATGATGGAATCGGGTGCACACATACACCGAGACACATAAAATGATGGAATCGGGTGCACACATACACATACACCGAGACACATAAAATGATGGAATCGGGTGCACACATACACTGAGACACATAAAATGATGGAATCAGGTGCACACATACACATACACCGAGACACATAGGAATGATGGAATCGGTGCACACATACACCGAGACACATAAAATGATGGAATCGGCTGCACGCATACACATACACGAGCCACATAGAAATGATGGAATCGGGTGCACACATACACTGAGACACATAAAATGATGGAATCAGGTGCACACATACACATACACCGAGACACATAGAAATGATGGAATCGGGTGCACACATACACTGAGACACATAAAATGATGGAATCAGGTGCACACATACACATACACCGAGACACATAGGAATGATGGAATCGGTGCACACATACACCGAGACACATAAAATGATGGAATCGGCTGCACGCATACACATACACGAGCCACATAGAAATGATGGAATCGGGTGCACACATACACATACACCGAGACACATAAAATGGTGGAATTGGGTGCACACATACACATACACCGACCCACATAGAAATGATGGAATCGGGTGCACACATTCACATACACGAGACACATAAAATGATGGAATTGGGTGCACACATACACATACACGAGACACATAGAAATGATGGAATCGGGTGCACACATACACATACACCAAACCACATACAATGATGGAATCGGGTGCACACATATACATACACCGAGACACAAAAAATGATGGAATTGGGTGCACACATACACATACACCAAGACACAGAGAAATGATGGAATCGGGTGCACAAATACACATACACCGAGACACAAAAAATGATGGAATAGGGTGCACACATACACATACACGAGACACATAAAATGATGGAATTGGGTGCACAAATACACATACACCGAGACACAAAAAATGATGGAATTGGGTGCACACATACACATACACGAGACACATAAAATGATGGAATCGGGTGCACACATACACAAACACGTGACACATAGAAATGATGGAATCGGGTGCACACATACACATACACCAAGACACATAGAAATGATGGAATCGGGTGCACACATACACCGAGACACATAAAATGATGGGATCGGGTGTACACATACACAAGACACATAAAATGTTGGAATTGGGTGCACATATACACATACACCAAGACACATAGAAATGATGGAATCGGGTGCACACATATACATACACCGAGACACAAAAAATGATGTAATTGGGTGCACACATACACATACACGAGACACATAAAATGATGGAATCGGGTGCACACATACACATACACCAAGACACAGAAATGATGGAATCGGGTGCACACATACACCGAGACACATAAAATGATGGGATTGGGTGTACACATACACAAGACACATAAAATGTTGGAATTGGGTGCACATATACACATACACCAAGACACATAGAAATGATGGAATCGGGTGCACACATATACATACACCGAGACACAAAAAATGATGTAATTGGGTGCACACATACACATACACCAAGACACATAAAATGATGGGATCGACAGTACACATACACGAGACACATAAAATGATGGAATCGGGTGCACACATACACATACACCAAACCACATACAATGATGGAATCGGGTGCACACATATACATACACCGAGACACAAATAATGATGGAATTGGGTGCACACATACACATACACGAGACACATAAAATGATGGAATCGGGTGCACACATACACATACACCGAGACACAAAAAATGATGGCATTGGGTGCACACATACACATACACGAGACACATAAAATGATGGAATCGGGTGCACACATACACCGAGACACATAAAATGATGGAATCGGGTGCACACATACACATACACCGAGACACATAGAAATGATGGAATCGGGTGCACACATACACCTAGACACATAAAATGATGGAATCGGGTGCACACATACACATACACCGAGACACATAGGAATGATGGAATCAGTGCACACATACACCGAGACACATAAAATGATGGAATCGGCTGCACGCATACACATACACGAGCCACATAGAAATGATGGAATCGGGTGCACACATACACATACACCGAGACACATAAAATGGTGGAATTGGGTGCACACATACACATACACCGACCCACATAGAAATGATGGAATCGGGTGCACACATTCACATACACGAGACACATAAAATGATGGAATTGGGTGCACACATACACATACACGAGACACATAGAAATGATGGAATCGGGTGCACACATACACATACACCAAACCACATACAATGATGGAATCGGGTGCACACATATACATACTCTGAGACACAAAAAATGATGGAATTGGGTGCACACATACACATACACGAGACACATAAAATGATGGAATCGGGTGCACACATACACATACACATACACCGAGACAAAAAATGATGGCATTGGGTGCACACATACACATACACGAGACACATAGAAATGATGGAATCGGGTGCACACATACACATACACCAAACCACATACAATGATGGAATCGGGTGCACACATATACATACACCGAGACACAAAAAATGATGGAATTGGGTGCACACATACACATACACGAGACACATAAAATGATGGAATCGGGTGGACACATACACATACACGAGACACATATAAATGATGGAATCGGGTGCACACATACACATACACTAAGACACATAGAAATGATGGAATCGGGTGCACACATATACATACACCGAGACACAAAAAATGATGGAATTGGGTGCACACATACACATACACCAAGACACATAGAAATGATGGAATCGGGTGCACAAATACACATACACCGAGACACAAAAAATGATGGAATTGGGTGCACACATACACATACACGAGACACATAAAATGATGGAATCGGGTGCACAAATACACATACACCGAGACACAAAAAATGATGGAATTGGGTGCACACATACACATACACGAGACACATAAAATGATGGAATCGGGTGCACACATACACAAACACGAGACACATAGAAATGATGGAATCGGGTGCACACATACACATACACCAAGACACAGAAATGATGGAATCGGGTGCACACATACACCGAGACACATAAAATGATGGGATTGGGTGTACACATACACAAGACACATAAAATGTTGGAATTGGGTGCACATATACACATACACCAAGACACATAGAAATGATGGAATCGGGTGCACACATATACATACACCGAGACACAAAAAATGATGTAATTGGGTGCACACATACACATACACGAGACACATAAAATGATGGAATCGGGTGCACACATACACATACACCAAGACACGTAAAATGATGGGATCGACAGTACACATACACGAGACACATAAAATGATGGAATCGGGTGCACACATACACATACACCAAACCACATACAATGATGGAATCGGGTGCACACATACACATATACATACACCGAGACACAAATAATGATGGAATTGGGTGCACACATACACATACACGAGACACATAAAATGATGGAATCGGGTGCACACATACACATACACCGAGACACAAAAAATGATGGCATTGGCTGCACACATACACATACACGAGACAATAAAATGATGGAATCGGGTGCACACATACACCGAGACACATAAAATGATGGAATCGGGTGCACACATACACATACACCGAGACACATAGAAATGATGGAATTGGGTGCACACATACACATACACGAGACACATAAAATGATGGAATCGGGTGCACAAATACACATACACCGAGACACAAAAAATGATGGAATTGGGTGCACACATACACATACACGAGACACATAAAATGATGGAATCGGGTGCACACATACACAAACACGAGACACATAGAAATGATGGAATCGGGTGCATACATACACATACACCAAGACACATAGAAATGATGGAATCGGGTGCACACATACACCGAGACACATAAAATGATGGGATCGGGTGTACACATACACAAGACACATAAAATGTTGGAATTGGGTGCACACATACACATACACCAAGACACATAGAAATGATGGAATCGGGTGCACACATATACATACACCGAGACACAAAAAATGATGTAATTGGGTGCACACATACACATACACGAGACACATAAAATGATGGAATCGGGTGCACGCATACACATACACCAAGACACGTAAAATGATGGGATCGACAGTACACATACACGAGACACATAAAATGATGGAATCGGGTGCACACATACACATACACCAAACCACATACAATGATGGAATCGGGTGCACACATATACATACACCGAGACACAAAAAATGATGGAATTGGGTGCACACATACACATACACGAGACACATAAAATGATGGAATCGGGTGCACACATACCCATACACCGAGACACAAAAAATGATGGCATTGGGTGCACACATACACATACACGAGACACATAAAATGATGGAATCGGGTGCACACATACACCGAGACACATAAAATGATGGAATCGGGTGCACACATACACATACACCGAGACACATAGAAATGATGGAATCGGGTGCACACATACACTGAGACACATAAAATGATGGAATCAGGTGCACACATACACATACACCGAGACACATAGGAATGATGGAATCGGTGCACACATACACCGAGACACATAAAATGATGGAATCGGCTGCACGCATACACATACACGAGCCACATAGAAATGATGGAATCGGGTGCACACATACACATACACCGAGACACATAAAATGGTGGAATTGGGTGCACACATACACATACACCGACCCACATAGAAATGATGGAATCGGGTGCACACATTCACATACACGAGACACATAAAATGATGGAATTGGGTGCACACACACACATACACGAGACACATAGAAATGATGGAATCGGGTGCACACATACACATACACCGAGACACAAAAAATGATGGCATTGGGTGCACACATACACATACACGAGACACATAGAAATGATGGAATCGGGTGCACACATACACATACACCAAACCACATACAATGATGGAATCGGGTGCACACATATACATACACCGAGACACAAAAAATGATGGAATTGGGTGCACACATACACATACACGAGACACATAAAATGATGGAATCGGGTGGACACATACACATACACGAGACACATATAAATGATGGAATCGGGTGCACACATACACATACACTAAGACACATAGAAATGATGGAATCGGGTGCACACATATACATACACCGAGACACAAAAAATGATGGAATTGGGTGCACACATACACATACACCAAGACACATAGAAATGATGGAATCGGGTGCACAAATACACATACACCGAGACACAAAAAATGATGGAATAGGGTGCACACATACACATACACGAGACACATAAAATGATGGAATCGGGTGCACAAATACACATACACCGAGACACAAAAAATGATGGAATTGGGTGCACACATACACATACACGAGACACATAAAATGATGGAATCGGGTGCACACATACACAAACACGTGACACATAGAAATGATGGAATCGGGTGCACACATACACATACACCAAGACACATAGAAATGATGGAATCGGGTGCACACATACACCGAGACACATAAAATGATGGGATCGGGTGTACACATACACAAGACACATAAAATGTTGGAATTGGGTGCACATATACACATACACCAAGACACATAGAAATGATGGAATCGGGTGCACACATATACATACACCGAGACACAAAAAATGATGTAATTGGGTGCACACATACACATACACGAGACACATAAAATGATGGAATCGGGTGCACACATACACGTACACCAAGACACTTAAAATGATGGGATCGACAGTACACATACACGAGACGCATAAAATGATGGAATCGGGTGCACACATACACATACACCAAACCACATACAATGATGGAATCGGGTGCACACATATACATACACCGAGACACAAAAAATGATGGAATTGGGTGCACACATACACATACACGAGACACATAAAATGATGGAATCGGGTGCACACATACACATACACGAGACACATAGAAATGATGGAATCGGGTGCACACATACACATACACTAAGACACATAGAAATGATGGAATCGGGTGCACACATATACATACACCGAGACACAAAAAATGATGGAATCGGGTGCACACATACACATACACCAAGAAACATAGAAATGATGGAATCGGGTGCACAAATACACATACACCGAGACACAAAAAATGATGGAATTGGATGCACACATACACATACACGAGACACATAGGAATGATGGAATCAGTGCACACATACACCGAGACACATAAAATGATGGAATCGGCTGCACGCATACACATACACGAGCCACATAGAAATGATGGAATCGGGTGCACACATACACATACACCGAGACACATAAAATGGTGGAATTGGGTGCACACATACACATACACCGACCCACATAGAAATGATGGAATCGGGTGCACACATTCACATACACGAGACACATAAAATGATGGAATCGGGTGCACACATACACATACACCGAGACACATAGAAATGATGGAATCGGGTGCACACATACACCTAGACACATAAAATGATGGAATCGGGTGCACACATACACATACACCGAGACACATAGGAATGATGGAATCAGTGCACACATACACCGAGACACATAAAATGATGGAATCGGCTGCACGCATACACATACACGAGCCACATAGAAATGATGGAATCGGGTGCACACATACACATACACCGAGACACATAAAATGGTGGAATTGGGTGCACACATACACATACACCGACCCACATAGAAATGATGGAATCGGGTGCACACATTCACATACACGAGACACATAAAATGATGGAATTGGGTGCACACATACACATACACGAGACACATAGAAATGATGGAATCGGGTGCACACATACACATACACCAAACCACATACAATGATGGAATCGGGTGCACACATATACATACTCTGAGACACAAAAAATGATGGAATTGGGTGCACACATACACATACACGAGACACATAAAATGATGGAATCGGGTGCACACATACACATACACATACACCGAGACAAAAAATGATGGCATTGGGTGCACACATACACATACACGAGACACATAGAAATGATGGAATCGGGTGCACACATACACATACACCAAACCACATACAATGATGGAATCGGGTGCACACATATACATACACCGAGACACAAAAAATGATGGAATTGGGTGCACACATACACATACACGAGACACATAAAATGATGGAATCGGGTGGACACATACACATACACGAGACACATATAAATGATGGAATCGGGTGCACACATACACATACACTAAGACACATAGAAATGATGGAATCGGGTGCACACATATACATACACCGAGACACAAAAAATGATGGAATTGGGTGCACACATACACATACACCAAGACACATAGAAATGATGGAATCGGGTGCACAAATACACATACACCGAGACACAAAAAATGATGGAATTGGGTGCACACATACACATACACGAGACACATAAAATGATGGAATCGGGTGCACAAATACACATACACCGAGACACAAAAAATGATGGAATTGGGTGCACACATACACATACACGAGACACATAAAATGATGGAATCGGGTGCACACATACACAAACACGAGACACATAGAAATGATGGAATCGGGTGCACACATACACATACACCAAGACACAGAAATGATGGAATCGGGTGCACACATACACCGAGACACATAAAATGATGGGATTGGGTGTACACATACACAAGACACATAAAATGTTGGAATTGGGTGCACATATACACATACACCAAGACACATAGAAATGATGGAATCGGGTGCACACATATACATACACCGAGACACAAAAAATGATGTAATTGGGTGCACACATACACATACACGAGACACATAAAATGATGGAATCGGGTGCACACATACACATACACCAAACCACATACAATGATGGAATCGGGTGCACACATACACATATACATACACCGAGACACAAATAATGATGGAATTGGGTGCACACATACACATACACGAGACACATAAAATGATGGAATCGGGTGCACACATACACATACACCGAGACACAAAAAATGATGGCATTGGCTGCACACATACACATACACGAGACAATAAAATGATGGAATCGGGTGCACACATACACCGAGACACATAAAATGATGGAATCGGGTGCACACATACACATACACCGAGACACATAGAAATGATGGAATTGGGTGCACACATACACATACACGAGACACATAAAATGATGGAATCGGGTGCACAAATACACATACACCGAGACACAAAAAATGATGGAATTGGGTGCACACATACACATACACGAGACACATAAAATGATGGAATCGGGTGCACACATACACAAACACGAGACACATAGAAATGATGGAATCGGGTGCATACATACACATACACCAAGACACATAGAAATGATGGAATCGGGTGCACACATACACCGAGACACATAAAATGATGGGATCGGGTGTACACATACACAAGACACATAAAATGTTGGAATTGGGTGCACACATACACATACACCAAGACACATAGAAATGATGGAATCGGGTGCACACATATACATACACCGAGACACAAAAAATGATGTAATTGGGTGCACACATACACATACACGAGACACATAAAATGATGGAATCGGGTGCACGCATACACATACACCAAGACACGTAAAATGATGGGATCGACAGTACACATACACGAGACACATAAAATGATGGAATCGGGTGCACACATACACATACACCAAACCACATACAATGATGGAATCGGGTGCACACATATACATACACCGAGACACAAAAAATGATGGAATTGGGTGCACACATACACATACACGAGACACATAAAATGATGGAATCGGGTGCACACATACCCATACACCGAGACACAAAAAATGATGGCATTGGGTGCACACATACACATACACGAGACACATAAAATGATGGAATCGGGTGCACACATACACCGAGACACATAAAATGATGGAATCGGGTGCACACATACACATACACCGAGACACATAGAAATGATGGAATCGGGTGCACACATACACTGAGACACATAAAATGATGGAATCAGGTGCACACATACACATACACCGAGACACATAGGAATGATGGAATCGGTGCACACATACACCGAGACACATAAAATGATGGAATCGGCTGCACGCATACACATACACGAGCCACATAGAAATGATGGAATCGGGTGCACACATACACATACACCGAGACACATAAAATGGTGGAATTGGGTGCACACATACACATACACCGACCCACATAGAAATGATGGAATCGGGTGCACACATTCACATACACGAGACACATAAAATGATGGAATTGGGTGCACACACACACATACACGAGACACATAGAAATGATGGAATCGGGTGCACACATACACATACACCGAGACACAAAAAATGATGGCATTGGGTGCACACATACACATACACGAGACACATAGAAATGATGGAATCGGGTGCACACATACACATACACCAAACCACATACAATGATGGAATCGGGTGCACACATATACATACACCGAGACACAAAAAATGATGGAATTGGGTGCACACATACACATACACGAGACACATAAAATGATGGAATCGGGTGGACACATACACATACACGAGACACATATAAATGATGGAATCGGGTGCACACATACACATACACTAAGACACATAGAAATGATGGAATCGGGTGCACACATATACATACACCGAGACACAAAAAATGATGGAATTGGGTGCACACATACACATACACCAAGACACATAGAAATGATGGAATCGGGTGCACAAATACACATACACCGAGACACAAAAAATGATGGAATAGGGTGCACACATACACATACACGAGACACATAAAATGATGGAATTGGGTGCACAAATACACATACACCGAGACACAAAAAATGATGGAATTGGGTGCACACATACACATACACGAGACACATAAAATGATGGAATCGGGTGCACACATACACAAACACGTGACACATAGAAATGATGGAATCGGGTGCACACATACACATACACCAAGACACATAGAAATGATGGAATCGGGTGCACACATACACCGAGACACATAAAATGATGGGATCGGGTGTACACATACACAAGACACATAAAATGTTGGAATTGGGTGCACATATACACATACACCAAGACACATAGAAATGATGGAATCGGGTGCACACATATACATACACCGAGACACAAAAAATGATGTAATTGGGTGCACACATACACATACACGAGACACATAAAATGATGGAATCGGGTGCACACATACACATACACCAAGACACTTAAAATGATGGGATCGACAGTACACATACACGAGACGCATAAAATGATGGAATCGGGTGCACACATACACATACACCAAACCACATACAATGATGGAATCGGGTGCACACATATACATACACCGAGACACAAAAAATGATGGAATTGGGTGCACACATACACATACACGAGACACATAAAATGATGGAATCGGGTGCACACATACACATACACGAGACACATAGAAATGATGGAATCGGGTGCACACATACACATACACTAAGACACATAGAAATGATGGAATCGGGTGCACACATATACATACACCGAGACACAAAAAATGATGGAATCGGGTGCACACATACACATACACCAAGAAACATAGAAATGATGGAATCGGGTGCACAAATACACATACACCGAGACACAAAAAATGATGGAATTGGATGCACACATACACATACACGAGACACATAAAATGATGGAATCGGGTGCACACATACACATACACGAGACACATAGAAATGATGGAATCGGGTGCACACATACACATACACCAAGACACATAGAAATGATGGAATCGGGTGCACACATACACAGAGACACATAAAATGATGGGATCGGGTGTACACATACACAAGACACATGAAATGTTGGATTTGGGTGCACATATACACATACACCAAGACACATAGAAATGATGGAATCGGGTGCACACATACACATACACCAAGACACGTAAAAAGATGGGATCGACAGTACACATACACAAGACACATAAAATGATGGAATCGAGTGCACACATACACATACACCAAGACACATAGAAATGATGGAATCGGGTGCACACATATACATACACTGAGACACAAAAAATGATGGAATTGGGTGCACACATACACATACACGAGACACTAAAAATGATGGAATCGGGTGCACACATACACATACACCAAGACACATAGAAATGATGGAATCGGGTGCACACATATACATACACTGAGACACAAAAAATGATGGAATTGGGTGCACACATACACATACCCGAGACACGTAAAATGATGGAATCGGGTGCACACATACACATACACCAAGACACGTAAAATGATGGGATCGGGTGTACACATACACAAGACACTTAAAATGATGGAATCGGGTGCACACATACAAATACACTAAGACACATAGAAATGATGGAATCGGGTGCACACATATACATACACCGAGACACAAAAAATGATGGAATTGGGTGCCCACATACACATACACGAGACACATAAAATGATGGAATCGGGTGCACACATACACATACACGAGACACATAGAAATGATGGAATCGGGTGCACACATACACCGAGACACATAAAATAATGGAATCGGGTGCACACATACACATACACCAAGACACGTAAAATGATGGGATCGACAGTACACATACACAATACACATAAAATGATGGAATCGGGTGCACACATACACATACACCAAGACGCATAGAAATGATGCAATCGGGTGCACACATATACATACACTGAGACACAAAAAATGATGGAATTGGGTGCACACATACACATACACGAGACACATAAAATGATGGAATTGGGTGCACACATACACGAGACACATAGAAATGATGGAATCGGGTGCACACATACACATACACCAAACCACATACAATGATGGAATCGGGTGCACAAATACACATACACCGAGACACAAAAAATGATGGAATTGGGTGCACACATACACATACACGAGACACATAAAATGATGGAATCGGGTGCACAAATACACATACACCGAGACACAAAAAATGATGGAATTGGGTGCACACATACACATACACGAGACACATAAAATGATGGAATCGGGTGCACACATACACAAACACGAGACACATAGAAATGATGGAATCGGGTGCACACATACACATACACCAAGACACAGAAATGATGGAATCGGGTGCACACATACACCGAGACACATAAAATGATGGGATTGGGTGTACACATACACATAAACCGAGACGCATAAAATGATGGAATCGGGTGCACACATACACATAAACCGAGATGCATAAAATGATGGAATCGGGTGCACACATACACATACACCGAGACACATAGAAATGATGGAATCGGGTGCACACATATACATACACCGAGACACAAAAAATGATGGAATTGGGTGCACACATACACATACACGAGACACATAAAATGATGGAATCGGGTGGACACATACACATACACGAGACACATATAAATGATGGAATCGGGTGCACACATACACATACACTAAGACACATAGAAATGATGGAATCGGGTGCACACATATACATACACCGAGACACAAAAAATGATGGAATTGGGTGCACACATACACATACACCAAGACACATAGAAATGATGGAATCGGGAGCACAAATACACATACACCGAGACACAAAAAATGATGGAATTGGGTGCACACATACACATACACGAGACACATAAAATGATGGAATTGGGTGCACAAATACACATACACCGAGACAAAAAAAATGATGGAATTGGGTGCACACATACACATACACGAGACACATAAAATGATGGAATCGGGTGCACACATACACCGAGACACATAAAATGATGGAATCGGGTGCACACATACACATACACGAGACACATAGAAATGATGGAATCGGGTGCACACATACACATACACCAAGACACATAGAAATGATGGAATCGGGTGCACACATACACAGAGACACATAAAATGATGGGATCGGGTGTACACATACACAAGACACATGCAATGTTGGATTTGGGTGCACATATACACATACACCAAGACACATAGAAATGATGGAATCGGGTGCACACATACACATACACCAAGACACGTAAAAAGATGGGATCGACAGTACACATACACAAGACACATAAAATGATGGAATCGAGTGCACACATACACATACACCAAGACACATAGAAATGATGGAATCGGGTGCACACATATACATACACTGAGACACAAAAAATGATGGAATTGGGTGCACACATACACATACACGAGACACTAAAAATGATGGAATCGGGTGCACACATACACATACACCAAGACACATAGAAATGATGGAATCGGGTGCACACATATACATACACTGAGACACAAAAAATGATGGAATTGGGTGCACACATACACATACCCGAGACACGTAAAATGATGGAATCGGGTGCACACATACACATACACCAAGACACGTAAAATGATGGGATCGGGTGTACACATACACAAGACACTTAAAATGATGGAATCGGGTGCACACATACAAATACACTAAGACACATAGAAATGATGGAATCGGGTGCACACATATACATACACCGAGACACAAAAAATGATGGAATTGGGTGCCCACATACACATACACGAGACACATAAAATGATGGAATCGGGTGCACACATACACATACACGAGACACATAGAAATGATGGAATCGGGTGCACACATACACCGAGACACATAAAATAATGGAATCGGGTGCACACATACACATACACCAAGACACGTAAAATGATGGGATCGACAGTACACATACACAATACACATAAAATGATGGAATCGGGTGCACACATACACATACACCAAGACGCATAGAAATGATGCAATCGGGTGCACACATATACATACACTGAGACACAAAAAATGATGGAATTGGGTGCACACATACACATACACGAGACACATAAAATGATGGAATTGGGTGCACACATACACGAGACACATAGAAATGATGGAATCGGGTGCACACATACACATACACCAAACCACATACAATGATGGAATCGGGTGCACAAATACACATACACCGAGACACAAAAAATGATGGAATTGGGTGCACACATACACATACACGAGACACATAAAATGATGGAATCGGGTGCACAAATACACATACACCGAGACACAAAAAATGATGGAATTGGGTGCACACATACACATACACGAGACACATAAAATGATGGAATCGGGTGCACACATACACAAACACGAGACACATAGAAATGATGGAATCGGGTGCACACATACACATACACCAAGACACAGAAATGATGGAATCGGGTGCACACATACACCGAGACACATAAAATGATGGGATTGGGTGTACACATACACATAAACCGAGACGCATAAAATGATGGAATCGGGTGCACACATACACATAAACCGAGATGCATAAAATGATGGAATCGGGTGCACACATACACATACACCGAGACACATAGAAATGATGGAATCGGGTGCACACATATACATACACCGAGACACAAAAAATGATGGAATTGGGTGCACACATACACATACACGAGACACATAAAATGATGGAATCGGGTGGACACATACACATACACGAGACACATATAAATGATGGAATCGGGTGCACACATACACATACACTAAGACACATAGAAATGATGGAATCGGGTGCACACATATACATACACCGAGACACAAAAAATGATGGAATTGGGTGCACACATACACATACACCAAGACACATAGAAATGATGGAATCGGGAGCACAAATACACATACACCGAGACACAAAAAATGATGGAATTGGGTGCACACATACACATACACGAGACACATAAAATGATGGAATTGGGTGCACAAATACACATACACCGAGACAAAAAAAATGATGGAATTGGGTGCACACATACACATACACGAGACACATAAAATGATGGAATCGGGTGCACACATACACCGAGACACATAAAATGATGGAATCGGGTGCACACATACACATACACGAGACACATAGAAATGATGGAATCGGGTGCACACATACACATACACCAAGACACATAGAAATGATGGAATCGGGTGCACACATACACAGAGACACATAAAATGATGGGATCGGGTGTACACATACACAAGACACATGAAATGTTGGATTTGGGTGCACATATACACATACACCAAGACACATAGAAATGATGGAATCGGGTGCACACATACACATACACCAAGACACGTAAAAAGATGGGATCGACAGTACACATACACAAGACACATAAAATGATGGAATCGAGTGCACACATACACATACACCAAGACACATAGAAATGATGGAATCGGGTGCACACATATACATACACTGAGACACAAAAAATGATGGAATTGGGTGCACACATACACATACACGAGACAATAAAAATGATGGAATCGGGTGCACACATACACATACACCAAGACACATAGAAATGATGGAATCGGGTGCACACATATACATACACTGAGACACAAAAATGATGGAATTGGGTGCACACATACACATACCCGAGACACGTAAAATGATGGAATCGGGTGCACACATACACATACACCAAGACACGTAAAATGATGGGATCGGGTGTACACATACACAAGACACTTAAAATGATGGAATCGGGTGCACACATACAAATACACTAAGACACATAGAAATGATGGAATCGGGTGCACACATATACATACACCGAGACACAAAAAATGATGGAATTGGGTGCCCACATACACATACACGAGACACATAAAATGATGGAATCGGGTGCACACATACACATACACGAGACACATAGAAATGATGGAATCGGGTGCACACATACACCGAGACACATAAAATAATGGAATCGGGTGCACACATACACATACACCAAGACACGTAAAATGATGGGATCGACAGTACACATACACAATACACATAAAATGATGGAATCGGGTGCACACATACACATACACCAAGACGCATAGAAATGATGCAATCGGGTGCACACATATACATACACTGAGACACAAAAAATGATGGAATTGGGTGCACACATACACATACACGAGACACATAAAATGATGGAATTGGGTGCACACATACACGAGACACATAGAAATGATGGAATCGGGTGCACACATACACATACACCAAACCACATACAATGATGGAATCGGGTGCACAAATACACATACACCGAGACACAAAAAATGATGGAATTGGGTGCACACATACACATACACGAGACACATAAAATGATGGAATCGGGTGCACAAATACACATACACCGAGACACAAAAAATGATGGAATTGGGTGCACACATACACATACACGAGACACATAAAATGATGGAATCGGGTGCACACATACACAAACACGAGACACATAGAAATGATGGAATCGGGTGCACACATACACATACACCAAGACACAGAAATGATGGAATCGGGTGCACACATACACCGAGACACATAAAATGATGGGATTGGGTGTACACATACACATAAACCGAGACGCATAAAATGATGGAATCGGGTGCACACATACACATAAACCGAGATGCATAAAATGATGGAATCGGGTGCACACATACACATACACCGAGACACATAGAAATGATGGAATCGGGTGCACACATATACATACACCGAGACACAAAAAATGATGGAATTGGGTGCACACATACACATACACGAGACACATAAAATGATGGAATCGGGTGGACACATACACATACACGAGACACATATAAATGATGGAATCGGGTGCACACATACACATACACTAAGACACATAGAAATGATGGAATCGGGTGCACACATATACATACACCGAGACACAAAAAATGATGGAATTGGGTGCACACATACACATACACCAAGACACATAGAAATGATGGAATCGGGAGCACAAATACACATACACCGAGACACAAAAAATGATGGAATTGGGTGCACACATACACATACACGAGACACATAAAATGATGGAATTGGGTGCACAAATACACATACACCGAGACAAAAAAAATGATGGAATTGGGTGCACACATACACATACACGAGACACATAAAATGATGGAATCGGGTGCACAAATACACATACACCGAGACAAAAAAAATGATGGAATTGGGTGCACACATACACATACACGAGACACATAAAATGATGGAATCGGGTGCACACATACACCGAGACACATAAAATGATGGGATCGGGTGTACACATACACAAGACACATAAAATGTTGGACTTGGGTGCACATATACACATACACCAAGACACATAGAAATGATGGAATCGGGTGCACACATATACATACACCGAGACACAAAAAATGATGTAATTGGGTGCACACATACACATACACAAGACACATAAAATGATGGAATCGGGTGCACACATACACATACACCAAGACACGTAAAATGATGGAATTGGGTGCACACATACACATACACCAAACCACATACAATGATGGAATCGGGTGCACACATATACATACACCGAGACACAAAAAATGATGGAATTGGGTGCACACATACACATACACGAGACACATAAAATGATGGAATCGGGTGCACACATACACATACACCAAACCACATACAATGATGGAATCGGGTGCACACATATACATACACCGAGACACAAAAAATGATGGAATTGGGTGCACACATACACATACACGAGACACATAAAATGATGGAATCGGGTGCACACATACACATACACCGAGACACAAAAAATGATGGCATTGGGTGCACACATACACATACACGAGACACATAAAATGATGGAATCGGGTGGACACATACACATACACGAGACACATATAAATGATGGAATCGGGTGCACACATACACATACACTAAGACACATAGAAATGATGGAATCGGGTGCACACATATACATACACCGAGACACAAAAAATGATGGAATTGGGTGCACACATACACATACACGAGACACATGAAATGATGGAATCGGGTGCACACATACACATACACCAAGAAACATAGAAATGATGGAATCGGGTGCACAAATACACATACACCGAGACACAAAAAATGATGGAATTGGGTGCACACATACACATACACGAGACACATAAAATGATAGAATCGGCTGCACACATACACATACACGAGACACATAGAAATGATGGAATCGGGTGCACACATACACATACACCAAGACACATAGAAATGATGGAATCGGGTGCACACATACACAGAGACACATAAAATGATGGGATCGGGTGTACACATACACAAGACACATGAAATGTTGGATTTGTGTGCACATATACACATACACCAAGACACATAGAAATGATGGAATCGGGTGCACACATATACATACACCGAGACACAAAAAATGATGTAATTGGGTGCACACATACACATACACGAGACACATACAATCATGGAATCGGGTGCACACATACACATACACCAAGACACGTAAAAAGATGGGATCGACAGTACACTTACACAAGACACATAAAATAATGGAATCGAGTGCACACATACACATACACCAAGACACATAGAAATGATGGAATCGGGTGCACACATATACATACACTGAGACACAAAAAATGATGGAATTGGGTGCACACATACACATACACGAGACACAAAAAATGATGGAATCGGGTGCACACATACACATACACCAAGACACATAGAAATGATGGAATCGGGTGCACACATATACATACACTCAGACACAAAAAATGATGGAATTGGGTGCACACATACACATACACGAGACACATAGAAATGATGGAATCGGGTGCACACATACACATACACCAAGACACGTAAAATGATGGGATCGGGTGTACACATACACAAGACACTTAAAATGATGGAATCGGGTGCACACATACAAATACACTAAGACACATAGAAATGATGGAATCGGGTTCACACATATACATACACCGAGACACAAAAAATGATGGAATTGGGTGCACACATACACATACACGAGACACATAAAATGATGGAATCGGGTGCACACATACACATACACGAGACACATAGAAATGATGGAATCGGGTGCACACATACACATACACCGCGACACAAAAAATGATGTAATTGGGTGCACACATACACATACACAGGACACATAAAATCATGGAATCGGGTGCACACATACACATACACCAAGACACGTAAAAAGATGGGATCGACAGTACACTTACACAAGACACATAAAATAATGGAATCGAGTGCACACATACACATACACCAAGACACATAGAAATGATGGAATCGGGTGCACACATATACATACACTGAGACACAAAAAATGATGGAATTGGGTGCACACATACACATACACGAGACACAAAAAATGATGGAATCGGGTGCACACATACACATACACCAAGACACATAGAAATCTTGGAATTGGGTGCACACATATACATACACTGAGACACAAAAAATGATGGAATTGGGTGCACACATACACATACACGAGACACATAGAAATGATGGAATCGGGTGCACACATACACATACACCAAGACACGTAAAATGATGGGATCGGGTGTACACATACACAAGACACTTAAAATGATGGAATCGGGTGCACACATACAAATACACTAAGACACATAGAAATGATGGAATCGGGTGCACACATATACATACACCGAGACACAAAAAATGATGGAATCGGGTGCACACATACACATACACGAGACACATAGAAATGATGGAATCGGGTGCACACATACACATACACCAAGAAACATAGAAATGATGGAATCGGGTGCACACATACACATACACGAGACACAAAAAATGATGTAATTGGGTGCACACATACACATACACGAGACACATAAAATGATGGAATCGGGTGCACACATACACATACACCAAGACACGTAAAATGATGGGATCGACAGTACACATACACGAGACACATAAAATGATGGAATCGGGTGCACACATACACATACACGAGACACATAAAATGATGGAAGGGTGAACACATACACATACACGAGACACATATAAATGATGGAATCGGGTGCACACATACACATACACTAAGACACATAGAAATGATGGAATCGGGTGCACACATATACATACACCGTGCCACAAAAAATGATGGAATTGGGTGCACACATACACATACACGAGACACATAAAATGATGGAATCGGGTGCACACATACACATACACCAAGACACATAGAAATGATGGAATCGGGTGCACAAATACACATACACCGAGACACAAAAAATTATGGAATTGGGTGCACACATACACATACACGAGACACATAAAATGATGGAATCGGGTGCACACATACACATACACGAGACACATAGAAATGATGGAATCGGGTGCACACATACACATACACCAAGACACATAGAAATGATGGAATCGGGTGCACACATACACCGAGACACATAAAATGATGGGATCGGGTGTACACATACACAAGACACATAAAATGTTGTAATTGGGTGCACATATACACATACACCAAACCACATACAATGATGGAATCGGGTGCACACATATACATACACCGAGACACAAAAAAATGATGGAATTGGGTGCACAAATACACATACACCGAGACACAAAAAATGATGGAATTGGGTGCACACATACACATACACGAGACACATAAAATGATGGAATCGGGTGCACACATACACAAACACGAGACACATAGAAATGATGGAATCGGGTGCACACATACACCGAGACACATAAAATGTTGGAATTGGGTGCACATATACACATACACCAAGACACATAGAAATGATGGAATCGGGTGCACACATATACATACACCGAGACACAAAAAATTATGTAATTGGGTGCACACATACACATACACGAGACACATAAAATGATGGAATCGGGTGCACACATACACATACACCAAGACACGTAAAATGATGGGATCGACAGTACACATACACGAGACACATAAAATGATGGAATCGGGTGGACACATACACATACACGAGACACATATAAATGATGGAATCGGGTGCACACATACACATACACTAAGACACATAGAAATGATGGAATCGGGTGCACACATATACATACACCGAGACACAAAAAATGATGGAATTGGGTGCACACATACACATACACGAGACACATAAAATGATGGAATCGGGTGCACACATACACATACACCAAGACACATAGAAATGATGGAATCGGGTGCACAAATACACATACACCGAGACACAAAAAATGATGGAATTGGGTGCACACATACACATACACGAGACACATAAAATGATGGAATCGGGTGCACACATACACATACACGAGACACATAGAAATGATGGAATCGGGTGCACACATACACATACACCAAGACACATAGAAATGATGGAATCGGGTGCACACATACACCGAGACACATAAAATGATGGGATCGGGTGTACACATACACGAGACACATAAAATGATGGAATTGGGTGCACACATACACATTCACCGAGACACATAAAATGATGAAATCGGGTGCACACATACACATACACCAAGACACATAAATGATGACATTATATATTGTAGTACGTTACCAGTCTTTCTAAGAATGATTCTTGCCATTTTTTAATTCCTAAACCGGAAGCTGATTCCACTATTGTTCACATATTAATTGCAATTGTTTGATACTATATTTTTCAACTTGTTTACGATTTTAGTTTCAGGATTCAAACAACTAAATCAATTACAACTTATGTTTCTGCTCATACTTACTCTATTTGCGTTGTTGGTGTGTACTGGTATTTCGTTGACACATCCCTGATATACGGTGAGTCATAAAATGAGTCTTCTAGATGCCCATTAACCACGCCATCAACGACAGACGACATCTGATTCTCCATCCCAAATTCTCCATCTCCCAAGTCAAATCCAAAGTCGTCAGTTTCGTCATTCTGAGTCATATTTGTACTGTATATGATATTATTTTCTTGGGCACTTATTGTTTTCATTATCCCATATATAATTAATAATTATATTAAAAGAAGTTATTCAATTTTGTTGAATATTTTGCTTTGTTATATTCGCGTACTCGCAATAGTCTATCTGATGGCCTATGTACTTTGAATACTAGTAGCTTTTTATCAGCCAATCACCGACCGGTAACCATACCACTTTCACTGTCCTTACCATTTCACGTAGTATATATATGAAATATTATTTCAATGTTAATTGAATCATAGTCCTTATATTATTTCAATGTTAATTGAATCATAGTCCTTATATTATTTCAATGTTAATTGAATCATAGTCCTTATATTATTTCAATGTTAATTGAATCATAGTCCTTATATTATTCCAATGTTAATTGAATCATAGTCCTTATATTATTTCAATGTTAATTGAATCATAGTCCTTATATTATTTCAATATTAATTGAATCATAGTCCTTATATTATTTCAATGTTAATTGAATCATGGTCCTTATATTATTTCAATGTTAATTGAATCATAGTCCTTATATTATTTCAATGTCAATTGAATCATAGCCATTATATTATTTCAATGTCAATTGAATCATAGTCCTTATATTATTTCAATGTCAGTTGAATCATAGTCCTTATATTATTTCAATGTTAATTGAATCATAGTCCTTATATTCAATTTATATTGCGGTCATGTACAGAAATACATGTAAAGTGCCTTCAATATATTTAATAAAGTAATTTAGCAATTTATTTTCTGAAATTAATTTACTTACACAATTAAATGTATGAAATTAATTTAGTACGTTTGTTAAAATTAATTGAAGTTTGTTAAAATTAATTGAAGAAATAAATTTCAAACTGAACTTGAAACTATTCATGACAGAGCTCGCGATGACGACAAATCACTTCCGGGTTGACTATGTCGACCGCAGGAATGGGTGGACTTGTATGTCTTAAAGGGTTAATGTTTTCAAACACTTACAATTTAGAAAATCATAACGCTATATTTGACTAGCATAATATTAATGAATTACGACAACAAATGAGTATATATTACTATGGAGTGTAGTAAGACTAGCTACCCGTTGGATTCGAAGGAACCGCCTCCTTTTGTCTAACACCGACTAGTGTACCATACACTATAACATAATGGTGTTTATCCATGTCATGTTGACAAAAAGCAAAAATGAGTTCCGAAAAAAGTATCAGTCGAATATTACAAGAAAAACAACTGCACTCAATCTAACAGGCAATTACCTCCCGGATAAGGCATATACCTGAACACAAATACAATATATGCAATTTATATACCAACAGGAACAATCCTCAATGTGACCCCAACGATAAATCACAAAGCACCTGTCATTCCTTCTAAACTCTGTACGTAGTTAGAGAACAATGTATAACTATTTATACTTACATATACTAGTAGTAACCAAATTCTATGGCTTCAAAATAGCCATGGCGGAAATGACCTTTGAGTTGAGAGCGCCAGTGCTAGTGTACGATATAATAACTTATTTAGTGATATCTCTGAGTCATATCGCTACGCAATCATTAAACCAATTTGATCAAACAGTTGATCAAACAAACGAAAAAGATGCTCTCCATGTCTTTATGTTACACTCTTCACTACAGGTACACGGAGATGGTTTTGAGTACAAGTGTATAATAGTTGTGTTCATTCAATGAGGTACATAGAGATCACACAGTGGAGTATGAGAGAGCTGCTATAACAGATGCTAATCCCTTGCTGGTCTGTCTAGGGTGTGACTGACTTAACTGCCTCCTATCTACTAATTACCTCCACATCCTGTTTAGATAATACACTTAAGGTAGCGAGACTATTATTTGTATTGAAAATTACGATTTTCACATTTATTTATTAATTGATGAAATGCACTATAAACTTTTATGTGATAAAGTCAACATAACATAGAATGTAAGTTGGTTAAAATGTAGATTTTCTGAAGGGAAGCAAGGCAGCCTCAGTAGTGTTTTCAAAAATCAACAACACAGGTTTAATCTGTGTGCCTATAAGTTTCAAAGATAAACTCAAGACAAAGCAATGTTAGGATGTGTTATCAGTAGCTATCTGACACACAATGAATGTTTCCAAACATTTGAGTGGTTTGTCTCCGCCCCTGTTTGTTTCACAGATTAGTCATTTGCATATGAATGTGTCAGACACAAGGTCACACAGCCACTGAAAAAAAATCATTGATTTTGGTGTTTTCATATGCCGAATTTATCCAATTATAGCTATCCCATTCCTTTATTTTTTGGGTTTCCAATAGCCTTACACATTTGGATGTCCTTACACATGTTAAAACAGACCTTGATGGTAAAACAAATTGATTGTGCCGATAAACAAGCTTGAAAATCTTTGCTGTTACTTCATGGACGTTTTCTAGGAGTTTATGTTTTTCAAAATACAAGGTCTTTAACAAAAAATAACGTATACTTATTTTCGTCGGATTAACACCAAATTTTCACAGCTTTAAGGTGACAGTGAGAGGAACTTGAATGTGTCCAGACAAACTATTTCATCGATTATTTACCAACGAGTTGTGGTTTGAGTTGGGGGCAATGCGACTAAAACAGTAATTGAAATTCAGCACACTATTTTTTAAAACGCGTTGCTTAAATAGAACTGACCAGACACATTCAATTTACCAGACTATTGAACAACTAGGAAAAGTGAAGAAAATACTTCTTATCGCCAGCAGAATTGCGTAATTATTTTTTTTACAGAAAAAGTAATTTTTCACCTCTGATTGAGTAACGCGTCGTAGAATGCAGATACAAGCATGCAAAATACACTTGTGAATAGCTTGAAGTCAGGCGATTCTAAAAATATATACTTTCCTGGGTCTATTTGTAGCCATTTAGTCACAATTAGAAGATGAAAACAAGTATGCAAATAATAGTCCCGCTACCTTAATTCCATACATGGTAATGACCCTGAAATTTGAACATGTGCTCCTGTTTACATAAAGTACCAGTGTGCATATGTATTTTAGCCTTGAATGTATAAATATATATAACTATAAATACTGATATATAATAATAGTTACAGTGCACTAGTGACCTTACTAAATAATTAATAAGTAAATAATAATGACTGCCTATATAACACAAAACTACAATATGTTAACTTGATAGTCAACTTATTTCTACCAGGGCTCCACACTCTCCCCTCTCTAAAAGAAATACCTTCGCGCATTTGATAAAATATGGCAACATTAATACCAATAACCTGAAGCATGAACATGGTTCTTGTTTCATATCTCTTATCAATCAAGTTCATTACTTAAAAGTTCCATTGTGCATAGTAAACATGTTAATAACTGTCTTTGCTGGAATAGTCCATTTTCAACAGTCCATTTCCAAGGTAATCTCATCCTTACTACACAGATATACATGTAGATTTCCTATGATATCTGTAATGTGTGACAATGAGTTCTGTGGCCATCAGAAACACATGTTCAAAAGATTATATAATTCCCCCTTCTTTTTAACTAATAATGGCTGTTTTCTGTGCTTTGTAAAAACACTACAACACACCAGATTAAAAGTAAGACAATTTATTAAAACTAGTCAGATATAAAGAAATAAAAAACATACGTTAGCATAACTACTAATGGAAAGATTACACAATAAAAATACACACTAAAAAATTGGACAAGGGGTCACCCTTCAAAACTCCCACTGGTGAGCATTGGGCAAAGGTGTTCATAAATTGCCATTCCATACAAAGGAAAAGCCAGAAAGTGGGCGTTCGTCCTTGTAATGGGGACAGGATGAAGTCCTTTGCCCAATAGTGGGGTGAAAAATGACCAGAAGAGGAAGTAGGAAGAGGAGGTAAGATTTTAGCCGACAAGAACATTCACGCAAACGAGTTGCATCAAAGAATGAATGACACGATTATGAATGGGTTAAAACAAAGGAGAGACGCTATGCAAGATAGCACTGATTGGCTAATAAAATTACATTGATTGGCTAAAAAAGGAGCCCTGTGAGTGGTCAAAATTAATGCAAACTGATTGGTTAACTCAAAAAGGTGTGAATCCTTGAATTGCATCAAGCTCAGGGGCCGAGTCTTTACAAACTAGGTCTGTGCCAACACAAACCAAAAATTTGTAAAAACACTACAACACACCAGATTAAAAGTAAGACAATTTATTAAAACTAGTCAGCTATAAAGAAATAAAAAACATGCGTTAACATAAATACTAATGGAAAGATTACACAATAAAAATACACACTAAAAAATTGGGCAAGGGGTCACCCTTCAAAACTCCCACTGGTGAGCATTGGGCAAAGGTGTTCATAAATTGCCATGCCATACAAAGGAAAAGCCAGAAAGTGGGCGTTCGTCCTTGTAATGGGGGACAGGATGAAGTCCTTTGCCCAGCGAGGGAGCACAAAGAAAATGGAGTGGGACTGAGTGACCCCCAATGAAAAGGTGGGAAGTGATGTTTAAAAAGATTATGTGTGGGTGACAACAAGTCACGGGGAGGTGGAACCTCACGGCCTGAGAATGTTGGAAAGCATGAAAACATCCCAGGGGACATGGGAGATAAAATCTCGCTGCATGAGGGCGTAATGTAACGACCTGGGAGTGCAGTGAAAATATCAGGGGGCAGGAATGGCCTGCACGGCCTGACGTGGTGTCCAGGGGACATAACGCATGCCTATAGAGAGAGGTTGATCTCTGATCTGGGGGATACTTCATGTGTGACCTGGTGGGATAGGCAGGGGACATACAGCATACTTAGAGGGAGAGGCAAGTCTCGGGTCTCTGGCATGCTCTATGTGCGACCTGTGGTGAAGTGATGAGATGAAAAGAACTTACACATTAGCCATTGACATGAAGGCTTCACGCAGAAGCTGTTCTGGAGTGCGGATATACAATTTATAACAATCGCTTGATCACCTGCCAAGAGTCTGGCTTAAGTGGTCAGATAAATGAGATGAAGCAGCTGAAGTTGCTGCCCCAATGCGAAACGAATGACCTGCATAAAGATCAGAGTTCAAACCAAGTTTAGAAATAAGAGTACGTAAGGAGTCTGTGAAGAATTGTCTATGCATTGGAACTCTTTCAGGTAGTAGAAACAGTGGTTCATCATGAATTGCATCAAGCTTAGGGGCCGTGTCTTTACAAACCAGGTCTGTGCCAACACAAACCAAAAAATAAAAGCCACATTGCAAAGTAACAGTTTAACTATTAGAGATACACACTCAGTAAGCAATTATAATGTCCACAATAAAGTCCGACTACTAATATACGTAGCAGTATCTAAGTTAATCCAATGACATTATCACAGTGAATAATTGTTGAATAATGATTGTTTCCAGTGACCTGCATATTCTTGTCACCAACTGCGGTTAAATTCCTATTGTTCTTCAACTCTGCTGGAAGGTTTTCATTACCTCCAGTAAATAAATTGATCCCATGATATTGTCCCATATTTTGTTGAGGAACATGCATCTTGCTGGGGTGATGTATATGTGTTGTTGGGCCACATCCATGGCACCATTGGTGGATAACCCAGTTGATATGGAATGTAATGTGTATTCCATACCGCTGCTGGGTGCACTGGCGTGGATACATTGTTCACCATTGCACTGTTGACTATTGGATTGATATGCTGGTATATTGGTTGACCAAGTGATGTATAGGTCAATGTAGATGGTAGTCTTCTCTCTCTTGTTGAGCATCTTCTTGCTGGGTCTACTTCTGGATGTGCTGGTTCATGAACAGGGTTAGCTAGAATACCCGAATTAAGCATCTGAGGCTGAGGTTCAGACATGAGTACAGTCTGTTCAGTGGTACCCAACACCGAGTCCGGTTCAATACCTGAATTAAGCATCTGAGGTTGAGGTTCGGACATGAGTACGGGTACAGGTACAGTCTGTTCAGTAGTACCCAACGCCAAGTCCGGTTCAATACCTGAATTAAGCATCTGAGGTTGAGGTTCAGACAAGGGTTCAGGTTTTGGCACAGGTACAGTCTGTTCAATTGTACCCAATAATGAGTTTGGTTCAACTTCAGGAAAGGTTGATTGTTGAGGTACAGAATTACTACAAGTTGGTTCAGAAGTTTCTAAATTGCTTGGTGATTTTCTGGTGTCTGATTCTCTACTCGACTTAGGAACTAAATAATAGTTATCCTCTTCATCACTGGATGTATCAGTGGAATGCTGGGAGTTACTATTTTGTCCCGTTACTTGTCTTCTCCTGGTGCCCACCTGATGTGATGTTTGGACTGGTGGTATTGCAGGAATCTCTAATGGTAACCCATCACAAGGTAACAGTAGGTTACGATGTACTACTCTGGGTCTTCCATCACCATTTTCAGGTTTCAGTTTGTCATCTTCCTTTCTATCTGTTACAATATGGATCTTGTCTTCCCAGTATGACCGTAGTTTACCCGGTCCTCCACGTTGGCTAAGATTTCGTATCAAGACTCTGTCATCTGGTTGAAAAATAGTACTATGTATTTTATGGTCATAGTACCTCTTCCCTCTCTCTGCTTGTTTGTTTGCACTTTCAGCTGCCAGCTTATATGCCTGGTTCATACTAGTCTGCCACCTGGAAACATAATTTTGGTGACTACCAGACTGTTCCTTTTCCTCTAGTTGAAACAGAACATCCACAGGTAATCTTGGAGATCGTCCAAACAATAGATAGTGTGGTGAAAATCCAGCTGCGTCATTTCTAGTGCAATTATAGGCATGCACCATTTTGTTTACTGATTCCTTCCATCTAGACTTCTGTTTTTCTGGCAGTGTCCTTAACATAGACAGCAGTGTTCTGTTCATCCTCTCTACCTGTCCATTCCCCATAGGGTGATATGGTGTAGTCCTTGAAGCTTTCATTCCAGCCACCTGCTGTAATCTTCTAAAAAACTGATTTTCGAATTCACCCCCTTGATCGTGATGAATTTTTGCAGGGTATCCAAAGCGTGGAATGAAATCATTGAATATATATCTGCTACTGTTTTCCCCACCTTGTTTGTTGTTGGGTAGGCTTGTGCAAACCGAGTAAAGTGGTCTACAAGTAACAGAATATATTCATAACCACCTGTGCTCTTTTCCAAGTGCAGGAAATCAATAGATACCATTTCAAAGGGTACAGTTGTTGATATTTACTAATGGTGCTTTTACGTGGACATTTGGTGGTTTCTGTTTGATGCATTTACATTGCTTGGTTATGTATTTCTCAATGTCTCTCTGCATGTGTGGCCAATAGAATCGTTGTCTGGCCAGATTTACAACACGCTCTACTCCCAGATGTCCCATTTCTTCATGGAGTTTTTTATAAACCAGTCCCCTGTACTTGTGTGGTAGAATGAGTTGAACAGCTGATGACGTACACCGACGTAGGATGCCATTTTTATCTAGAAATAACTTGTTCCACTCACGCATAAGAGCTTTACACTCATGTGACTCTCCTCTGCGCTCTTCCTGTGTTGGGTGACACTTCTTTTGTTTGTATTGACTTATTTTGTTAATTGCCTGATCTTCTTGTTGAGCAGCCTTTATTTGAGGTATCGTCATTGGTGTTATTGTTGATGTTGCACTTCCCAGACTGTCTTCTTGAACATTATGAGGCAAAGCAATTGCATGAGCCCAGTCAGTTGTTCCGTTCTGGATAGCATTGGCTGATTGGACTGTAGCACTAATTATATCTTGGGAGACTTGCTCTGTGCATTTTGCCGCATATTGATAGTACATCGGCATCAGTGTTAGATCGGCCTGGGTTGTATGTTATCGTAAAATTAAAGTCTGCCAACTCTGCTACCCATCTGTGTCCTGTTGCATTCAGCTTGGCAGTCGTTAAGACGTATGTTAAAGGATTGTTGTCTGTATAAACAATAAATGATGGTGCATAGTACAAATAGTCTCTGAATTTCTCTGTGACAGCCCATTTCAGTGCGAGAAATTCTAGTTTTCCAGAATGCATGTGATAATTCTGTTCAGCAGGTGTTAGAGTTCTTGAACCGTATCCTATGACAACTAATTTTCCATTCTGTCTTTGATGTAACATAGCTCCTAAACCATCTTTTGAAGCATCAGTAACTAAGGTGTAAGGCATACAAAGGTTTAGCTATTCTAGAATATTGACGGAAGTAACCCAGTAGTCCTAATAATTTCCTGAGTTCCCCTACTGTAGCTGGTTTCTTATCTTTCAAAGCTCGAACAGCTATAGTATCTTCTGAGTCTGGTTTATACCTTTTTTCTGAGATTATCCTACCTAAATACCGTACTTTACATTTAAACAGGGTGCACTTTTTGGGCTTCAGTTTGATACCATGCTGGTTTAGCCTGCGTAGAACTTTTCTGATGTCTTCTACATGTTCTTCAAATGTTTTAAAGTGAACTAACACGTCATCTAAATATGGCTCACATACATCATGACTCAACCCATCAAGGCATTCCTTCATATAGTGTTGATATCTATTTGGTGCATTACGTAAGCCAAATAGGATTCGGGCCCATTCATACTGTGGATATCATACATGGGATAATGAAAGCGGTCAATGGCTGACTCTCCTCATCCATGAAGCCCTGTTGATAAGCCTTGCCTTGATCTACTACTGAGAACCATGAACTTCCTCCCAACCTATCTAAAATATCCTGAATACGCGGAATCGGTTGTCTGTCTGGTAGTGTTTTCTGATTAAGCTCACGATAATCAATACAGAGCCTCAATGTTCCATCCCGTTTCCTCATACAAACAACAGGTGATGAATAAACAGATCTTGACTTCTTGGTTAATGAGATCTTCCAGGTATTGTTTTACCTCTGCATACAAAGGTCTAGGTAGAGATCTGTATTTATGTTGCACAGGGGTACTGTCATTTAACTGAATATGGAGTTTCAGATCTTCAATGCAGCCAATGTCTGTGTCACTTTTTGCAAATACAGCTGATTCTCCTTGTAGCATTTTTTTGTACTATATCCTGTTGTTCAGTAGACAAATGACTCAAATCAATAGGTGGTTTCCATGAACCTGGTAAAGTCTCACTTGATGATTTGTGGTTGATTTCAGGTGTGGTTGTGGTGGAATTCACCTTGACCTCAGACTTTGTTTCAGCTTTAAGTTTAACTTCAAGTGGGGTAAGTGACTTAACCCACTGTAGTTGTCCAAGTATTGTCCGGTTTGCAAGAATGATGTCATGTTTAGTCTGACTATGCCCACATAACCACAATCCATATAATTCTGCTGAATTAAATTAACCACTGCTTGAGCATTTTGTGTTTTCCTCAATTTCAATGAGTGCATTCATCATGTTGTGTAGTCCATTTACCATACTTGGTAGTGCGTTCATCACGTTGTGTAGTGCATTTACTATACTTGGTAGTGCGTTCATCACGTTGTGTAGTGCATTTACAATATTATGTAGTGCATTCATCACGTTGTGTAGTGAATTTACCATGTTATGTAGTGCATTTACTATGTTATGTAGTGCATTTACCATGTTATGTAGTGCATTCACCATGTTGTGTAGTGCATTTACCATGTTGTGTAGTGCATTTATCATGTTATGTAGTGCAGTTACCATGTTATGTAGTGCACTTACCATGTTATATTGTGAATTTTTATCATTTTACGTAGTCTATTCAACACGTTGTATAGTGCATTTACAATGTTATGTAGTGCATTCATCACGTTGTGTAGTGCATTTATCATATGACGTAGTGCATTCATAACGTTGTGTAGTGCATTTACTATGTGATGCAGTGCATTTATCATATTACGTAGTGCATTCATCACGTTGTGTAGTGCATGTACTATGTTATGTAGTACATTTACCATGTTGTGTAGTACATTTACCATGTTATGTAGTTCATTTATCATGTTATGTAATGCATTTGCCATATTGTGTTGTGCATTTACTATGTTATGTAGTGCATTTACCATGTAATGTAGTACATTCATCATTATGTGCAGTGCATTTACCATGATATGTAGTCCAGTTACCATGTTATGTAGTGCATTTATCATATGACGTAGTGCATTTATAACGTTGTGTAGTGCATTTACTATGTGATGCAGTGCATTTATCATATTACGTAGTGCATTCATCGCGTTGTGTAGTGCATGTGCCATGTTATGTAGTGCATTTACCATCTTGTGTAGTTCATTTATCATGTTATGTAGTGCATTCACTATATTAGATAGTGCATTTATCATGTTATGTAGTGCATTCATCACGATGTGTAGTGCATTATCATGTTATGTAGTGCATTTATCATAATACGTAGTGAATTCATCACGATGTGTAGTGCATTTACCATGCTATATAGCTCATTCATCATTATGTGTAGTGCATTTATCATGTTGTTTAGTGCATTTACCATTCTATCTAGTGCATTCATCATGTTATTTAGTGCATTTATCATGTTATGTAGTGCATTTACCTTGTTATGTAGTGGATTTATCATGTTATGTAGTGCATTTACCATGTTGCGTAATGCGTTTACCATGTTACGTAGTACATTTACCTTGTTATGTAGTGCATTTATCATGTTATGTGGTGCAGTCATCACATTATGTAGTGCATTCACCATGTTACGTAGTGCATTTACCATATTACATAATGCATTTATCACGTTGTGTAGTGAATTTACCATGTTATGTAGTGCATTTACCATGCTATGTAGTGCATTGATCATACAATGTAGTGCATCTATCATGTTATGTAGTGCATTTACCATGTTATGTAGTGCATTTATCATGCTATGTAGTGCATTCATCACGATGTGTTGTGCATTTATCATGTTATGTAGTGCATTTACCATGCTATGTAGTGCATTGATCATACTATGTAGTGCATTCATCATGTTGAGTAGTGCATTTATCTTGTTATGTAGTGTATTTATCATGTTATGTAGTGCATTTACCATGTTATGTAGTGCATTTACTATATTAGGTTGTGCATTTATCATGTCATGTAGTGCATTCATGACGATGTGCAGTACATTTATCATGTTATGTAGTACATTTACCATGTTATGTAGTGCAATTATCATGTTATGTAGTGCATTTACCATGTTGTGTAGTGCATTTACTATATTACCGGGTATGTAGTGCATTTATCATGTTATGTAGTGCATTCATCACGCCGCGAAGTGCATTTACCATGTTATGTAGCGCATTTACCATGTTATGTAGTGCATTTAACATATTGCGTAGTGCATTCGTCACATAGTGTAGTGCATTTACCATGCTATGTAGGTTATTTAGTGCATTTATCATATTAAATAGTGCATTCATCACGATGTGTAGTGCATTTATCATGTTATGTAGTGCATTTAACATGCTATGTAGTGCATTGATCATACTGTGTAGTGCAGCCATCATGTTGAGTAGTGCATTTATCATGTTACGTAGTGAAATCATCGCGATGTGTAGTGCATTTACCATGTTATGTTACGCATTTATCATATTACGTAGTGTGTTGATCACGTTGTGTAGTGCATTCATCACGTTGTGTAGTGCATTTCCATGTTATGTAGTGCATTTACTATATTAGGTAGTGCATTTATCATGTTATGTAGTGCATTCATCACGATGCGTAGTGCATTATCGTTTTATGTAGTACATTTACCATGTTATGTAGTCCATTTAACATATTATGTATATTATGTAGTGCATTTATCATAATACGTAATGAATTCATCACGATATATAGTGCATTTACCATGCTATGTAGTGCATTTATTATGTTGAGTAGTGCATTTACCATGTTATGTATATCATGTAGTGCATTCATCACGTTCTGTAGTGCAGCTACCATGTTATGTAGTGCGTTCATCCTGTTGTGTATTTCATTTACCATGTTATGTAGCTCATTCATCATTATGTGTAGTGCATTCACCTTGTTGTGTAGTGCATTTACCATGTTATGTAGTCCATTGACCATATTATGTATATTATGTAGTGCATTTATCATATTACGTAGTGCATTCATCACGCTGTGAAGTGCATTTACCATGTTATGTAGCACATTTACCATGTTATGTAGTGCATTTAACATATTGCGTAGTGCATCTATCATGTTGTTTAGTGCATTTATCATGTTTTGTAGTGCATTTACCATGTTATGTAGGTTATGTAGTGCATTTATCATATTAAGTAGTGCATCCATCATGTTATTTAGTGCATTTATCATGTTTTGTAGTGCATTTACCTTGTTATGTAGTGGATTTATAATGGTATGTAGTGCATTTACAATGTTGCGTAATGCGTTTACCATGTTACGTAGTACATTTACCTTGTTATGTAGTGCATTTATCATGTTATGTGGTGCATTCATCACATTATGTAGTGCATTCACCATGTTACGTAGTGCATTTACCATATTACGTAGTGCATTTATCACGTTGTGTAGTGAATTTACCATGATATGTAGTGCATTTACTATGTTATGTAGTGCATTTACCATGTTATGTAGTGCATTTACTATGTTATGTAGTGCATTTACCATATTATGTTGTGCATTTACTATGTTATGTAATTCATTTACCCTGTAATGTAGTACATTCATCATTATGTGTAGTGCATGTACCATGATATGTAGTCCAGTTACCATGTTATGTAGTGCATTTATCATATTACGTAGTGCATTCATCACGTTGTGTAGTGCATTTACCATGTTATGAAGTGCATTCATCACGTTGTCTAGTGCAGTGACTATGTAATGTTGAGCATTTACCATGTTATGTAGTGCATTTACCATGTTATGTAGTGCACTTATCATATTACGTAGTGCATTCATCATGTTGTGTAGTACATTTACCATGTTATACAGTTCATTCATCATGTTGTGTAATGTATTTACCATGTTGTGTAGTGCATTTACCATGTTATGTAGTCCATTTACCATATTATGTATATTATATAGTGCATTTATCGTATCAATCTGATTTTTTTTTTTTTTTTTTAAATAATATCATTCATATTTTTTTCATATATACTATTATTTTTTCTTTTCAAAATTTATTTGCTGGTATTTTTTTTAAGTTTTGGTAATCGCGAAAGCCCACAAGGATCTGACCAACTACCTATACAAATCGCGTTCAAGTCTCGTAGAATCAGCAACCAGTCAGAACTCGTGTTACAAATCACTTTCTAGAGCAGGAGAAGCGACACAACAAACACATGAACAATGGTGGACTTGTTTTTCTGCTGTATTTTTTCAGAAGACGTATACTAAGCTACATTGAACAGTGCAAATACGTAAGTTATCGCTATCGATTTCAGTAACCATTCACGTGCCTTGTTTTTTGAGCTGCCATTCACTAATTAGTTTAGCTTAGAAAATGATTAACGTTATGCATTATTGATTTGATTGTAAGATTTCCGTGCCGTAACAAAACAATCATAGGTGATTTTAGTATGTGGTTGGTTGCACAGGCGCTCGGAACGTTTCCTGGATAATAAAAAAAATAACCTAAAGTGGGATCGGCATAGTTAGTCAGTCGCCGGTTGGTTGCCGAAATCATTAGAACTTAAAAGACAAAAGGTCTCTGCCGAAATCTAGCAGGAAATAATGCTTATAAATGACACTAGTTATACAGGGTCGGCTTAAAACGTAGTAGCGGCAATTTTGGGCGTCTTTTATCATTTATAAACAATATTTTCTTCTAGACTTCGGCAACCAACCGCATACGTTAGATCGTCAACTTCACGTCCCAGTAACACGTTATACTACTAGTAATTGTGGAGATAATTGGTTTTGTATTTTTTCCACACAGATTAATCATGGTAACCCAAACAAACCTGTGTGCAGTTTGTGATTTAAAGTTCCACGATAATCCAGATATCTAATGTGATGTGTTACAAGATATACAATTACCATCATGGTCTCTATGTATACAGTTGGTGTTTTCATCGACCTAAAAAAGGCATTTGACACTATAGATCACAAAATCCTAGTCCAAAAATTATGTAATTATGGCATTCGAGGTGTTTGGATAACAGGTTACAGCAGGTCTGTATTGATGGTATTAACTCAGATCTAATGAGTATAATTCATGGTGCTCCGCAAGGTTCAACTTTATTTATACTATATGTAAATGATATCTGTAATGTATCATAATTGTTAAAGGTTATTCTATATGCAGATGATACTAACATATTTGTATCTAGAAAATATGAAGAATTTACACTTACGGTTTATGGCTAACAAATTATCTTTAAATATTACTAAAACTAACTACATGATTTTCTATTGTAAAAATGTAAACAGTGTCCATCCAATCAATGATGTTTATATTGAAAGAGTGTATCATACTAAATTCTTATGTGTAGAACTGGACTGTAAATTCCAGTGGAAAGAACATGTGAAAAATATTTAGTTAAAGCTGCTAAAAACTTAGGTATTCTTTAAAAATTAAAATACCTGTTAGACTCGTCTGTATTTAACCCTTATACATGTATTGCCATATCTTGTGTATTGTTGTGAAATCTGAGGACATATAAAACTACTCTAATTTGTTTATTTTTACTCCAAAAAAAGCTATAAGGATTGTTACAAAAGAGGGATACTTTAGCCATACAAAACCATTATTTTATAAACTAAATGTATTAAATATAATTGAATTAAGAACCGTGCTTGTAATGTATAATGTTTATCATAAAAAAGTCCCAGAAAACAACTTGAAGTACTTTACAAATACCCATGAAGTACACAGCCATAGTACAAACATTTAGATTTCTGTATAAAATATAGAAGAACTACTCAAGTCAATGTGCATGTCATGTTATGGAATCAAACTTTGGAATACTACTGGTAGTAATATCAAAAATTATATTAAATATTGCAATAGTCAAACAAAATTTAAACACCTCTATGTAAAGAGTCTGTTAGATAAATACAATATCTATTTAATGTTTAACTTATTTTGTCAATTATTTTCCCCTTATATTTATTATTTACCAGAACCTTGCCATGCATTTACCATGTTATGTAGCGCATTTACCATGTTATGTAGTGCATTTATCATGTTATGTTGTGCATTTACCATGCTATGTAGTGCATTTATTATGTTGAGTAGTGCATTTACCATGTTATGTATATCATGTAGTGCATTCATCACGTTCTGTAGTGCAGCTACCATGTTATGTAGTGCGTTCATCCTGTTGTGTATTTCATTTACCATGTTATGTAGCTCATTCATCATTATGTGTAGTGCATTCACCTTGTTGTGTAGTGCATTTACCATGTTATGTAGTCCATTGACCATATTATGTATATTATGTAGTGCATTTATCATATTACGTAGTGCATTCATCACGCTGTGAAGTGCATTTACCATGTTATGTAGCACATTTACCATGTTATGTAGTGCATTTAACATATTGCGTAGTGCATCTATCATGTTGTTTAGTGCATTTATCATGTTTTGTAGTGCATTTACCATGTTATGTAGGTTATGTAGTGCATTTATCATATTAAGTAGTGCATCCATCATGTTATTTAGTGCATTTATCATGTTTTGTAGTGCATTTACCTTGTTATGTAGTGGATTTATAATGGTATGTAGTGCATTTACAATGTTGCGTAATGTGTTTACCATGTTACGTAGTACATTTACCTTGTTATGTAGTGCATTTATCATGTTATGTGGTGCATTCATCACATTATGTAGTGCATTCACCATGTTACATAGTGCATTTACCATATTACGTAGTGCATTTATCACGTTGTGTAGTGAATTTACCATGATATGTAGTGCATTTACTATGTTATGTAGTGCACTTACCATGTTATGTAGTGCATTTACTATGTTATGTAGTGCATTTACCATATTATGTTGTGCATTTACTATGTTATGTAATTCATTTACCCTGTAATGTAGTACATTCATCATTATGTGTAGTGCATTTACCATGATATGTAGTCCAGTTACCATGTTATGTAGTGCATTTATCATATTACGTAGTGCATTCATCGCGTTGTGTAGTGCATTTACCATGTTATGAAGTGCATTCATCACGTTGTCTAGTGCAGTGACTATGTAATGTTGAGCATTTACCATGTTATGTAGTGCATTTACCATGTTATGTAGTGCACTTATCATGTTATGTAGTGCACTTATCATATTACGTAGTGCATTCATCGCGTTGTGTAGTACATGTACCATGTTATGTAGTGCATTCATCACGTGTCGTGCATTTCCATGTTATGTAGTGCATTCACTATATTAGGTAGTGCATTTATCATGTTATATAGTGCATTCATCACGATGCGTAGTGCATTATCATGTTATGTAGTACATTTACCATGTTATGTAGTCCATTTTACATATTATGTATATTATGTAGTGCATTTATCATGTTGAGTAGTGCATTTACCATGTTATGTATATTATGTAGTGCATTCATCACGTTCTGTAGTGCAGTTACCATGCTATGTAGTGCGTTCATCCTGTTGTGTATTTCATTTACTATGTTATGTAGCTCATTCATCATTATGTGTTGTGCATTCACCTTGTTGTGTAGTGCATTTACCATGTTATGTAGTGCATTCATCACATTGAGTAGTGCATTTATCATGTAGTTTAGTGCATTTACCATTCTATGTAGTGCATTCATCATGTTATTTAGTGCATTTATCATGTTTTGTAGTGCATTTACCTTGTTATGTAGTGGATTTATCATGGTATGTAGTGCATTTACCATGTTGAGTAATGCGTTTACCATATTATGTAGTGCATTTACCATATTACGTAGTTCATTTATCACGTTGTGTAGTGAATTTACCATGTTATGTAGTGCATTTACTATGTTATGTAGTGCATTTACCATGTTATGTAGTGCATTTACCATGTTATGTAGTGCATTTGCCATATTATGTAGTGCATTTACTATATTATGTAGTGCATTTACCCTGTAATGTAGTACATTCATCATTATTTGTAGTGCATTTACCATGATATGTAGCCCAGTTACCATGTTATGTAGTGCATTTATCATATTACGCAGTGCATTCATCACGTTGTGTAGTGCAGTGACTATGTAATGTTGAGCATTTACCATGTTATGTAGCGCATTTACCATGTTATGTAGTGCATTTACCATGTTTTGTTGTGCATTTATCATGTTATGTAGTGCATTTACCGCATTATGTATAGCATTTACCATGTTATGTAGCACACTTACCATGTTATGTAGTGTATTTATCATGTTATGTTGTGCATTTATCATGTTATGTAGTGCATTTACCATGTTATGTAGAGCATTTACCATGTTATGTAGTGCATTTATCATCTTAAGTAGTGCATTCATCAAGTTGTGTAGTGCATTTACCATGTTATGTAGTGCATTCATCACATTGTGTAGTGCATTCATCACGTTGTGTAGTGCATTTATCATCTTAAGTAGTGCATTCATCAAGTTGTGTAGTGCATTTACCATGATATGTAGTCCACTCACCATATTATGTAGTCCAGTTACCATGTTATGTAGCGCATTTACCATGTTATGTAGTGCATTTACCATGTTATGTTGTGCATTTATCATGTTATGTAGTGCATTTACCGTATTATGTATAGCATTTACCATGTTATGTAGCGCATTTACCATGTTATGTAGTGCATTTATCATGTTATGTTGTGCATTTATCATGTTATGTAGTGCATTTACCATGTTATGTAGTGAATTTACCATTCGATGAAGTGCATTCATGATGTTGTTTAATGCATTTATCATGTTATGTAGTTAACATGTTAACATGGTAATGCACTACATAACATGGTAAATGCACTACATAACATGGTAAATGCTCCACATTACATAGTCACTGCACTTTGCACTTTTCAGTACTTCGCCACACATTTCTGTACTTTGCCACTACTTTTCATCACTTTGCCACTACTTTTCAGCACTTTGCCACAACTTTTCAGTACTTTGCCACAATTTTCAGCACTTTGCCACAACTTTTCAGTACTTTGCCACACTTGTCAGTACTTTCCCACTACTTTTCAGTACTTTGCCACAGTTTTCAGCACTTTGCCACTATTTTTCAACACTTTGCCAATACTTTTCAGCACTTTGCCACAACTTTTCAGTACTTTGCCACAACTTTTCAGTACTTTGCCACACTTTTCAGTACTTTGGCACTACTTTTCAGCACTTTGTCACAACTTTTCATTACTTTGCAACACTTTCCAGTACTTTGCCACTACTTTTCAGCACTTTGCCACTACTTTTCAGCAATTTGCCACAACATTTCAGTACTTTGCCACAACTATTCAGTACTTTTCCACACTTTTCAGAACTTTGCCACTACTTTTCAGCAATTTGCCACAACTTTTCAGTACTTTGCCACACTTTTCAGCATTTTGCCACTACTTTTCAGCATTTGCCACAACTTTTCAGCACTTTGCCACAACTTTTCACTACTTTGCCACACTTTTCACAACTTTGCCACACATTTCTGTACTTTGCCACTACTTTTCATCACTTTGCCACTACTTTTCAGCACTTTGCCACAACTTTTCAGTACTTTGCCACAATTTTCAGCACTTTGCCACAACTTTTCAGTACTTTGCCACACTTTTCAGTACTTTCCCACTACTTTTCAGTACTTTGCCACAGTTTTCAGCACTTTGCCACTATTTTTCAACACTTTGCCAATACTTTTCAGCACTTTGCCACAACTTTTCAGTACTTTGCCACACTTTTCAGTACTTTGGCACTACTTTTCAGCACTTTGTCACAACTTTTCATTACTTTGCAACACTTTCCAGTACTTTGCCACTACTTTTCAGCACTTTGCCACTACTTTTCAGCAATTTGCCATAACATTTCAGTACTTTGCCACAACTATTCAGTACTTTTCCACACTTTTCAGAACTTTGCCACTACTTTTCAGCAATTTGCCACAACTTTTCAGTACTTTGCCACACTTTTCAGCACTTTGCCACTACTTTTCAGCATTTGCCACAACTTTTCAGCACTTTGCCACAACTTTTCACTACTTTGCCACACTTTTCACAACTTTGCCACACATTTCTGTACTTTGCCACTACTTTTCATCACTTTGCCACTACTTTTCAGCACTTTGCCACAACTTTTCAGTACTTTGCCACAATTTTCAGCACTTTGCCACTACTTTTCAGTGCTTTGCTACTACTTTTCAGTACTTTGCCACACTTTTCAGCACTTTGCCACTACTTTTCAGCATTTGCCACAACTTTTCAGCACTTTGCCACAACTTTTCACTACTTTGCCACACTTTTCAGCACTTTGCCACTTCTTTTCAGCTCTTTGCCTCTACTTTTCAGCACTTTGCCACCCTTTTCAGCACTTTGCCACTTTTTTCAGCACTTTGCCACTACTTTTCAGAACTTTGCCACAACATTTCAGTACTATGCCACACTTTTCAGCACATTGCCACGACTTTTCGGCACTTTGCCATTGCTTTTCAGCACTTTGCCACTACTTTTCAATACTGTGCCACTACTTTCCCACTACTTTTCAGCATTGGCCACAACTTTTCAGCACTTTGCCACTACTTTTCAGTGCTTTGCTACTACTTTTCAGTACTTTGCCACACTTTTCAGCACTTTGCCACTACTTTTCAGCATTTGCCACAACTTTTCTGCACTTTGCAACTACTTTTCAGTACTTTGCCACACTTATCAACACTTTGCCACGACATTTCCTCACTTTGCCACTGCTTTTCAGCACTTTGCCACTAATTTTCAGCTCTTTGCCACTACTTGTCAGCACTTTGCCATAACTTTTCAGTACTTTGCCACTACTTTTCAGCACTTTGCACTTTTCAGTATTTCGCCACACTTTTCTGTACTTCGCCACTACTTTGCCACAACTTTTCAGTACTTTGCTACACTTTTCAGTTCTTTGCCACTACTCTGCACCAACTTTTCAGTACTTTGCCACACTTTTCAGCACTTTGCCACTACTTTTCAGTGCTTTGCTACTACTTTTCAGTACTTTGCCACACTTATCAGCACTTTGCCACACTTTTCAGCACTTTGCCACTACTTTTCAGCACTTTGCCACAACTTTTCAGTACTTTGCCACAATTTTCAGCACTTTGCCACAACTTTTCAGTACTTTGCCACACTTTTCAGTACTTTCCCACTACTTTTCAGTACTTTGCCACAGTTTTCAGCACTTTGCCACTATTTTTCAACACTTTGCCAATACGTTTCAGCACTGTGCCACAACTTTTCAGTACTTTGCCACACTTTTCAGTACTTTGCCACACTTATCAGCACTTTGCCACACTTTTCAGCACTTTGCACTTTTCAGTACTTCGCCACACATTTCTGTACTTTGCCACTACTTTTCATCACTTTGCCACTACTTTTCAGCACTTTGCCACAACTTTTCAGTACTTTGCACACTTATCAGCACTTTGCCACACTTTTCAGCACTTTGCCACTACTTTTCAGCACTTTGCCACAACTTTTCAGTACTTTGCCACAATTTTCAGCACTTTGCCACAACTTTTCAGTACTTTGCCACACTTTTCAGTACTTTCCCACTACTTTTCAGCACTTTGCCACTATTTTTCAACACTTTGCCAATACTTTTCAGCACTTTGCCACAACTTTTCAGTACTTTGCCACACTTTTCAGTACTTTGCCACACTTATCAGCACTTTGCCACACTTTTCAGCACTTTGCACTTTTCAGTACTTCGCCACACATTTCTGTACTTTGCCACTACTTTTCATCACTTTGCCACTACTTTTCAGCACTTTGCCACAACTTTTCAGTACTTTGCCACAATTTTCAGCACTTTGCCACTACTTTTCAGCATTTTGCCACTACTTTTCAGCACTTTGCCACAACATTTCAGTACTTTGCCACAACTATTCAGTACTTTTCCACACTTTTCAGAACTTTGCCACTACTTTCCAGCAATTTGCCACAACTTTTCAGTACTTTGCCACACTTTTCAGCACTTTGCCACTACTTTTCAGCATTTGCCACAACTTTTCAGCACTTTGCCACACTTTTCAGCACTTTGCCACTACTTTTCAGCATTTGCCACAACTTTTCAGCACTTTGCCACAACTTTTCACTACTTTGCCACACTTTTCACAACTTTGCCACACATTTCACAACTTTGCCACTACTTTTCATCACTTTGCCACTACTTTTCAGCACTTTGCCACAACTTTTCAGTACTTTGCCACAATTTTCAGCACTTTGCCACTACTTTTCAGTGCTTTGCTACTACTTTTCAGTACTTTGCCACACTTTTCAGCAGTTTGCCACTACTTTTCAGCATTTGCCACAACTTTTCTGCACTTTGCAACTACTTTTCAGTACTTTGCCACACTTATCAACACTTTGTCACGACATTTCCTCACTTTGCCACTGCTTTTCAGCACTTTGCCACAACTTTTCAGTACTTTGCCACACTTTTCAGTACTTTGCCACTACTTTGCCCCTACTTTTCAGCACTCTGTCACAACTTTTCAACACTTTCCAGTACTTTGCCACTACTTTTCAGCATTTTGCCACTACTTTTCAGCACTTTGCCACAACATTTCAGTACTTTGCCACAACTATTCAGTACTTTTCCACACTTTTCAGAACTTTGCCACTACTTTCCAGCAATTTGCCACAACTTTTCAGTACTTTGCCACACTTTTCAGCACTTTGCCACTACTTTTCAGCTCTTTGACACTACTTGTCAGCACTTTGCCATAACTTTTCAGTACTTTGCGACACTTTTCATCACTTTGCCACTACTTTTGGGCACTTTGCCACTACTTTCCAGCACTTTGCACTTTTCAGTACTTCGCCACACATTTCTGTACTTTGCCACTACTTTTCATCACTTTGCCACTACTTTTCAGCACTTTGCCACAACTTTTCAGTATTTTGCCACTACTTTTCAGTGCTTTGCTACTACTTTTCAGTACTTTGCCACACTTTTCAGCACTTTGCCACTACTTTTCAGCATTTGCCACAACTTTTCAGCACTTTGCGACTACTTTTCAGCTCTTTGCCACAACTTTTCAGTACATTGCCACAATTTTCAGCATTTTGCCACTACTTTTCAGTGCTTTGCTACTACTTTTCAGTACTTTGCCACACTTATCAGCACTTTGCCACACTTTTCAGCACTTTGACACTACTTTTCAGCATTTGCCACAACTTTTCATTACTTTGCCACACTTTTCTGTACTTTGCCACACTTTTCTGTACTTCGCCACTACTTTGCCACAACTTTTCAGTACTTTGCTACACTTTTCAGTTCTTTGCCACTACTCTGCACCAACTTTTCAGTACTTTGCCACACTTTTCAGTACTTTGCCACTACTTTGCCTCTACTTTTCAGTACTTTGCCACACTTTTCAGCACTTTGCCACTACTTTTTAGCATTTGCCACAACTTTTCAGTACTTTGCCACACTTTTCTGTACTTTGCCACACTTTTCAGCACTTTGCCACAACTTTTCAGTACTTTGCCACAATTTTCAGCATTTGCCACAACTTTTCTGCACTTTGCAACTACTTTTCAGTACTTTGCCACACTTATCAACACTTTGCCACGACATTTCCTCACTTTGCCACTGCTTTTCAGCACTTTGCCACAACTTTTCAGTACTTTGCCACACTTTTCTGTACTTTGCCACTACTTTGCCCCTACTTTTCAGCACTTTGTCACAACTTTTCATTACTTTGCAACACTTTCCAGTACTTTGCCACTACTTTTCAGCATTTTGCCACTACTTTTCAGCACTTTGCCACAACATTTCAGTACTTTGCCACAACTATTCAGTACTTTTCCACACTTTTCAGAACTTTGCCACTACTTTCCAGCAATTTGCCACAACTTTTCAGTACTTTGCCACACTTTTCAGCACTTTGCCACTACTTTTCAGCATTTGCCACAACTTTTCAGCACTTTGCCACAACTTTTCACTACTTTGCCACACTTTTCACAACTTTGCCACACATTTCTGTACCTTGCCACACTTTTCAGCACTTTGCCACTACTTTTCAGCTCTTTGACACTACTTGTCAGCACTTTGCCATAACTTTTCAGTACTTTGCGACACTTTTCATCACTTTGCCACTACTTTTGGACACTTTGCCACTACTTTCCAGCACTTTGCACTTTTCAGTACTTCGCCACACATTTCTGTACTTTGCCACTACTTTTCATCACTTTGCCACTACTTTTCAGCACTTTGCCACAACTTTTCAGTATTTTGCCACTACTTTTCAGTGCTTTGCTACTACTTTTCAGTACTTTGCCACACTTTTCAGCACTTTGCCACTACTTTTCAGCATTTGCCACAACTTTTCAGCACTTTGCAACTACTTTTCAGCTCTTTGCCAGAACTTTTCAGTACATTGCCACAGTTTTCAGCACTTTGCCACTATTTTTCAACACTTTGCCAATACTTTTCAGCACTTTGCCACAACTTTTCAGTACTTTGCCACACTTTTCAGTACTTTGGCACTACTTTTCAGCACTTTGTCACAACTTTTCATTACTTTGCAACACTTTCCAGTACTTTGCCACTACTTTTCAGCACTTTGCCACTACTTTTCAGCAATTTGCCATAACATTTCAGTACTTTGCCACAACTATTCAGTACTTTTCCACACTTTTCAGAACTTTGCCACTACTTTTCAGCAATTTGCCACAACTTTTCAGTACTTTGCCACACTTTTCAGCACTTTGCCACTACTTTTCAGCATTTGCCACAACTTTTCAGCACTTTGCCACAACTTTTCACTACTTTGCCACACTTTTCACAACTTTGCCACACATTTCTGTACTTTGCCACTACTTTTCATCACTTTGCCACTACTTTTCAGCACTTTGCCACAACTTTTCAGTACTTTGCCACAATTTTCAGCACTTTGCCACTACTTTTCAGTGCTTTGCTACTACTTTTCAGTACTTTGCCACACTTTTCAGCACTTTGCCACTACTTTTCAGCATTTGCCACAACTTTTCAGCACTTTGCCACAACTTTTCACTACTTTGCCACACTTTTCAGCACTTTGCCACTTCTTTTCAGCTCTTTGCCTCTACTTTTCAGCACTTTGCCACCCTTTTCAGCACTTTGCCACTTTTTTCAGCACTTTGCCACTACTTTTCAGAACTTTGCCACAACATTTCAGTACTATGCCACACTTTTCAGCACATTGCCACGACTTTTCGGCACTTTGCCATTGCTTTTCAGCACTTTGCCACTACTTTTCAATACTGTGCCACTACTTTCCCACTACTTTTCAGCATTGGCCACAACTTTTCAGCACTTTGCCACTACTTTTCAGTGCTTTGCTACTACTTTTCAGTACTTTGCCACACTTTTCAGCACTTTGCCACTACTTTTCAGCATTTGCCACAACTTTTCTGCACTTTGCAACTACTTTTCAGTACTTTGCCACACTTATCAACACTTTGCCACGACATTTCCTCACTTTGCCACTGCTTTTCAGCACTTTGCCACTAATTTTCAGCTCTTTGCCACTACTTGTCAGCACTTTGCCATAACTTTTCAGTACTTTGCCACTACTTTTCAGCACTTTGCACTTTTCAGTATTTCGCCACACTTTTCTGTACTTCGCCACTACTTTGCCACAACTTTTCAGTACTTTGCTACACTTTTCAGTTCTTTGCCACTACTCTGCACCAACTTTTCAGTACTTTGCCACACTTTTCAGCACTTTGCCACTACTTTTCAGTGCTTTGCTACTACTTTTCAGTACTTTGCCACACTTATCAGCACTTTGCCACACTTTTCAGCACTTTGCCACTACTTTTCAGCACTTTGCCACAACTTTTCAGTACTTTGCCACAATTTTCAGCACTTTGCCACAACTTTTCAGTACTTTGCCACACTTTTCAGTACTTTCCCACTACTTTTCAGTACTTTGCCACAGTTTTCAGCACTTTGCCACTATTTTTCAACACTTTGCCAATACGTTTCAGCACTGTGCCACAACTTTTCAGTACTTTGCCACACTTTTCAGTACTTTGCCACACTTATCAGCACTTTGCCACACTTTTCAGCACTTTGCACTTTTCAGTACTTCGCCACACATTTCTGTACTTTGCCACTACTTTTCATCACTTTGCCACTACTTTTCAGCACTTTGCCACAACTTTTCAGTACTTTGCACACTTATCAGCACTTTGCCACACTTTTCAGCACTTTGCCACTACTTTTCAGCACTTTGCCACAACTTTTCAGTACTTTGCCACAATTTTCAGCACTTTGCCACAACTTTTCAGTACTTTGCCACACTTTTCAGTACTTTCCCACTACTTTTCAGCACTTTGCCACTATTTTTCAACACTTTGCCAATACTTTTCAGCACTTTGCCACAACTTTTCAGTACTTTGCCACACTTTTCAGTACTTTGCCACACTTATCAGCACTTTGCCACACTTTTCAGCACTTTGCACTTTTCAGTACTTCGCCACACATTTCTGTACTTTGCCACTACTTTTCATCACTTTGCCACTACTTTTCAGCACTTTGCCACAACTTTTCAGTACTTTGCCACAATTTTCAGCACTTTGCCACTACTTTTCAGCATTTTGCCACTACTTTTCAGCACTTTGCCACAACATTTCAGTACTTTGCCACAACTATTCAGTACTTTTCCACACTTTTCAGAACTTTGCCACTACTTTCCAGCAATTTGCCACAACTTTTCAGTACTTTGCCACACTTTTCAGCACTTTGCCACTACTTTTCAGCATTTGCCACAACTTTTCAGCACTTTGCCACACTTTTCAGCACTTTGCCACTACTTTTCAGCATTTGCCACAACTTTTCAGCACTTTGCCACAACTTTTCACTACTTTGCCACACTTTTCACAACTTTGCCACACATTTCACAACTTTGCCACTACTTTTCATCACTTTGCCACTACTTTTCAGCACTTTGCCACAACTTTTCAGTACTTTGCCACAATTTTCAGCACTTTGCCACTACTTTTCAGTGCTTTGCTACTACTTTTCAGTACTTTGCCACACTTTTCAGCAGTTTGCCACTACTTTTCAGCATTTGCCACAACTTTTCTGCACTTTGCAACTACTTTTCAGTACTTTGCCACACTTATCAACACTTTGTCACGACATTTCCTCACTTTGCCACTGCTTTTCAGCACTTTGCCACAACTTTTCAGTACTTTGCCACACTTTTCAGTACTTTGCCACTACTTTGCCCCTACTTTTCAGCACTCTGTCACAACTTTTCAACACTTTCCAGTACTTTGCCACTACTTTTCAGCATTTTGCCACTACTTTTCAGCACTTTGCCACAACATTTCAGTACTTTGCCACAACTATTCAGTACTTTTCCACACTTTTCAGAACTTTGCCACTACTTTCCAGCAATTTGCCACAACTTTTCAGTACTTTGCCACACTTTTCAGCACTTTGCCACTACTTTTCAGCTCTTTGACACTACTTGTCAGCACTTTGCCATAACTTTTCAGTACTTTGCGACACTTTTCATCACTTTGCCACTACTTTTGGGCACTTTGCCACTACTTTCCAGCACTTTGCACTTTTCAGTACTTCGCCACACATTTCTGTACTTTGCCACTACTTTTCATCACTTTGCCACTACTTTTCAGCACTTTGCCACAACTTTTCAGTATTTTGCCACTACTTTTCAGTGCTTTGCTACTACTTTTCAGTACTTTGCCACACTTTTCAGCACTTTGCCACTACTTTTCAGCATTTGCCACAACTTTTCAGCACTTTGCGACTACTTTTCAGCTCTTTGCCACAACTTTTCAGTACATTGCCACAATTTTCAGCATTTTGCCACTACTTTTCAGTGCTTTGCTACTACTTTTCAGTACTTTGCCACACTTATCAGCACTTTGCCACACTTTTCAGCACTTTGACACTACTTTTCAGCATTTGCCACAACTTTTCATTACTTTGCCACACTTTTCTGTACTTTGCCACACTTTTCTGTACTTCGCCACTACTTTGCCACAACTTTTCAGTACTTTGCTACACTTTTCAGTTCTTTGCCACTACTCTGCACCAACTTTTCAGTACTTTGCCACACTTTTCAGTACTTTGCCACTACTTTGCCTCTACTTTTCAGTACTTTGCCACACTTTTCAGCACTTTGCCACTACTTTTTAGCATTTGCCACAACTTTTCAGTACTTTGCCACACTTTTCTGTACTTTGCCACACTTTTCAGCACTTTGCCACAACTTTTCAGTACTTTGCCACAATTTTCAGCATTTGCCACAACTTTTCTGCACTTTGCAACTACTTTTCAGTACTTTGCCACACTTATCAACACTTTGCCACGACATTTCCTCACTTTGCCACTGCTTTTCAGCACTTTGCCACAACTTTTCAGTACTTTGCCACACTTTTCTGTACTTTGCCACTACTTTGCCCCTACTTTTCAGCACTTTGTCACAACTTTTCATTACTTTGCAACACTTTCCAGTACTTTGCCACTACTTTTCAGCATTTTGCCACTACTTTTCAGCACTTTGCCACAACATTTCAGTACTTTGCCACAACTATTCAGTACTTTTCCACACTTTTCAGAACTTTGCCACTACTTTCCAGCAATTTGCCACAACTTTTCAGTACTTTGCCACACTTTTCAGCACTTTGCCACTACTTTTCAGCATTTGCCACAACTTTTCAGCACTTTGCCACAACTTTTCACTACTTTGCCACACTTTTCACAACTTTGCCACACATTTCTGTACCTTGCCACACTTTTCAGCACTTTGCCACTACTTTTCAGCTCTTTGACACTACTTGTCAGCACTTTGCCATAACTTTTCAGTACTTTGCGACACTTTTCATCACTTTGCCACTACTTTTGGACACTTTGCCACTACTTTCCAGCACTTTGCACTTTTCAGTACTTCGCCACACATTTCTGTACTTTGCCACTACTTTTCATCACTTTGCCACTACTTTTCAGCACTTTGCCACAACTTTTCAGTATTTTGCCACTACTTTTCAGTGCTTTGCTACTACTTTTCAGTACTTTGCCACACTTTTCAGCACTTTGCCACTACTTTTCAGCATTTGCCACAACTTTTCAGCACTTTGCAACTACTTTTCAGCTCTTTGCCAGAACTTTTCAGTACATTGCCACAATTTTCAGCATTTTGCCACTACTTTTCAGTGCTTTGCTACTACTTTTCAGTACTTTGCCACACTTATTAGCACTTTGCCACACTTTTCAGCACTTTGCCACTACTTTTCAGCATTTGCCACAACTTTTCATTACTTTGCCACACTTTTCTGTACTTTGCCACACTTTTCAGCACTTTGCCACTAATTTTCAGCTCTTTGCCACTACTTGTCAGCACTTTGCCATAACTTTTCAGTACTTTGCCACTACTTTTGGGCACTTTGCCACTGCTTTTCAGCACTTTGCACTTTTCAGTACTTCGCCACACATTTCTGTACTTTGCCACTACTTTTCATCATTTTGCCACTACTTTTCAGCACTTTGCCACAACTTTTCAGTACTTTGCCACAATTTTCAGCACTTTGCCACAACTTTTCAGTACTTTGCCACACTTTTCAGTACTTTCCCACTACTTTTCAGTACTTTGCCACAGTTTTCAGCACTTTGCCACTATTTTTCAACACTTTGCCAATACTTTTCAGCACTTTGCCACAACGTTTCAGTACTTTGCCACACTTTTCAGTACTTTGGCACTACTTTTCAGCACTTTGTCACAACTTTTCATTACTTTGCAACACTTTCCAGTACTTTGCCACTACTTTTCAGCACTTTGCCACTACTTTTCAGCACTTTGCCACAACATTTCAGTACTTTGCCACAACTATTCAGTACTTTTCCACACTTTTCAGAACTTGGCCAGTACTTTTCAGCAATTTGCCACAACTTTTCAGTACTTTGCCACACTTTTCAGCACTTTGCCACTACTTTTCAGCATTTGCCACAACTTTTCAGCTATTTGCCACAACTTTTCACTACTTTGCCACACTTTTCACAACTTTGCCACACATTTCTGTACTTTGCCACTACTTTTCATCACTTTGCCACTACTTTTCAGCACTTTGCCACAACTTTTCAGTACTTTGCCACAATTTTCAGCACTTTGCCACTACTTTTCAGTGCTTTGCTACTACTTTTCAGTACTTTGCCACACTTTTCAGCACTTTGCCACTACTTTTCAGCATTTGCGACAACTTTTCTGCACTTTGCAACTACTTTTCAGCTCTTTGCCACAACTTTTCAGTACTTTGCCACAATTTTCAGCATTTGCCACAACTTTTCTGCACTTTGCAACTACTTTTCAGTGCTTTGCTACTACTTTTCAGTACTTTGCCACACTTTTCAGCACTTTGCCACTACTTTTCAGCATTTGCCACAACTTTTCAGCACTTTGAAACTACTTTTCAGCTCTTTGCCACAACTTTTCAGTACATTGCCACAACTTTTCAGCACTTTGCAACTACTTTTCAGCTCTTTGCCACAACTTTTCAGTACATTGCCACAATTTTCAGCACTTTGCCACTACTTTTCAGTGCTTTGCTACTACTTTTCAGTACTTTGCCACACTTATCAGCACTTTGCCACAACTTTTCAGCATTTGCCACAACTTTTCAGCACTTTGCAACTACTTTTCAGCACTTTGCCACACTTTTCAGCGCTTTGCCACTAACTTTCAGCACTTTGCCACTAATTTTCAGCACTCTGCCACAACTTTTCAGTACTTTGCCACACTTTTCATCACTTTGCCACTACTTTTCAGCACTTTGCCACAAGTTGTCTGTACTTTGCCACAATTTTCAGCACTTTGCCCCTACTTTTCAGTGCTTTGCCACTACTTTTTAGCACTTTGCCACACTTTTCAGCACTTCGCCACTCTTTTCACCACTTTGCCACTACTTTTCAGTGCTTTGCCACTACATTTCATCACTTTGGCACACTTTTCAGCACTTTGCCACTTTTTTTGCAGCACTTTGCCACTACTTTTCAGCACTTTGCCGCAACTTTTTAGTGCTTTGCCACACTTTTCAGCACTTTGCCACGACTTTTCGGCACTTTGCCACTGCTTTTCAGCATTTTGCGACTACTTTTAAGTACTTTGCCACACTTTTCAGTACATTGCCACCACTTTGCCCCTACTTTTCAGTACTTTGCCACACTTTTCAGCACTTTGCCACTACTTTTCAGCATTTGCCACAACTTTTCAGCACTTTGCCTCAACTTTTCACTACTTTGCCACACTTTTCAGCACTTTGCCACTACTTTTCAGCACTTTGCCACAACTTTTCAGTACTTTGCCACAATTTTCAGCACTTTGCCACTACTTTTCAGTGCTTTGCTACTACTTTTCAGTACTTTGCCACACTTTTCAGCAGTTTGCCACTACTTTTCAGCATTTGCCACAACTTTTCTGCACTTCGCAACTACTTTTCAGCTCTTTGCCACAACTTTTCAGTACTTTGCCACAATTTTCAGCATTTGCCACAACTTTTCTGCACTTTGCAACTACTTTTCAGTACTTTGCCACACTTATCAACACTTTGCCACGACATTTCCTCACTTTGCCACTGGTTTTCAGCACTTTGCCACAACTTTTCAGTACTTTGCCACACTTTTCAGTACTTTGCCACTACTTTGCCCCTACTTTTCAGCACTTTGTCACAACCTTTCATTACTTTGCAACACTTTCCAGTACTTTGCCACTACTTTTCAGCATTTTGCCACTACTTTTCAGCACTTTGCCACAACTATTCAGTACTTTTCCACACTTTTCAGAACTTTGCCACTACTTTCCAGCAATTTGCCACAACTTTTCAGTACTTTGCCACACTTTTCAGCACTTTGCCACTACTTTTCAGCATTTGCCACAACTTTTCAGCACTTTGCCACAACTTTTCACTACTTTGCCACACTTTTCACAACTTTGCCACACATTTCTGTATCTTGCCACACTTTTCAGCACTTTGCCACTACTTTTCAGCTCTTTGACACTACTTGTCAGCACTTTGCCATAACTTTTCAGTACTTTGCGACACTTTTCATCACTTTGCCACTACTTTTGGGCACTTTGCCACTACTTTCCAGCACTTTGCACTTTTCAGTACTTCGCCACACATTTCTGTACTTTGCCACTACTTTTCATCACTTTGCCACTACTTTTCAGCACTTTGCCACAACTTTTCAGTACTTTGCCACTACTTTTCAGTGCTTTGCTACTACTTTTCAGTACTTTGCCACACTTTTCAGCACTTTGCCACTACTTTTCAGCATTTGCAACAACTTTTCAGCACTTTGCAACTACTTTTCAGCTTTGCCACAACTTTTCAGTACATTGCCACAATTTTCAGCATTTTGCCACTACTTTTCAGTGCTTTGCTACTACTTGTCAGCACTTTGCCATAACTTTTCAGTACTTTGCCACTACTTTTCAGCACTTTGCACTTTTCAGTACTTCGCCACACTTTTCTGTACTTCGCCACTACTTTGCCACAACTTTTCAGTACTTTGCTACACTTTTCAGTTCTTTGCCACTACTCTGCACCAACTTTTCAGTACTTTGCCACACTTTTCATCACTTTGCCACTACTTTTGGGCACTTTGCCACTGCTCTTCAGCACTTTGCACTTTTCAGTACTTCGCCACACATTTCTGTACTTTGCCACTACTTTTCATCACTTTGCCACTACTTTTCAGCACTTTGCCACAACTTTTCAGTACTTTGCCACAATTTTCAGCACTTTGCCACAACTTTTCAGTACTTTGCCACACTTTTCAGTACTTTCCCACTACTTTTCAGTACTTTGGCACTACTTTTCAGCACTTTGTCACAACTTTTCATTACTTTGCAACACTTTCCAGTACTTTGCCACTACTTTTCAGCACTTTGCCACTACTTTTCAGCACTTTGCCACAACATTTCAGTACTTTGCCACAACTATTCAGTACTTTTCCACACTTTTCAGAACTTGGCCAGTACTTTTCAGCAATTTGCCACAACTTTTCAGTACTTTGCCACACTTTTCAGCACTTTGCCACTACTTTTCAGCATTTGCCACAACTTTTCAGCTATTTGCCACAACTTTTCACTACTTTGCCACACTTTTCACAACTTTGCCACACATTTCTGTACTTTGCCACTACTTTTCATCACTTTGCCACTACTTTTCAGCACTTTGCCACAACTTTTCAGTACTTTGCCACAATTTTCAGCACTTTGCCACTACTTTTCAGTGCTTTGCTACTACTTTTCAGTACTTTGCCACACTTTTCAGCACTTTGCCACTACTTTTCAGCATTTGCCACAACTTTTCTGCACTTTGCAACTACTTTTCAGCTCTTTGCCACAACTTTTCAGTACTTTGCCACAATTTTCAGCATTTGCCACAACTTTTCTGCACTTTGCAACTACTTTTCAGTGCTTTGCTACTACTTTTCAGTACTTTGCCACACTTATCAGCACTTTGCCACAACTTTTCAGCATTTGCCACAACTTTTCAGCACTTTGCAACTACTTTTCAGCACTTTGCCACACTTTTCAGCGCTTTGCCACTAAATTTCAGCACTTTGCCACTAATTTTCAGCACTCTGCCACAACTTTTCAGTACTTTGCCACACTTTTCATCACTTTGCCACTACTTTTCAGCACTTTGCCACAAGTTGTCTGTACTTTGCCACAATTTTCAGCACTTTGCCCCTACTTTTCAGTGCTTTGTCACTACTTTATAGCACTTTGCCACACTTTTCAGCACTTCGCCACTCTTTTCACCACTTTGCCACTACTTTTCAGTGCTTTGCCACTACATTTCATCACTTTGGCACACTTTTCAGCACTTTGCCACTTTTTTTGCAGCACTTTGCCACTACTTTTCAGCACTTTGCCGCAACTTTTTAGTGCTTTGCCACACTTTTCAGCACTTTGCCACGACTTTTCGGCACTTTGCCACTGCTTTTCAGCATTTTGCGACTACTTTTAAGTACTTTGCCACACTTTTCAGTACATTGCCACCACTTTGCCCCTACTTTTCAGTACTTTGCCACACTTTTCAGCACTTTGCCACTACTTTTCAGCATTTGCCACAACTTTTCAGCACTTTGCCACAACTTTTCACTACTTTGCCACACTTTTCAGCACTTTGCCACTACTTTTCAGCATTTGCCACAACTTTTCAGCACTTTGCCACAACTTTTCACTACTTTGCCACACTTTTCAGCACTTTGCCACTACTTTTCAGCTCTTTGCCACTACTTTTCAGCACTTTGCCACCCTTTTCAGCACTTTGCCACTTTTTTCAGCACTTTGCCACTACTTTTCAGCACTTTGCCACAACATTTCAGTACTATGCCACACTTTTCAGCACATTGCCACGACTTTTCGGCACTTAGCCACTGCTTTTCAGCACTTTGCCACTACTTTTCAGTACTGTGCCACTACTTTGCCACTACTTTTGGACACTTTGCCACTACTTTCCAGCACTTTGCACTTTTCAGTACTTCGCCACACATTTCTGTACTTTGCCACTACTTTTCATCACTTTTCCACTACTTTTCAGCACTTTGCCACAACTTTTCAGTATTTTGCCACTACTTTTCAGTGCTTTGCTACTACTTTTCAGTACTTTGCCACACTTTTCAGCACTTTGCCACTACTTTTCAGCATTTGCCACAACTTTTCAGCACTTTGCAACTACTTTTCAGCTCTTTGCCACAACTTTTCAGTACATTGCCACAATTTTCAGCATTTTGCCACTACTTTTCAGTGCTTTGCTACTACTTTTCAGTACTTTGCCACACTTATTAGCACTTTGCCACACTTTTCAGCACTTTGCCACTACTTTTCAGCATTTGCCACAACTTTTCATTACTTTGCCACACTTTTCAGCACTTTGCCACTAATTTTCAGCTCTTTGCCACTACTTGTCAACACTTTGCCATAACTTTTCAGTACTTTGCCACTACTTTTGGGCACTTTGCCACTGCTTTTCAGCACTTTGCACTTTTCAGTACTTCACCACACATTTCTGTACTTTGCCACTACTTTTCATCACTTTGCCACTACTTTTCAGCACTTTGCCACAACTTTTCAGTACTTTGCCACAATTTTCAGCACTTTGCCACAACTTTTCAGTACTTTGCCACACTTTTCAGTACTTTCCCCCTACTTTTCAGTACTTTGCCACAGTTTTCAGCATTTTGCCACTATTTTTCAACACTTTGCCAATACTTTTCAGCACTTTGCCACAACTTTTCAGTACTTTGCCACACTTTTCAGTACTTTGGCACTACTTTTCAGCACTTTGTCACAACCTTTCATTACTTTGCAACACTTTCCAGTACTTTGCCACTACTTTTCAGCACTTTGCCACAACTTTTCAGTACTTTGCCACAATTTTCAGCACTTTGCCACTACTTTTCAGTGCTTTGCTACTACTTTTCAGTACTTTGCCACACTTTTCAGCACTTTGCCACTACTTTTCAGCATTTGCCACAACTTTTCTGCACTTTGCAACTACTTTTCAGCTCTTTGCCACAACTTTTCAGTACTTTGCCACAATTTTCAGCATTTGCCACAACTTTTCTGCACTTTGCAACTACTTTTCAGTGCTTTGCTACTACTTTTCAGTACTTTGCCACACTTTTCAGCACTTTGCCACTACTTTTCAGCATTTGCCACAACTTTTCAGCACTTTGCAACTACTTTTCAGTGCTTTGCTACTACTTTTCAGTACTTTGCCACACTTTTCAGCACTTTGCCACTACTTTTCAGCATTTGCCACAACTTTTCAGCACTTTGCAACTACTTTTCAGCACTTTGCCACACTTTTCAGCGCTTTGCCACTAACTTTCAGCACTTTGCCACTAATTTTCAGCACTCTGCCACAACTTTTCAGTACTTTGCCACACTTTTCATCACTTTGCCACTACTTTTCAGCACTTTACCACAAGTTGTCTGTACTTTGCCACAATTTTCAGCACTTTGCCCCTACTTTTCAGTGCTTTGCCACTACTTTTTAGCACTTTGCCACACTTTTCAGCACTTCACCACTCTTTTCACCACTTTGCCACTACTTTTCAGTGCTTTGCCACTACATTTCATCACTTTGGCACACTTTTCAGCACTTTGCCACTTTTTTTTCAGCACTTTGCCACTACTTTTCAGCACTTTGCCGCAACTTTTTAGTGCTTTGCCACACTTTTCAGCACTTTGCCACGACTTTTCGGCACTTTGCCACTGCTTTTCAGCATTTTGCGACTACATTTAAGTACTTTGCCACACTTTTCAGTACTTTGCCACCACTTTGCCCCTACTTTTCAGTACTTTGCCACACTTTTCAGCACTTTGCCACTACTTTTCAGCATTTGCCACAACTTTTCAGCACTTTGCCACAACTTTTCACTACTTTGCCACACTGTTCAGCACTTTGCCACTACTTTTCAGCACTTTGCCACAACTTTTCAGTACTTTGCCACAATTTTCAGCACTTTGCCACTACTTTTCAGTGCTTTGCTACTACTTTTCAGTACTTTGCCACACTTTTCAGCAGTTTGCCACTACTTTTCAGCATTTGCCACAACTTTTCTGCACTTCGCAACTACTTTTCAGCTCTTTGCCACAACTTTTCAGTACTTTGCCACAATTTTCAGCATTTGCCACAACTTTTCTGCACTTTGCAACTACTTTTCAGTACTTTGCCACACTTATCAACACTTTGCCACGACATTTCCTCACTTTGCCACTGCTTTTCAGCACTTTGCCACAACTTTTCAGTACTTTGCCACACTTTTCAGTACTTTGCCACTACTTTGCCCCTACTTTTCAGCACTTTGTCACAACCTTTCATTACTTTGCAACACTTTCCAGTACTTTGCCACTACTTTTCAGCATTTTGCCACTACTTTTCAGCACTTTGCCACAACATTTCAGTACTTTGCCACAACTATTCAGTACTTTTCCACACTTTTCAGAACTTTGCCACTACTTTTCAGCAATTTGCCACAACTTTTCAGTACTTTGCCACACTTTTCAGCACTTGTCACAACCTTTCATTACTTTGCAACACTTTCCAGTACTTTGCCACTACTTTTCAGCATTTTGCCACTACTTTTCAGCACTTTGCCACAACATTTCAGTACTTTGCCACAACTATTCAGTACTTTTCCACACTTTTCAGAACTTTGCCACTACTTTTCAGCAATTTGCCACAACTTTTCAGTACTTTGCCACACTTTTCAGCACTTTGCCACTACTTTTCAGCATTTGCCACAACTTTTCAGCACTTTGCCACAACTTTTCACTACTTTGCCACACTTTTCACTACTTTGCCACACTTTTCACAACTTTGCCACACATTTCTGTACCTTGCCACACTTTTCAGCACTTTGCCACTACTTTTCAGCTCTTTGACACTACTTGTCAGCACTTTGCCATAACTTTTCAGTACTTTGCCACACTTTTCAGCACTTTGCCACTACTTTTCAGCACTTTGCAACTACTTTTCAGCTTTGCCACAACTTTTCAGTACATTGCCACAATTTTCAGCATTTTGCCACTACTTTTCAGTGCTTTGCTACTACTTTTCAGTACTTTGCCACACTTATCAGCACTTTGCCACACTTTTCAGCACTTTGCCACTACTTTTCAGCTCTTTGCCACTACTTGTCAGCACTTTGCCATAACTTTTCAGTACTTTGCCACACTTTTCAGCACTTTGCCACTACTTTTCAGCATTTGCCACAACTTTTCAGCACTTTGCAACTACTTTTCAGCTTTGCCACAACTTTTCAGTACATTGCCACAATTTTCAGCATTTTGCCACTACTTTTCAGTGCTTTGCTACTACTTTTTAGTACTTTGCCACACTTATCAGCACTTTGCCACACTTTTCAGCACTTTGCCACTACTTTTCAGCTCTTTGCCACTACTTGTCAGCACTTTGCCATAACTTTTCTGTACTTCGCCACTACTTTGCCACAACTTTTCAGTACTTTGCTACACTTTTCAGTTCTTTGCCACTACTCTGCACCAACTTTTCAGTACTTTGCCACACTTTTCAGCACTTTGCCACTACTTTTTAGCATTTGCCACAACTTTTCAGTACTTTACCACACTTTTCTGTACTTTGCCACACTTTTCAGCACTTTGCCACTACTTTTCAGCTCTTTGCCACTACTTGTCAGCACTTTGCCATAACCTTTCAGTACTTTGCGACACTTTTCATCACTTTGCCACTACTTTTGGGCACTTTGCCACTGCTTTTCAGCACTTTGCACTTTTCAGTACTTCGCCACACATTTCTGTACTTTGCCACTACTTTTCATCACTTTGCCACTACTTTTCAGCACTTTGCCACAACTTTTCAGTACTTTGCCACAATTTTCAGCACTTTGCCACAACTTTTCAGTACTTTACCACACTTTTCAGTACTTTCCCACTACTTTTCAGTACTTTGCCACAGTTTTCAGCACTTTGCCACTATTTTTCAACACTTTGCCAATACTTTTCAGCACTTTGCCACAACTTTTCAGTACTTTGCCACACTTTTCAGTACTTTGGCACTACTTTTCAGCACTTTGTCACAACTTTTCATTACTTTGCAACACTTTCCAGTACTTTGCCACTACTTTTCAGCACTTTGCCACTACTTTTAAGCACTTTGCCACAACATTTCAGTACTTTGCCACAACTATTCAGTACTTTTCCACACTTTTCAGAACTTGGCCAGTACTTTTCAGCAATTTGCCACAACTTTTCAGTACTTTGCCACACTTTTCAGCACTTTGTCACTACTTTTCAGCATTTGCCACAACTTTTCAGCTGTTTGCCACAACTTTTCACTACTTTGCCACACTTTTCACAACTTTGCCACACATTTCTGTACTTTGCCACTACTTTTCAACACTTTGCCACTACTTTTCAGCACTTTGCCACAACTTTTCAGTACTTTGCCACAATTTTCAGCACTTTGCCACTACTTTTCAGCACTTTGCCACTACTTTTCAGCATTTGCCACAACTTTTCTGCACTTTGCAACTACTTTTCAGCTCTATGCCACAACTTTTCAGTACTTTGCCACAATTTTCAGCATTTGCCACAACTTTTCTGCACTTTGCAACTACTTTTCAGTGCTTTGCTACTACTTTTCAGTACTTTGCCACACTTTTCAGCACTTTGCCACTACTTTTCAGCATTTGCCACAACTTTTCAGCACTTTGCAACTACTTTTCAGCTCTTTGCCACAACTTTTCAGTACATTGCCACAACTTTTCAGCACTTTGCAACTACTTTTCAGCTCTTTGCCACAACTTTTCAGTACATTGCCACAATTTTCAGCACTTTGCCACAACTTTTCAGCATTTGCCACAAATTTTCAGCACTTTGCAACTACTTTTCAGCACTTTGCCACACTTTTCAGCGCTTTGCCACTAACTTTCAGCACTTTGCCACTAATTTTCAGCACTCTGCCACAACTTTTCAGTACTTTGCCACACTTTTCATCACTTTGCCACTACTTTTCAGCACTTTGCCACAAGTTGTCTGTACTTTGCCACAATTTTCAGCACTTTGCCCCTACTTTTCAGTGCTTTGCCACTACTTTTTAGCAATTTGCCACACTTTTCAGCACTTTGCCACTCTTTTCACCACTTTGCCACTACTTTTCAATGCTTTGCCACTGCATTTCATCACTTTGGCACACTTTTCAGCACTTTGCCTCTTTTTTTTCAGCACTTTGCCACTACTTTTCAGCACTTTGCCGCAACTTTTTAGTGCTTTGCCACACTTTTCAGCACTTTGCCACGACTTTTCGGCACTTTGCCACTGCTTTTCAGCATTTTGCGACTACTTTTAAGTACTTTGCCACACTTTTCAGTACTTTGCCACCACTTTGCCCCTACTTTTCAGTACTTTGCCACACTTTTCAGCACTTTGCCACTACTTTTCAGCATTTGCCACAACTTTTCAGCACTTTGCCACAACTTTTCACTACTTTGCCACACTTTTCAGCACTTTGCCACTACTTTTCAGCTCTTTGCCACTACTTTTCAGCACTTTGCCACCCTTTTCAGCACTTTGCCACTTTTTTCAGCACTTTGACACTACTTTTCAGCACTTTGCCACAACATTTCAGTACTATGCCACACTTTTCAGCACATTGCCACGACTTTTCGGCACTTTGCCACTGCTTTTCAGCACTTTGCCACTACTTTTCAGTACTGTGCCACTACTTTGCCACTACTTTTGGACACTTTGCCACTACTTTCCAGCACTTTGCACTTTTCAGTACTTCGCCACACATTTCTGTACTTTGCCACTACTTTTCATCACTTTGCCACTACTTTTCAGCACTTTGCCACAACTTTTCAGTATTTTGCCACTACTTTTCAGTGCTTTGCTACTACTTTTCAGTACTTTGCCACACTTTTCAGCACTTTACCGCTACTTTTCAGCATTTGCCACAACTTTTCAGCACTTTGTAACTACTTTTCAGTACTAACTTTTCAGTAGTAACTTTTCAGTACTTTGCCACACTTATCAGCACTTTGCCACACTTTTCAGCACTTTGCCACTACTTTTCAGCACTTTGCCACAACTTTTCAGTACTTTGCCACAATTTTCAGCACTTTGCCACAACTTTTCAGTACTTTGCCACACTTTTCAGTACTTTCCCACTACTTTTCAGTACTTTGCCACAGTTTTCAGCACTTTGCCACTATTTTTCAACACTTTGCCAATACTTTTCAGCACTTTGCCACAACTTTTCAGTACTTTGCCACACTTTTCAGTACTTTGCCACACTTATCAGCACTTTGCCACACTTTTCAGCACTTTGCACTTTTCAGTACTTCGCCACACTTTTCAGTACTTCGCCACTACTTTTCAGTACTTTGCCACAGTTTTCAGCACTTTGCCACTATTTTTCAACACTTTGCCAATACTTTTCAGCACTTTGCCACAACTTTTCAGTACTTTGCCACACTTTTCAGTACTTTGGCACTACTTTTCAGCACTTTGTCACAACTTTTCATTACTTTGCAACACTTTCCAGTACTTTGCCACTACCTTTCAGCACTTTGCCACTACTTTTCAGCACTTTGCCACAACATTTCAGTACTTTGCCACAACTATTCAGTACTTTTCCACACTTTTCAGAACTTGGCCAGTACTTTTCAGCAATTTGCCACAACTTTTCAGTACTTTGCCACACTTTTCAGCACTTTGCCACTACTTTTCAGCATTTGCCACAACTTTTCAGCTATTTGCCACAACTTTTCACTACTTTGCCACACTTTTCACAACTTTGCCACACATTTCTGTACTTTGCCACTACTTTTCATCACTTTGCCACTACTTTTCAGCACTTTGCCACAACTTTTCAGTACTTTGCCACAATTTTCAGCACTTTGCCACTACTTTTCAGTGCTTTGCTACTACTTTTCAGTACTTTGCCACACTTTTCAGCACTTTGCCACTACTTTTCAGCATTTGCCACAACTTTTCTGCACTTTGCAACTACTTTTCAGCTCTTTGCCACAACTTTTCAGTACTTTGCCACAATTTTCAGCATTTGCCACAACTTTTCTGCACTTTGCAACTACTTTTCAGTGCTTTGCTACTACTTTTCAGTACTTTGCCACACTTTTCAGCACTTTGCCACTACTTTTCAGCATTTGCCACAACTTTTCAGCACTTTGCAACTACTTTTCAGCTCTTTGCCACAACTTTTCAGTACATTGCCACAACTTTTCAGCACTTTGCAACTACTTTTCAGCTCTTTGCCACAACTTTTCAGTACATTGCCACAATTTTCAGCACTTTGCCACTACTTTTCAGTGCTTTGCTACTACTTTTCAGTACTTTGCCACACTTATCAGCACTTTGCCACAACTTTTCAGCATTTGCCACACTTTTCAGCATTTTGCAACTACTTTTCAGCACTTTGCCACACTTTTCAGCGCTTTGCCACTAACTTTCAGCGCTTTGCCACTAACTTTCAGCACTTTGCCACTAATTTTCAGCACTCTGCCACAACTTTTCAGTACTTTGCCACACTTTTCATCACTTTGCCACTACTTTTCAGCACTTTGCCACAAGTTGTCTGTACTTTGCCACAATTTTCAGCACTTTGCCCCTACTTTTCAGTGCTTTGCCACTACTTTTTAGCACTTTGCCACACTTTTCAGCACTTCGCCACTCTTTTCACCACTTTGCCACTACTTTTCAGTGCTTTGCCACTACATTTCATCACTTTGGCACACTTTTCAGCACTTTGCCTCTTTTTTTTTCAGCACTTTGCCACTACTTTTCAGCACTTTGCCGCAACTTTTTAGTGCTTTGCCACACTTTTCAGCACTTTGCCACGACTTTTCGGCACTTTGCCACTGCTTTTCAGCATTTTGCGACTACTTTTAAGTACTTTGCCACACTTTTCAGTACTTTGCCACCACTTTGCCCCTACTTTTCAGTACTTTGCCACACTTTTCAGCACTTTGCCACTACTTTTCAGCATTTGCCACAACTTTTCAGCACTTTGCCACAACTTTTCACTACTTTGCCACACTTTTCAGCACTTTGCCACTACTTTTCAGCACTTTGCCACAACTTTTCAGTACTTTGCCACAATTTTCAGCACTTTGCCACTACTTTTCAGCATTTGCCACAACTTTTCTGCACTTTGCAACTACTTTTCAGCTCTTTGCCACAACTTTTCAGTACTTTGCCACAATTTTCAGCATTTGCCACAACTTTTCTGCACTTTGCAACTACTTTTCAGTGCTTTGCTACTACTTTTCAGTACTTTGCCACACTTTTCAGCACTTTGCCACTACTTTTCAGCATTTGCCACAACTTTTCAGCACTTTGCAACTACTTTTCAGCTCTTTGCCACAACTTTTCAGTACATTGCCACAACTTTTCAGCACTTTGCAACTACTTTTCAGCTCTTTGCCACAACTTTTCAGTACATTGCCACAATTTTCAGCACTTTGCCACTACTTTTCAGTGCTTTGCTACTACTTTTCAGTACTTTGCCACACTTATCAGCACTTTGCCACAACTTTTCAGCATTTGCCACACTTTTCAGCATTTTGCAACTACTTTTCAGCACTTTGCCACACTTTTCAGCGCTTTGCCACTAACTTTCAGCGCTTTGCCACTAACTTTCAGCACTTTGCCACTAATTTTCAGCACTCTGCCACAACTTTTCAGTACTTTGCCACACTTTTCATCACTTTGCCACTACTTTTCAGCACTTTGCCACAAGTTGTCTGTACTTTGCCACAATTTTCAGCACTTTGCCCCTACTTTTCAGTGCTTTGCCACTACTTTTTAGCACTTTGCCACACTTTTCAGCACTTCGCCACTCTTTTCACCACTTTGCCACTACTTTTCAGTGCTTTGCCACTACATTTCATCACTTTGGCACACTTTTCAGCACTTTGCCTCTTTTTTTTCAGCACTTTGCCACTACTTTTCAGCACTTTGCCGCAACTTTTTAGTGCTTTGCCACACTTTTCAGCACTTTGCCACGACTTTTCGGCACTTTGCCACTGCTTTTCAGCATTTTGCGACTACTTTTAAGTACTTTGCCACACTTTTCAGTACTTTGCCACCACTTTGCCCCTACTTTTCAGTACTTTGCCACACTTTTCAGCACTTTGCCACTACTTTTCAGCATTTGCCACAACTTTTCAGCACTTTGCCACTACTTTTCAGCACTTTTCCACAACTTTTCAGTACTTTGCCACAATTTTCAGCACTTTGCCACTACTTTTCAGTGCTTTGCTACTACTTTTCAGTACTTTGCCACACTTTTCAGCAGTTTGCCACTACTTTTCAGCATTTGCCACAACTTTTCTGCACTTCGCAACTACTTTTCAGCTCTTTGCCACAACTTTTCAGTACTTTGCCACAATTTTCAGCATTTGCCACAACTTTTCTGCACTTTGCAACTACTTTTCAGTACTTTGCCACACTTATCAACACTTTGCCACGACATTTCCTCACTTTGCCACTGCTTTTCAGCACTTTGCCACAACTTTTCAGTACTTTGCCACACTTTTCAGTACTTTGCCACTACTTTGCCCCTACTTTTCAGCACTTTGTCACAACCTTTCATTACTTTGCAACACTTTCCAGTACATTGCCACTACTTTTCAGCATTTTGCCACTACTTTTCAGCACTTTGCCACAACATTTCAGTACTTTGCCACAACTATTCAGTACTTTTCCACACTTTTCAGAACTTTGCCACTACTTTTCAGCAATTTGCCACAACTTGTCAGTACTTTGCCACACTTTTCAGCACTTTGCCACTACTTTTCAGCATTTGCCACAACTTTTCAGCACTTTGCCACAACTTTTCACTACTTTGCCACACTTTTCACAACTTTGCCACACATTTCTGTACCTTGCCACACTTTTCAGCACTTTGCCACTACTTTTCAGCTCTTTGACACTACTTGTCAGCACTTTGCCATAACTTTTCAGTACTTTGCGACACTTTTCGTCACTTTGCCACTACTTTTGGGCACTTTGCCACTACTTTCCAGCACTTTGCACTTTTCAGTACTTCGCCACACATTTCTGTACTTTGCCACTACTTTTCATCACTTTGCCACTACTTTTCAGCACTTTGCCACAACTTTTCAGTACTTTGCCACTACTTTTCAGTGCTTTGCTACTACTTTTCAGTACTTTGCCACACTTTTCAGCACTTTGCCACTACTTTTCAGCATTTGCCACAACTTTTCAGCACTTTGCAACTACTTTTCAGCTTTGCCACAACTTTTCAGTACATTGCCACAATTTTCAGCATTTTGCCACTACTTTTCAGTGCTTTGCTACTACTTTTCAGTACTTTGCCACACTTATCAGCACTTTGCCACACTTTTCAGCACTTTGCCACTACTTTTCAGCTCTTTGCCACTACTTGTCAGCACTTTGCCATAACTTTTCAGTACTTTGCCACTACTTTTCAGCACTTTGCACTTTTCAGTACTTCGCCCCACTTTTCTGTACTTCGCCACTACTTTGCCACAACTTTTCAGTACTTTGCTACACTTTTCAGTTCTTTGCCACTACTCTGCACCAACTTTTCAGTACATTGCCACAATTTTCAGCATTTTGCCACTACTTTTCAGTGCTTGGCTACTACTTTTCAGTACTTTGCCACACTTATCAGCACTTTGCCACACTTTTCAGCACTTTGCCACTACTTTTCAGCTCTTTGCCACTACTTGTCAGCACTTTGCCATAACTTTTCAGTACTTTGCCACTACTTTTCAGCACTTTGCACTTTTCAGTACTTCGCCACACTTTTCTGTACTTCGCCACTACTTTGCCACAATTTTTCAGTACTTTGCCACACTTTTCAGTACTTTGCCACTACTTTGCCTCTACTTTTCAGTACTTTGCCACACTTTTCAGCACTTTGCCACTACTTTTTAGCATTTGCCACAACTTTTCAGTACTTTACCACACTTTTCTGTACTTTGCCACACTTTTCAGCACTTTGCCACTACTTTTCAGCTCTTTGCCACTACTTGTCAGCACTTTGCCATAACCTTTCAGTACTTTGCGACACTTTTCGTCACTTTGCCACTACTTTTGGGCACTTTGCCACTGCTTTTCAGCACTTTGCACTTTTCAGTACTTCGCCACACATTTCTGTACTTTGCCACTACTTTTCATCACTTTGCCACTACTTTTCAGCACTTTGCCACAACTTTTCAGTACTTTGCCACAATTTTCAGCACTTTGCCACAACTTTTCAGTACTTTGCCACACTTTTCAGTACTTTCCCACTACTTTTCAGTACTTTGCCACAGTTTTCAGCACTTTGCCACTATTTTTCAACACTTTGCCAATACTTTTCAGCACTTTGCCACAACCTTTCAGTACTTTGCCACACTTTTCAGTACTTTGGCACTACTTTTCAGCACTTTGTCACAACTTTTCATTACTTTGCAACACTTTCCAGTACTTTGCCACTACTTTTCAGCACTTTGCCACTACTTTTCAGCACTTTGCCACAACATTTCAGTACTTTGCCACAACTATTCAGTACTTTTCCACACTTTTCAGAACTTGGCCAGTACTTTTCAGCAATTTGCCACAACTTTTCAGTACTTTGCCACACTTTTCAGCACTTTGCCACTACTTTTCAGCATTTGCCACAACTTTTCAGCTATTTGCCACAACTTTTCACTACTTTGCCACACTTTTCACAACTTTGCCACACATTTCTGTATTTTGCCACTACTTTTCATCACTTTGCCACAACTTTTCAGCACTTTGCCACAACTTTTCAGTACTTTGCCACAATTTTCAGCACTTTGCCACTACTTTTTAGTGCTTTGCTACTACTTTTCAGTACTTTGCCACACTTTTCAGCACTTTGCCACTACTTTTCAGCATTTGCCACAACTTTTCTGCACTTTGCAACTACTTTTCAGCTCTTTGCCACAACTTTTCAGTACTTTGCCACAATTTTCAGCATTTGCCACAACTTTTCTGCACTTTGCAACTACTTTTCAGTGCTTTGCTACTACTTTTCATCACTTTGCCACTACTTTTCAGCACTTTGCCACAAGTTGTCTGTACTTTGCCACAATTTTCAGCACTTTGCCCCTACTTTTCAGTGCTTTGCCACTACTTTTTAGCACTTTGCCACACTTTTCAGCACTTCGCCACTCTTTTCACCACTTTGCCACTACTTTTCAGTGCTTTGCCACTACATTTCATCACTTTGGCACACTTTTCAGCACTTTGCCTCTTTTTTTCAGCACTTTGCCACTACTTTTCAGCACTTTGCCGCAACTTTTTAGTGCTTTGCCACACTTTTCAGCACTTTGCCACGACTTTTCGGCACTTTGCCACTGCTTTTCAGCATTTTGCGACTACTTTTAAGTACTTTGCCACACTTTTCAGTACTTTGCCACCACTTTACCCCTACTTTTCAGTACTTTGCCACACCTTTCAGCATTTGCCACTACTTTTCAGCATTTGCCACAACTTTTCAGCACTTTGCCACAACTTTTCACTACTTTGCCACACTTTTCAGCACTTTGCCACTACTTTTCAGCTCTTTGCCACTACTTTTCAGCACTTTGCCACCCTTTTCAGCACTTTGCCACTTTTTTCAGCACTTTGCCACTACTTTTCAGCACTTTGCCACAACATTTCAGTACTATGCCACACTTTTCAGCACATTGCCACGACTTTCCGGCACTTTGCCACTGCTTTTCAGCACTTTGCCACTACTTTTCAGTACTGTGCCACTACTTTGCCCCTACTTTTCAGTTCTTTGCCACACTTTTCAGCACTTTTCCACTACTTTTCAGCATTGGCCACAACTTTTCAGTACTTTGCCACAAATTTTCAGTACTTTGCCACACTTTTCAGTACTTTGCCACACTTTTCAGTACTTTGCCACTACTTTTCAGCTCTTTGCCACTACTTTACAGCACTTTGCCATAACTTTTCAGTACTTTGCCACACTTTTCATCACTTTGCCACTACTTTTCGGCACTTTGCCTCTACTTTTCAGCACTTTGCACTTTTCAGTACTTCGCCACACTTTTCAGTACTTTGCCACTACTTTGCCACTACTTTTCAGTAGATTTCCACACTTTTCAGCACCTTGCAACTACTTTTCAGCACTTTGCCACAACGTTTCAGTACTTTGCCACACTTTTTATCACTTTGCCACTACTTTTCAACACTTCGCCACAACTTTTCAGTACTTTGCCACAATTTTCAGCACTTTGCCACTACTTTTCGACACTTTGCCACTACTTTTCAGCTCTTTGCACTTTTCAGTACTTCGCCACACTTTTCAGTACTTTGCCACTACTTTGCCACTACTTTTCAGTAGATTGCCACACTTTTCAGTGCTTTGCTACTACTTTTCAGTACTTTGCCACACTTATCATTACTTTGCCACTTTTTTTCAGCACTTTGCCACGTCTTTTCGGCACTTTGCCACTGCTTTTCAGCTCTTTGCCACAAATTTTCAGTACTTTGCCATACTTGTCAGTACTTTGCCACTACTTTGCCCCTACTTTTCAGTGCTTTGCCACACTTTTCAGCACTTTGCCACTACTTTTCAGCATTTGCCACAACTTTTCAGCACTTTGCAACTACTTTTCAGCATTTTGCCACAACTTTTCAGTACTTTGCACACTTTTCATCACTTTGCCACTACTTTTCAGTGCTTTGCCACTACTTTTCAGCACATTGCCACACTTTTCAGCACTTCGCCACTTTTTTCAGCACTTTGCCACAACTTTTCAGTACTTTGAGACATTTTTAGTACTTTGCCACTACTTTGCCACTACTTTTCAGCACTTTGCCACAACATTTCACGACTATTCCACACTTTTCAGCACATTGCCACGTCTTTTCGGCACTTTGCCACGGCTTTTCAGCACTTTGCCCCAACATTTCAGTACTATGCCACACTTTTCAGCACATTGCCACGACTTTTCGGCACTTTGCCACTGCTTTTCAGCACTTTGCCACTACTTTTCAGTACTGTGCCACTAATTTGCCCCTACTTTTCAGTTCTTTGCCACACTTTTCAGCACTTTTCCACTACTTTTCAGCATTGGCCACAACTTTTCAGCACTTTGCCACACATTTTCAGTACTTTGCCACACTTTTCAGTGCTTTGCCACACTTTTCAGTACTTTGCCACTACTTTTCAGCTTATTGCCACTACTTTACAGCACTTTGCCATAACTTTTTAGTGCTTTGCCACACTTTTCAGCACTTTGCCACAACTTTTCAGTACTTTGCCACAATTTTCAGCACTTTGCCACTACTTTTCAGTGCTTTGCTACTACTTTTCAGTACTTTGCCACACTTTTCAGCACTTTGCCACTACTTTTCAGCATTTGCCACAACTTTTCTGCACTTTGCAACTACTTTTCAGCTCTTTGCCACAACTTTTCAGTACTTTGCCACAATTTTCAGCATTTGCCACAACTTTTCTGCACTTTGCAACTACTTTTCAGTACTTTGCCACACTTATCAACACTTTGCCACGACATTTCCTCACTTTGCCACTGCTTTTCAGCACTTTGCCACTAATTTTCAGCTCTTTGCCACTACTTGTCAGCACTTTGCCATAACTTTTCAGTACTTTGCCACTACTTTTCAGCACTTTGCACTTTTCAGTACTTCGCCACACTTTTCTGTACTTCGCCACTACTTTGCACCAACTTTTCAGTACTTTGCCACACTTTTCAGTACTTTGCCACTACTTTGCCTCTACTTTTCAGTACTTTGCCACACTTTTCAGCACTTTGCCACTACTTTTTAGCATTTGCCACAACTTTTCAGTACTTTGCCACACTTTTCTGTACTTTGCCACACTTTTCAGCACTTTGCCACTACTTTTCAGCTCTTTGCCACTACTTGTCAGCACTTTGCCATAACCATTCAGTACTTTGCGACACTTTTCATCACTTTGCCACTACTTTTGGGCACTTTGCCACTGCTTTTCAGCACTTTGCACTTTTCAGTACTTCGCCACACATTTCTGTACTTTGCCACTACTTTTCATCACTTTGCCACTACTTTTCAGCACTTTGCCACAACTTTTCAGTACTTTGCCACAGTTTACAGCACTTTGCCACAACTTTTCAGTACTTTGCCACACTTTTCAGTACTTTCCCACTACTTTTCAGTACTTTGCCACAGTTTTCAGCACTTTGCCACTATTTTTCAACACTTTGCCAATACTTTTCAGCACTTTGCCACAACTTTTCAGTACTTTGCCACACTTTTCAGTACTTTGGCACTACTTTTCAGCACTTTGTCACAACTTTTCATTACTTTGCAACACTTTCCAGTACTTTGCCACTACTTTTCAGCACTTTGCCACTACTTTTCAGCACTTTGCTACAACATTTCAGTACTTTGCCACAACTATTCAGTACTTTTCCACACTTTTCAGAACTTTGCCACTACTTTTCAGCAATTTGCCACAACTTTTCATTACTTTGCCACACTTTTCAGCACTTTGCCACTACTTTTCAGCATTTGCCACAACTTTTCAGCACTTTGCCACAACGTTTCACTACTTTGCCACACTTTTCACAACCTTGCCACACATTTCTGTACTTTGCCACTACTTTTCATCACTTTGCCACTACTTTTCAGCACTTTGCCACAACTTTTCAGTACTTTGCCACAATTTTCAGCACTTTGCCACTACTTTTCAGTGCTTTGCTACTACTTTTCAGTACTTTGCCACACTTTTCAGCACTTTGCCACTACTTTTCAGCATTTGCCACAACTTTTCTGCACTTTGCAACTACTTTTCAGCTCTTTGCCACAACTTTTCAGTACTTTGCTACACTTTTCAGTTCTTTGCCACTACTCTGCACCAACTTTTCAGTACTTTGCCACACTTTTCAGTACTTTGCCACTACTTTGCCTCTACTTTTCAGTACTTTGCCACACTTTTCAGCACTTTGCCACTACTTTTTAGCATTTGCCACAACTTTTCAGTACTTTGCCACACTTTTCTGTACTTTGCCACACTTTTCAGCACTTTGCCACTACTTTTCAGCTCTTTGCCACTACTTGTCAGCACTTTGCCATAACCTTTCAGTACTTTGCGACACTTTTCATCACTTTGCCACTACTTTTGGGCACTTTGCCACTGCTTTTCAGCACTTTGCACTTTTCAGTACTTCGCCACACATTTCTGTACTTTGCCACTACTTTTCATCACTTTGCCACTACTTTTCAGCACTTTGCCACAACTTTTCAGTACTTTGCCACAATTTTCAGCACTTTGCCACAACTTTTCAGTACTTTGCCACACTTTTCAGTACTTTCCCACTACTTTTCAGTACTTTGCCACAGTTTTCAGCACTTTGCCACTATTTTTCAACACTTTGCCAATACTTTTCAGCACTTTGCCACAACTTTTCAGTACTTTGCCACACTTTTCAGTACTTTGGCACTACTTTTCAGCACTTTGTCACAACTTTTCATTACTTTGCAACACTTTCCAGTACTTTGCCACTACTTTTCAGCACTTTGCCACTACTTTTCAGCACTTTGCCACAACATTTCAGTACTTTGCCACAACTATCATTGCCGGAAATAGACAATAGAATCTGGTCAAGTACAGATTTCCTGTCTATCCCATTGCAGTGACTATAATTACATGCAAAATTATTCAAGACAACCGATGATGTCATAGACTTTTAAGGTCTATTGTTTAGCCTAATTGAGAGTATATTGTTATGTTAAGTAGTTCACAGCTTGGGGTTGGAAACAATAGTAAGTGAGGTAATCTATTGTTTCCTTTGTTCTGTGTCCACTTGTATTTGTCAGCTGATCATATGAAGCCATGTAATAAATAGTTGTGGTTACCAGAGAACGAGATACCCTTAGGTACACTCTTAAGATGGCATTGAAGACAGCCACCCGTTATATACTTAAGGATGCGGTAGAGTTATTTTCGTGAATTTTGTTTTTTTTGTTATTACTTTTGTAAAGTTATTAGGCTCATAATTTTATGAAAATTAAAACTGAAACACATCTAGAATACCCTTTTTTTTAAAAAAAAAGAAGAAAAACTACTTGTATAACGGGATACTGTACAATTTGTTTTTGAGATAAAAGTCTGGACGCAAACAATAACATTGACTTATTGCGTAATTTGCATAATCCCTTCACGACAGAAACAGTGCACACTGAAGACGACGCGGTCATATTAACTCCGGCTCCTGATTATTGATCAATCACAAAAAAGAGGCCCCAAGGAAAAACTCAAAACGCAGTTCAGAGGAAGCGAAACTTTACCTATAACAGAAATGCATTGCCGACAGTACAATGGGGTTCACACTTTGAGTATTCAAACCAAGAGGGTAAAATTTCGTCAGCAAACATGATCAATTTCCATCTTCCAAAAAGTCGGGCAGACAAGTTATGCAGGGCCGCCGTGTACTGTAACAACTTCGCTTCTTTTTGGAGGACGAATACGGACCCAAAACTTTATAGTTTTGGATTTTATTACTGCAAGGCTACTAAGTGACTCCATGTTATGTGTTTTGTTGTAAAAATCAGTCCATCTGATGCTTTAAATGTCCAAAATTAGCGCAGCGCAACGTGACAAATGTTTTGTTTTTTGGCGTTTCCAGGCAGAAGAAATCTGACGCCATGGAGGTCATTCAAGTGAGTTGTGCGTCGTCAGAAATTGACCTACTTTCATGAAATTCACACACATTGATAACGTATTGGCGCAGAATAAAACCCTTGAAGCATTTTTTGAGAACTTCTCGCAATAAAAAATAAAAGGCTTTTAAATTCTTTGTCTATGGGTGAAATAACAGGAAAAATGTAAATTGGTGTCATTGTAAACAAATATGCAATCTATGTTCTAACACTCTCGAGGCATTGACGGGGCTGATGCTGTCTTGATTTTTCAGCTTTCTTTTTTTACAGAACCCCTACGGTTTTCATACAAAACTAATTTTTATTCAAAATAACACCTCTATGTTTACTTAGTAATCACGTGACTAATTCGTGGTACATGTCACAGATCATTTTTTTCAAAACGCCAGGAACAAGGGCTTCAAGAAAATATATAATTTGCTACGCTTCAAAACACTTTTCCTCATGAAAACAGTTTTTACTTTTTAGAGCATGATAACTCTACCGCATCCTTAATACAAAAATATGTGGACAGACTAATCTTGTAAATATCATTGTGGCAGTCAACGGCGATTGGTATGCAAATTACGTTTGTCTGACGCATTACAAAACAAAAGTCTAGATTGTCGTAGAATAATACACAACTCGCGGACAGACAGTGTGATGAAACCCCTTTTTTACAAAAAGGAAAAACGGCCGATATAATATATTGATCTTGTGGTCTGACCTTCAGCATCAAAAGCAGTATGGCGATAGTGCTTCGCGTTCGAAAAGTGGAATAATTTTTAACATGGAATAACGGACATAAACTAAATCTTGATTCAGGTTACTTCCTGTTGTTAATTGGATTAAAACAGTTATATTTGCTAACAACTGGATCGTACATCTGTGTAAAAAATGCATGAATTTTAGCTCTAATTTGGGCAGCGAATACTGCGTCTACAACTGCGTTGGCTGCGTCGCCGTGTTCATTGAACCAGAGAGTATCCAGAACGAAGCGAACAAACTTGAACAGTCACCTGCGTTACTGCATTTACCTATTTTTAAAAATAGAGTTTGGCACACAATTACATATCGTCCATTGGTAATACACTGGGCCAGTGTAGGATATATCATCAAGTTTTATGGAAAGTTGGGCATTTAATGGTGGAGTTTTGATGGAAACATCTATAACATATCGAAAGCTTGGAACGTCACCTGTCTATTACGAAGCACACAAAAGGGAAAAAATGAAAAATATAAACTCAAAATTAAATTTTGTTTTAATAGATGTTTATGCAATGCATTCTCTATGGCACATCCTGTGATGTTTATTTGACTGGGGAACACTGGCCAGGGCGGAAGTCGGCCATCTTGTCCACTCATTTCTGGCAATGTCAGTACTTTTCCACACTTTTCAGAACTTTGCCACTACTTTTCAGCAATTTGCCACAACTTTTCAGTACTTTGCCACACTTTTCAGCACTTTGCCACTACTTTTCAGCATTTGCCACAACTTTTCAGCACTTTGCCACAACTTTTCACTACTTTGCCACACTTTTCACAACTTTGCCACACATTTCTGTACTTTGCCACTACTTTTCATCACTTTGCCACTACTTTTCAGCACTTTGCCACAACTTTTCAGTACTTTGCCACAATTTTCAGCACTTTGCCACTACTTTTCAGTGCTTTGCTGCTACTTTTCAGTACTTTGCCACACTTTTCAGCACTTTGCCACTACTTTTCAGCATTTGCCACAACTTTTCTGCACTTTGCAACTACTTTTCAGCTCTTTGCCACAACTTTTCAGTACTTTGCCACAATTTTCAGCACTTTGCCACAACTTTTCACTACTTTGCCACACTTTTCACAACTTTGCCACACATTTCTGTACTTTGCCACTACTTTTCATCACTTTGCCACTACTTTTCAGCACTTTGCCACAACTTTTCAGTACTTTGCCACAATTTTCAGCACTTTGCCACTACTTTTCAGTGCTTTGCTGCTACTTTTCAGTACTTTGCCACACTTTTCAGCACTTTGCCACTACTTTTCAGCATTTGCCACAACTTTTCTGCACTTTGCAACTACTTTTCAGCTCTTTGCCACAACTTTTCAGTACTTTGCCACAATTTTCAGCATTTGCCACAACTTTTCTGCACTTTGCAACTACTTTTCAGTGCTTTGCTACTACTTTTCAGTACTTTGCCACACTTTTTCAGCACTTTGCCACTACTTTTCAGCATTTGCCACAACTTTTCAGCACTTTGCAACTACTTTTCAGCTCTTTGCCACAACTTTTCAGTACATTGCCACAACTTTTCAGCACTTTGCAACTACTTTTCAGCTCTTTGCCACAACTTTTCAGTACATTGCCACAATTTTCAGCACTTTGCCACTACTTTTCAGTGCTTTGCTACTACATTTCAGTACTTTGCCACACTTATCAGCACTTTGCCACAACTTTTCAGCATTTTCCACAACTTTTCAGCACTTTGCAACTACTTTACAGCACTTTGCCACACTTTTCAGCGCTTTGCCACTAACTTTCAGCACTTTGCCACTAATTTTCAGCACTCTGCCACAACTTTTCAGTACTTTGCCACACTTTTCATCACTTTGCCACTACTTTTCAGCACTTTGCCACAAGTTGTCTGTACTTTGCCACAATTTTCAGCACTTTGCCCCTACTTTTCAGTGCTTTGCCACTACTTTTTAGCACTTTGCCACACTTTTCAGCACTTCGCCAGTCTTTTCACCACTTTGCCACTACTTTTCAGTGCTTTGCCACTACATTTCATCACTTTGCCTTACTTTTCAGCACTTTGCCACTTTTTTTCAGCACTTTGCCACTACTTTTCAGCACTTTGCCGCAACTTTTTAGTGCTTTGCAACACTTTTCAGCACTTTGCCACGACTTTTCGGCACTTTGCCACTGGTTTTCAGCATTTTGCGACTACTTTTAAGTACTTTGCCACACTTTTCAGTATTTTGCCACCACTTTGCCCCTACTTTTCAGTACTTTGCCACACTTTTCAGCACTTTGCCACTACTTTTCAGCATTTGCCACAACTTTTCAGCACTTTGCCACAACTTTTCACTACTTTGCCACACTTTTCAGCACTTTGCCACTACTTTTCAGCACTTTACCACCCTTTTCAGCACTTTGCCACTTTTTTCAGCACTTTGCCACTACTTTTCAGCACTTTGCCACATTTCAGTACTATGCCACACTTTTCAGCACATTGCCACGACTTTTCGGCACTTTGCCACTACTTTTCAGCTCTTTGCCACTACTTGTCAGCACTTTGCTATAACCTTTCAGTACTTTGCGACACTTTTCATCATTTTGCCACTACTTTTGGGCACTTTGCCACTGCTTTTCAGCACTTTGCACTTTTCAGTACTTCGCCACACATTTCTGTACTTTGCAACTACTTTTTAGCATTTGCCACAACTTTTCAGTACTTTGCCACACTTTTCAGCACTTTGCCACTACTTTTTAGCATTTGCCACAACTTTTCAGTACTTTGCCACACTTTTCTGTACTTTGCCACACTTTTCAGCACTTTGCCACTACTTTTCAGCTCTTTGCCACTACTTGTCAGCACTAATAAGTATTCTAAATATGTATGCAACTAACAAGTATTCTAATTATGTATGCTACTAACAAGTATTCTAATTATGTATGCAACTAACAAGTATTCTAATTATGTATGCAACTAACAAGTATTCTAATTATGTATGCAACTAACAAGTATTCTAATTATGTATGCAACTAACAAGTATTCTAATTATGTATGCAACTAACAAGTATTCTAATTATGTATGCAACTAACAAGTATTCTAATTATGTATGCAACTAACAAGTATTCTAATTATGTATGCAACTAACAAGTATTCTAATTATGTATGCAACTAACAAGTATTCTAATTATGTATGCTACTAACAAGTATTCTAATTATGTATGCAACTAACAAGTATTCTAATTATGTATGCAACTAACAAGTATTCTAATTATGTCTGCAACTAACAAGTATTCTAATTATGTCTGCAACTAACAAGTATTCTAATTATGTCTTCAACTAACAAGTATTCTAATTATGTATGCTACTAACAAGTATTCTAATTATGTATGCAACTAACAAGTATTCTAATTATGTATGCAACTAACAAGTATTCTAATTATGTATGCAACTAACAAGTATTCTAATTATGTATTCAACTAACAAGTATTCTAATTATGTATGCAACTAACAAGTATTCTAATTATGTATGCAACTAACAAGTATTCTAACTGGGTATGCAAGTAACAAGTATTCTAATTATGTATGCAACTAATAAGTATTCTAATTGTGGATGCAACTAATAAGTATTCTAATTATATAACCCACAGCTAACCAGAATTACACTAATTATGTATGCAACTAATAAGTATTCTAATTATGTATGCAACTAACAAGTATTCTAAATATGTATGCTACTAACAAGTATTCTAATTATGTATGCAACTAACAAGTATTCTAATTATGTATGCAACTAACAAGTATTCTAATTATGTATGCAACTAACAAGTATTCTAACTGGGTATGCAAGTAACAAGTATTCTAATTATGTATGCAACTAATAAGTATTCTAATTGTGGATGCAACTAATAAGTATTCTAATTATATAACCCACAGCTAACCAGAATTACACTAATTATGTATGCAACTAATAAGTATTCTAATTATGTATGCAACTAACAAGTATTCTAAATATGTATGCTACTAACAAGTATTCTAATTATGTATGCAACTAACAAGTATTCTAATTATGTATGCAACTAACAAGTATTCTAATTATGTATGCAACTAACAAGTATTCTAATTATGTATGCAACTAACAAGTATTCTAATTATGTATGCAACTAACAAGTATTCTAATTATGTATGCTACTAACAAGTATTCTAATTATGTATGCAACTAACAAGTATTCTAATTATGTATGCAACTAACAAGTATTCTAATTATGTATGCAACTAACAAGTATTCTAATTATGTATGCAACTAACAAGTATTCTAATTATGTATGCAACTAACAAGTATTCTAATTATGTATGCAACTAACAAGTATTCTAATTATGTATGCAACTAACAAGTATTCTAATTATGTATGCAACTAACAAGTATTCTAATTATGTATTCAACTAACAAGTATTCTAATTATGTATGCGACTAACAAGTATTCTAATTATGTATGCTACTAACAAGTATTCTAATTATGTATGCGACTAACAAGTATTCTAATTATGTATGCAACTAACAAGTATTCTAATTATGTATGCAACTAACAAGTATTCTAATTATGTATGCAACTAACAAGTATTCTAATTACCTTCTTCTTCTTTTTCTTCGGTCGTTGATACGGAAAATTTGGGCAGCCGCTCTTCAAATGATGATGTCGATACTTCCCGGTTCGATGTCCTGTCAATAAAAAATGTGGTATGTTTCAAAACTTGCATGGAGGCTTGCACTGCCTTGCCCGAGTATATAGCATAATCCGAATCTTTAAATGATAGTTATAGTTTTATATATAGTTGATTATTATTACAACTGTTTCTAAGCTGTTGTGTTGTATTGTATGTTCCAAATACAACAAAGCATTCAAACTATCATTAATATTTGTATATTGTTTGTATAGGTTTTTTAAAGAGTTTTTGCAAGAGCAACAGAAACCTACTTTATTAGGTGGTACAGATGCCATTCGTGGTTAGCCACTCATTGTGATACTTTTACAGTGTTCATTGTTGTTCATTTTTTCAATCATTCTATGGTCTAATTTATTTTAATTTTTTTGACAATGGATTAACAAAGATTATGTAATCAATTTTAAAATCAGGTAAATGAGTGAGGCTATTTTACATGATAATCATACCAGTTATACATGTACTACTATTATGCAAGTTTTAATTATGTATTATTGAATAGTCATAATATCTTACCTTTGCCGTCACATCCTATGTTCGGGCATGGTCCTGAAATTTAACAAAACAATCAAGAAGAGTTATATGTGCACAGTTTTTATAAATTATTTGGGCCATGCACCAAATTAATTCAGTTCAAGTGTGATTACATCACCCTATCATACGTTTATTTCTTTGCAATTGCTATACAGTTTACAACAGACAAGTGTGATTATATAAAATCGTACCTGGCTGAATGCGCTGGTTCAAAATCGGCAATGGAGAATCCTGCATAATATGAATAGAAAATAACGATTATTTAATGCTTATGTGAATGGATTAACATGGATCATTAAAAATAATTATCTACTATGTTTCATTAGAAAATTTGTTGTTCAACTGTTGAGGTGTCTTTGGATGTCCAGAAACTGTACAGTATGTTACAAATAAAGCATTCAAACTATCATTCAGTGGATAATGGTTGTATAATGTTTGTATAGGTTTTTTAAAAAGTTTTTTGCAAGAGCAAGAAGAACCTACTTTATTATCTGTATTTTTGAACTTATAGTAATAAAACCATTGATCTGCACAAGACTATGACTAACGATAAGTCTGCCACTTATTTAGTTGGGCATACATCATGGTAGGCGTATTATGTGCGCAAAATATTTCATATATAAGGCTATGTGGGACATGCTCAAACTTGGCGAAGAACACAAGTTTTTATTTCTTTTGCAATCACTTCATTTTCATCATTTGGTTTTTTAAGCAAATTGGATTAAACCATGTGAACACACTGAATTTCAAAACATTTCATTAATCACTATTATAGCATTGAGACGTACCTTGACAGGAGCAGGAGGAGACCGAGGACAAGAAGGAGAAGCAAAACACAAAGGAGAAACACGAGAAGAAAAACCACCAAGACGACGACGATGAGGAACAGCAGGAAGAAAAACCAGAGAGACAGCAGGAAAATGGTGGTGATGATGAATGATATGGAAATGATAATGATAATGATGATGATGATGATGATGATAATAATGATGATGATGATGATGATGATGATAATAATGATGATGATGATGATGATGATGATGATCGGCGACATCATCATCAACAACACCATCATCATCAACACCACCAGCCTCATCATGACCATCCTCAACATCAACAGCACGAAGAGGAACAGGAGCAAGAGGGAGTGGAGATGGATGAAATAAAATTTATCACTACGAATTTCACACTACACTATTTTATTCAGATATCAGAGCATGTCAGAGATATACCCCCAGAACAGGGTTCATTCAAATAAAATTGTTCGATGTTTCTACCAAGGTTGAATTAAATTCGTTCACACACATCTGAGATGAAAGCAGAAATGCTTGATTTTGATAAATGTTTACCATTAAAATGGAAGTCATTTGACCATATAGAATAGACTCATTAAATTGATACATACTCAAAGTATGGCAAAGTACTGAAAAGTAGTGGCAAAGTAAGGCAAAGTAGTGGCAAAGTACTGCAAAGTACGGCAAAGTATGGCAAAGTACGGCAAAGTTGTGGCAAAGTAGTGGCAAAGTACGGTAAAGTACTGGCGAAGTACGGCAAAGTACGGCAAAGTAGTGGCAAAGTACGGCAAAATATGGCAAAGTAGTGACAAAGTAGTGGCAAAGTAGTGACAAAGTAGTGGCAAAGTAGTGACAAAGTAGTGGCAAAGTACTGCAAAGTAGTGGCAAAGTATTTCAAAGTAGTGGCAAAGTATGGCAAAGTAGTGGCAAAGTATAACAAAGTAGTGACAAAGTAGTGGCAAAGTAGTGGCAAAGTAGTGGCAATGTAGTGGCAAAGTACTAAAAAGTACTGAAAAGTCAGGCAAAGTAGTGGCAAAGTACTGCGAAGTAGTGGCAAAGTACGGCAAAGTAGTGGCAAAGTACGGCAAAGTAGTGGCAAAGTATGGCAAAGTATGGCAAAGTAGAGGTAAAGTACTGCAAAGTAGTGGCGAAGTACTGAAAAGTACGACAAAATAGTGGCAAAGTAATGAATAGTGTGCAAAGTACTGCAAAGTAGTGGCAAAGTACTGCAAAGTAGTGGCAAAGTACTGAAAAGTAGTGGCAAAGTACTGAAAAGTAGTGGCAAATTACTGAAAACTAGTGGCAAAGTACAGCAAAGTAGTGGCAAAGTACTGCAAAGTACAGCAAAGTACGGCAAAGTACGGCAAAGTACGGCAAAGTACTGCAAAGTACGGCAAAGTAGTGGCACAGTACGGTAAAGTAGTGGCAAAGTATAACAAAGTAGTGACAAAGTAGTGACAAAGTACGGCAAAGTAGTGGCAAAATACTGCAAAGTACGGCAAAATATGGCAAAGTAGTGACAAAGTAGTGGCAAAGTAGTGACAAAGTAGTGGCAAAGTAGTGACAAAGTAGTGGCAAAGTACTGCAAAGTAGTGGCAAAGTATTTCAAAGTAGTGGCAAAGTATGGCAAAGTAGTGGCAAAGTATAACAAAGTAGTGACAAAGTAGTGGCAAAGTAGTGGCAAAGTAGTGGCAATGTAGTGGCAAAGTACTAAAAAGTACTGAAAAGTCAGGCAAAGTAGTGGCAAAGTACTGCGAAGTAGTGACAAAGTACGGCAAAGTAGTGGCAAAGTATGGCAAAGTAGTGGCAAAGTATGGCAAAGTATGGCAAAGTAGTGGCAAAGTATGGCAAAGTAGAGGTAAAGTACTGCAAAGTAGTGGCGAAGTACTGAAAAGTACGACAAAATAGTGGCAAAGTAATGAATAGTGTGCAAAGTACTGCAAAGTAGTGGCAAAGTACGGCAAAGTAGTGGCAAAGTACTGAAAAGTAGTGGCAAAGTACTGAAAAGTAGTGGCAAATTACTGAAAACTAGTGGCAAAGTACAGCAAAGTAGTGGCAAAGTACTGCAAAGTACAGCAAAGTACGGCAAAGTACGGCAAAGTACGGCAAAGTAGTGGCAAAGTAGTGGCACAGTACGGTAAAGTAGTGGCAAAGTATAACAAAGTAGTGACAAAGTAGTGACAAAGTACGGCAAAGTAGTGGCAAAATACTGCAAAGTACGGCAAAGTACGGCAAAGTACTGCAAAGTACGGCAAAGTAGTGGCAAAGTAGTGGCAAAGTAGTGGCAAAGTACTGCGAAGTAGTGGCAAAGTACGGCAAAGTAGTGGCAAAGTATTTCAAAGTAGTGGCAAAGTATGGCAAAGTAGTGGCAAAGTATAACAAAGTAGTGAGAAAGTAGTGGCAAAGTAGTGGCAAAGTACTGAAAAGTACTGAAAAGTATGGCAAAGTAATGAAAAGTGTGGCAAAGTAGTGGCAAAGTACCGCGAAGTAGTGGCAAAGTACGGCAAAGTAGTGGCAAAGTACGGCAAAGTAGTGGCAAAGTATGGCAAAGTATGGCAAGGTAGTGGCAAAGTATGGCAAAGTAATGCAAAGTACGGCAAAGTAGTGGCAAAGTACTGCAAAATAGTGGCAAAGTACGGTAAAGTAATGGCAAAGTACGGCAAAGTAGTGACAAAGTATGGCAAAGTAGTGGCAAAGTACTGCAAAGTAGTGGCAAAGTATTTCAAAGTAGTGGCAAAGTACTGAAAAGTAGTGGCAAAGTACTGAAAACTAGTGGCAAAGTACAGCAAAGTAGTGGCAAAGTACTGCAAAGTACAGCAAAGTACGGCAAAGTACGGCAAAGTACGGCAAAGTACTGCAAAGTACGGCAAAGTAGTGGCAAAGTAGTGGCAAAGTAGTGGCAAAGTACTGCGAAGTAGTGGCAAAGTACGGCAAAGTAGTGGCAAAGTATTTCAAAGTAGTGGCAAAGTATGGCAAAGTAGTGGCAAAGTATAACAAAGTAGTGAGAAAGTAGTGGCAAAGTAGTGGCAAAGTAGTGGCAAAGTACTGACAAGTACTGAAAAGTATGGCAAAGTAATGAAAAGTGTGGCAAAGTAGTGGCAAAGTACCGCGAAGTAGTGGCAAAGTACGGCAAAGTAGTGGCAAAGTACGGCAAAGTAGTGGCAAAGTATGGCAAAGTATGGCAAGGTAGTGGCAAAGTATGGCAAAGTAATGCAAAGTACGGCAAAGTAGTGGCAAAGTACTGCAAAATAGTGGCAAAGTACGGTAAAGTAATGGCAAAGTACGGCAAAGTAGTGACAAAGTATGGCAAAGTAGTGGCAAAGTACTGCAAAGTAGTGGCAAAGTATTTCAAAGTAGTGGCAAAGTACTGAAAAGTAGTGGCAAAGTACTGAAAACTAGTGGCAAAGTACAGCAAAGTAGTGGCAAAGTACTGCAAAGTACAGCAAAGTACGGCAAAGTACGGCAAAGTACGGCAAAGTACTGCAAAGTACGGCAAAGTAGTGGCAAAGTAGTGGCACAGTACGGTAAAGTAGTGGCAAAGTATAACAAAGTAGTGACAAAGTAGTGACAAAGTACGGCAAAGTAGTGGCAAAATACTGCAAAGTACGGCAAAGTACGGCAAAGTACTGCAAAGTACGGCAAAGTAGTGGCAAAGTAGTGGCAAAGTAGTGGTAAAGTACTGCGAAGTAGTGGCAAAGTACGGCAAAGTAGTGGCAAAGTATTTCAAAGTAGTGAGAAAGTAGTGGCAAAGTAGTGGCAAAGTAGTGGCAAAGTACAGAAAAGTACTGAAAAGTATGGCAAAGTAATGAAAAGTGTGGCAAAGTAGTGGCAAAGTACCGCGAAGTAGTGGCAAAGTACGGCAAAGTAGTGGCAAAGTACGGCAAAGTAGTGGCAAAGTATGGCAAAGTATGGCAAAGTAGTGGCAAAGTATGGCAAAGTAATGCAAAGTACGGCAAAGTAGTGGCAAAGTACTGCAAAATAGTGGCAAAGTAGTGGCAAAGTACGGTAAAGTAATGGCAAAGTACGGCAAAGTAGTGACAAAGTATGGCAAAGTAGTGGCAAAGTACTGCAAAGTAGTGGCAAAGTATTTCAAAGTAGTGGCAAAGTATGGCAAAGTAGTGGCAAAGTATAACAAAGTAGTGGCAAAGTATAACAAAGTAGTGACAAAGTAGTGACAAAGTAGTGGCAAAGTACTGAAAAGTACTGAAAAGTACGGCAAAGTAGTGGCAAAGTAATGAAAAGTGTGGCAAAGTAGTGGCAAAGTACTGCGAAGTAGTTGCAAAGTACGGCAAAGTAGTGGCAAAGTACGGCAAAGTATGGCAAAGTATGGCAAAGTAGTGGCAAAGTAGTGGCAAAGTATGGCAAAGTAGAGGTACAGTACTGCAAAGTAGTGGCGAAGTACTGAAAAGTACGACAAAGTAGTGGCAAAGTAATGAAAAGTGTGCAAAGTACTGAAAAGTAGTGGCAAAGTACTGCAAAGTAGTGGCAAAGTACTGAAAAGTAGTGGCAAAGTAAGGCAAAGTAGTGGCAAAGTACTGCAAAGTACGGCAAAGTACGGCAAAGTAGTGGCAAAGTAATGGCAAAGTACGGTAAAGTAGTGGCAAAGTACGGCAAAGTACAGCAAAGTAGTGGCAAAGTACGGCAAAGTATGGCAAAGTAGTGACAAAGTGGTGGCAAAGTAGTGACAAAGTAGTGGCAAAGTAGTGACAAAGTAGTGGCAAAGTACTGCAAAGTAGTGGCAAAGTATTTCAAAGTAGTGGCAAAGTATGGCAAAGTAGTGGCAAAGTATAACAAAGTAGTGACAAATTAGTGGCAAAGTAGTGGCAACGTACTGAAAAGTACTGAAAAGTATGGCAAAGTATGGCAAAGTATGGCAAAGTAGTGGCAAAGTATGGCAAAGTAGAGGTAAAGTACTGCAAAGTAGTGGCGAAGTACTGAAAAGTACGACAAAGTAGTGGCAAAGTAATGAATAGTGTGCAAAGTACTGCAAAGTAGTGGAAAAGTACTGCAAAGTAGTGGCAAAGTATTTCAAAGTAGTGGCAAAGTATTACAAAGTAAGTGACAAAGTAGTGGCAAATAGTGGCTTGGTAATAGACTTGATATTACAATCCTTGCATTGGTAAACACATTCTTGGTGTTATTGATTAACCGGATTCTTTGATCAAATTTCCGTTCCTGTCTGAGCTACTAGTAAGTTATTACGCCAAGTCTCGTTAATTTTATGTAACTGTTGCACTCTATGAATGAGGTATTTCCAAAGGTCAGGGTTCGTTTAATTTTTATCAACTCGTCTCGTCAGTAGTAGAATGAAACCTGTTTCTATTTACAATAGTTTCCTTTTTATTTCGATTTTTCTTACCGACATTTGAGCAATTGAGTAGTAAAAACTGCAAATAGCCGTTGTGTAGCAAAATTTCACCGGTGATCGTGAAAAACTGCGTGATACAAATTTCTTTTTTTAAAGATTTGAGGAAAGGTAAATTTAGACTCAAACAAATCAATGGTGGAAATGATATAACACAACACCATGACAAGGTTTGACTCCATGGACGATTAAACATATTGTAAATATTTGTATTTTATTTTTTTATCTGATGATTGAACATCAGCAAGCGTTGGTGTATGATGGATGTGGCATGTCGTCGTGATGCAATAGCCATTTTTGTGGACTATTTACGTCACTTTCATAAAACGGGCATTATCTCTGTTTGTGTTTTTTGGTTGATCATGGAGATTGAAAATTAAATGGCTCCCATAGTTTTTTTAACACAGCAAAATGTGTGTCCACGTATAGGCTTACCTAAACCAGCTCACTGCCTAAACCCATACCAGTTGACATTTTGGTCAGTTAGCATGGCTTTATGTTTGTTCTTGTGTTAAACAAGATTTCTGGGTACACATGTTTTTTCCGGATAAAGGCTTGATTATCAACTATAATTTTTGGTAAAAAGTGATACTTTTGGCTTCTTGTTAAAACCCGCAAGTCTGATTGCTTTGATACTATACATGTACATATAGGTACCTCAGTAAATCTCTCTTAGATTTGTTCATTTCGTGATGATATCTTCAATTGTCTAATTTTGATGAATGTTTTTGTCATTTTTGGTAAAAAATGATATTTTTGAATTCTTGTCTGATTGATTTGATACTATACATATTGTTCATTTTCTAATGATATCTTCAGTTCTTTAACTAAAATGTGTCCACGACTGACGGTCTGTACGTAATTATAATAACAACCGTGAAATTGTCCTGGCGAGTGGCGAGATTCCTGGTCACTATGCAAATCAACCTTCTGTGCCAAATAACTCCATACAATAGTGTCGTCTTCTAAATCATCTGAAACAGGATTTAATTTTCGGCTGTACCCACTTAGTCAGACCTGTTTCTCTTCACTCATGGGTTCAAAATACTGTTTTAGACGACCTCTCTCCTTTCTCATGTTAAATAATGTTGCTTTGCCTTGGCAAAAAAATAGATGTTGGTTGTGTGTCCACTCTTCCATGTGTGTATACAGAAACTGTTGACACTGGCAATATAACGGAAACTGATAAGATGGGCTTTTATTTACAATAGCAAACGCCCAGACTGTAGAGACAACAGATTACTCAAAGCAATGCAATAATTGTTCACAATTTGTCAATCATTTGAATTATGTAACTAGATAAGCGGTTGTTTGCATTTTAAATGGCAAGTGGAAGTCAGCTTGCTGTGCTCAGTTTTCTCTCTAATTTACGTTTAAAATAACATAAGTACTATTTCTTTATCAGTTGTACTGACAGAATACACTAAAAAGAAGAGATATACCGATTATTAAAAAAAAAACAGATTTCATCAAATTGTATAATTTTTTTTTTCACAAAAACGTTTTACAGCAGGCTGCAAAGTTTTAGGCAGAGTATACTTACATGTACCAAAGATGCATCAATAAAGCAATTTTGATTTTATTGTATTTTGTAGTATCAAGTGTGTTTTATAACACTTCGAATTAATTAAACACAGTTACGACAACCATGTAGTATTTGGTGTGTAGCTACCCTGTGATATATATATATATGAACTGGAATGGCCCTATCGCTTTTCATTGTTTGACAAAGTTACTAAAAACATTGACTTGAAACATGATTTGTTTCCTAAGGATTTTGTATCTTGATCTCAATGCATAAATCCTGTACAGATATAAATAATATGATTTGAACCAATACTTTAATATTACAATACTACAAAGTAAGCATGTTGCCCAGTGTGATGTGGTTACACTGCAAGATGTATAATATATTTTTATTATAGATAGATAGATAGATAGATAGATAGATAGATAGATATTTTATTTGACACAAAATTTAGCATGAATGAAAAAAACATACAATAAATCAATGGTCAAGAAAAACACAAATAAAACAATAGACTAAACTAAAGCTTAGAAATAAAATCAATAAATTTTCCCAAGCAATTGACAATAAAGCTATCTTTAGTGCCTAGCAAGCACTTGAATTTCTCATGAGTTGATAACTTGCAAATGTTATCATCATAAATTGCTAATTCAGCTTCAAATTTAGTTCGAGCTTGTACAATCTGACTATTTTTACATGTGAGTAATACATGAAATTCATCCCCAATAGCCTGTTCATTACATAGAAAACAAAACCTTTGCTCTGGAGGTGTTTTATTATATCTAAGTTTTTCAATTGGCAACGCGTGAGAAGAAATGCGAAACTTAGTGAAGCTGACCCTGTGTTGCACATTTTTGATTTGTTCTAAATATGGTTCAAATTCAAAATTTTGTTTAAACTTGTTAAAAGTACGTAGCTTATTCTTTTCTGGTTTAAATACCGTTGGCAACCAGACTTTATTATAGTAAACTTGTTTGAATTTGGTTTTGAATTCTATAGTATTAGATTCATCGCTAATTTTAGTTAATGTGAATAATCTTTTAACAAATGCTGTCCATGAATTACCGTTCATTTTATTGTCAGTATTAAAAGCACAGTCCAGAAGATGATTATGTTTAATTGATTTTAGCCTTTCATAATACTTCAATGTTTGTGAACTAATGTCAATAATGAGAGGATAGCTACCAAGTTCAGCTCTAGTTGCTGCATTGCTGGCCTTATTATTAACACCTAAAATCTGTTTGCAAAGTTTAATGTGGAGTTGTTCAAAGTATGTTTTGTCATTAAACAGACTTTGTATAAAATTGTCTTCAGTTATTTCGTTATTTTTTGTTTTAACAAGTTTGAAAGTAAAAGCCCCCCATATCTCAGATCCATATAATAAAATGGGCAGGATTGTACTGCGATATAACTGAATAGCATTTTTTGGCGAAACTATATAATTGTGTAGGCTAAGTGTTTGTTTTAATGCACCTATTGCACGCATTGCTTTTTTGACTAGATTATCGATAGCAATTGTAAAATTACCACTACTTTGAAAAGTGATACCTAAGTAGGTATATGTTGGGACAACTTTTACCTGTTGGTCTCCTAAGTAAAATTTGCCATCTATCTTTCTTCCCCTGTTATTAAAAATAATAATTTTAGTTTTGTTAATATTAACTCCAAGTCTCCATTTGATACAGTAGCTTTTAAACAAATTAAGATTATCTTGTAGTCCTGTACTTGTGTTTGAAAAAATGACAATGTCATCTGCAAAAAGTAGGCAATTAATATTGGTGCCATTAAGACTGACAGACTCAGATTTTTTAAGACTGTCAGATAGGTCATTGATGTATATGTTAAATAATAATGGGCTTAAGTTGCATCCTTGTTTAACACCACTAGATGATACAAATGGTTTGGTGCACCCCTGACCAGTCTTAATAGCATAGCTAGTATTTGAATACATTGATTGAATCAAATTTATACATTTTCCTGTCACTCCTGCTTTCCCTAATTTAAATAATAGCCCTTCACGCCAAACACTATCAAAAGCTTTGCGTAAGTCAACAAAGCAGGCATAAAGATATTTCTTGCCAATGCTATTTGTATATTTATTGATAATTGACTTAAGAATGAAGATGTTGTCTGTTGTCCTCCTATTCTTTCTAAATCCAAATTGAGAATCTTGTAAGAAATTATTATTGTTAAGAACATTTTGAATTCTATTATGAATAATGCTATTAAAAATTTTAGATGTACCATTAGAAAGGGCTATTCCCCTGTAATTATTGATATCTGAAATGTTTCCAGATTTGTGAATAGGGACTATATAACTTGTATTCCACTCTGCTGGAAAACATGCACTTGATAAAATTTGATTGAATAGTTTATTAATACAAGCTAATAGTAATGGGTTATAGCACTTAAACATTTCATTGATAATAGAATCAGGACCTGCTGATTTACCACATTTAGTTTTTTTAATTGCAGTAATGATTTCATTGTTGGTAATTTGTTTATCAAGATCTGGATTACCATTGGATTTTTTGTTCAAGCTGTTGACAAAATATTTAACTTCAGAATCAATCTCTGAATTAGAATTTAATGGTTGAAATTTAATGTTTAACAGTGCTGAAAAATAGTCAGTCCAGTCAGTAGTTTGAATTGGGGGTAAATGATTAGTGCTGTTAGCGCTATTGAACTCTTTAATATTTTTAATAGCCTCCCAAAAATCTTTTGGGTTTTTATTTTCCAAATTCATTAAATTTTGAAGTAACATCGACTTGAATTCATTTTTCTTAAATTTAACTAGTTTTTTGTAGTTTTGTAGTTTTTTCTCTGTATTCTCAAGTTTTGATCAAATGGAAATTTGTCGAGTTGTTTAGAAATATCTTTTAGGCTTTTACGCACTTGCTCTAGATCACTGTTAAACCATTTCTGTTTTTTACGTATACCGCTTTGATTTGTTTTCCTAGTCTTAATTTTAATAAATTTCACAGCTTTATCAGCTGCACTATACATAATGTTATTGAATGCTGGGATAGCTTCATTATTCTGATCTAAAATGTTTTTAAGCAGAAAAGTTTTCATTTTATTAGTTGACTCTTCAGAGTTAAGCTGTGTAATGAAATTAACTTTAGATGTGCTATTCCAAATGTATTTTTTGTATGGATTTAATGCAATGTCATTGCTATTTTTTAGAGTAAAATTAGTCTTGATAGCTAATGATAGTGAGCAGTGGTCTGATACATGACTAAGAGTATTAACTTTTAAATAATTAATCTGTGGCAAAAATGATTTTTGTACAACACAATAATCTACTTGACTCACTCCATTATATTGGAAGCATGTGACTCTTCCTGACAAGTCCCCTATAATACGCCCATTGGCAATAATCATGTCAGTAGTAATACAAAGATTGCATAGGTGATGTCCATACTTATTGTTAACAGTATCCATAGATTGTCTGTTATCATTAATAATATTAGTATATGGAATTTGAATGTCTGACATAATAATTTCCTCTCCTAAAGTATCACTAAGACCAGTCGTCCTAGAGTTAAAATCACCCATTAAACAAATATCCCCATGACAGGAATATTTTAGTGCTTCGTCTGTAATAATATTAAAGATGTCTTCAGCAGCAAGCTCACTGCTATTATAGTATGATGAACCAAGTGGAGGAATATAAGTAATACAAATGTAGAGATCTTTTACTAAACCAAAGAAATCCTTACTGAGTTTAAGCCAAAATGACTCTTTGTATTTGCTTTCAATTTTAGTAATTCCTTTACTGAATTTAGATCTGAAAAGAACCATAATACCTACAGAGGCTTTACGAGCATTTCTACTTTTCTTTCTGTCAGCCCTAAAATAAGAAAAACCACTAGGAAATCTAAAACAATCACTACTGTCTAACCAAGTTTCTAAAAGACAAATAATATCATGACTAATAATAAAACTAATAAATGATTGATCATAAATACTTGATTTGAGTCCATGAATGTTCCAAGAGGCTACCTTGAGCTGCACTTTGTATTTTTCCATTTATGAACTAAACGGGTATCCCCATGGTGGATAAGAGAATGGTATTGAAGGAAGATATCTGTTGTATATTTGAGGCAATGACATTGGTCGATCCATGAGTGGTGGTGGTGGAGGTGGTGGCTGTAAGCCATATTGATACCAGTTTGACATTGCTTATGTTACTTAGCCTTTGTGGATTTTGAAAAGTTTGTGAATTGTTTTTAGAATTGTTGTCATCTGCAATATAGCTTTGCACGTTTTCATTTGTTGAATTATTGATGATATTAGCTCCTGTTGTCATAGTACTATGCAATGGTTCATTGTTACTTTGATGAACACTGTTGTCACTAGTCAACATATTGCTGATATTTGGCTCACTGTTATTTCGGTTATCAATGCTGCTACCATCTTCTCTCTTGTATCTATCTACTGTCTCTTGACGGTTTGGTCTCTTTTGATTTCTAGATGAGTGCTGTGCATTTCTTGACTGATGATTGGCTTTGCTATTTCTGAAATTAGTTTCCCTAGTACGAGTACTATAGTTTTTTCCTGTAATTGCATTAATAAGATTAGATGCAAGGACTTTAGTTCCAATGTCATTAAGGTGAATACAATCCTGATTATAGTATTGCCTTGATCTGTACAATTTTCTGTGGTGAACAAATACAATGTTCTCTTTATTTTCTATCCTAGACTGAATACTTATGTTAACATTCTTAATCACTTCATTTAGTTCTGGATTTCCTCTAGGAAGGATGCCAGAAATGATAATGGTGGATGCTCCATTCATGTGGGTCTCAGTATAGTTTATTAGTTGAGTAATATCTTCAACTACATGATCACATTCTTTTTTGTTAGAAATGTCATTACTCCCAACATGGTAGATAATCTGCTTGTATTTCTTTAGAGAATTGTGTTTGATGTATTGTAAGGCATCATTCACTGTTGTTGATCTAACTTTAGTGACATTCTGATTGCTTAGTTTCTCTGGTTCAATGTGTTTAATTAATGAGTCACCGACCAACAAAATATTGCTATCACCAGTACTTTTAGAAGCTGGCTCCTTGTAGTTGGATTTAGTAGCTTTCCCTTTACAATCTTTTTTCATATCTTCATATTGATCCTTAGTGTGCATATTGGTGGGGTTCCTGTTTTCGACTGCACTGGTAACAATAATAGTGGGAACCTTTGTCATTTTTTCACTGCTAAATGCCTTTTCAGAAGATTTTTCTTCCTTGTATGACTTAGTACCACGAGTAACTGTATTGAAGCCTGTATCTATCCCTTCTATAATAGACTCTAGGGCATTATATTTCTCTTCAAGAACATTCAGCTTATCACACAAAATATTATTAGTTAATTTAAGTTCTTCATTTTCCTTCATAAAAAGTTCCATCCTGTTTTCATTCATCTGAGCAACTTTCATATACTTTTCAGTATCACTCTCCATTATTTCCAATCTGGCAGCAAGCTTCTTCATAACAGCATTTAAATTACTATTTCTTTTCTCTTCATCATTAATTCTAGAGTTAACATTTTTGAACTTGGTTTCAATAGAGGGCATCTGACCTTTAGTTTCCTCTATCATTGCTTTGATTGTTTCAGCTTTTCGTGATTCAAGGTGATCAACAACTTCAGTGTATTTTTCTTCTAGAGTATCTATGGTCAGGATAATGTTGTCCACTTTAGACTCTATTTCACTCTGTTTAGTTTCTAATGTTGTCTGATGACCTTGAAGAATATTGATGCTCAGTTCTGAGTTAGTTTGTGTTTTGTTAACATCCTGATTTGATATTTCTTCATATTGATCTTTGGTATTTTTAACAACATCACTGGATAAACCAGTATTGCTTTTTTGGTTTACTTCTGAATTTACACTTCCTGTAACTTGAAGTTGTACCCCAGTCACATCTGTTTTATCCAATTCACACCTTTTACCGTCTCCAGTTGTTGTTTGTTTAGTTCCATCAATTGGTAATCCAGTTGACCCCTTGTCTTTGTCTTGCATAACACACTGTTTGAGAGCTGGAAAATCCTTTTCAGCCCACATTTGAAAATTAGTTGACTGTACCAAAACTCCACCATTGGAGTAAAACTTGATATGTAGTACTTGATTTTCCTTCTCTTTTGATGAATTTTGTATGTAGTGTGTCATCCTAGCTACTTCTGATCTAGTTGGCAGATCTTCCCATTCCACTATAACACCATGTTGTTTTTCATATGCATTGTTGTACCATTGCTTGCATACAGTGATCCATACTGGAATTTTTATTTCGTCACACTTAAACTTGACATCACATGGCACATTTATGCCTCCAACTAGCTTGTAATCAGTATACAGCGATTCTGTTCTGGGAACATCTCTCATAGGAACATTAGGTTTTCTACTCACAGTTGTATTGTCATTAGCACTGTCATGTGTACCAAGTTCATCATCTTCATATTCAAAGTTTGAATGTCTGCGTGGTTTTGGTACCCTTTTCGCTGTTTCTTCATTCGCCTTCTTTTCCATTCTTACCTCAATGTAGTCTGGTTAAGTTTAGAATCAAGTTATACTAGAAAATAACAGTAGATCTTCCTTCTTACCGTCTCATTCCACAACTTTTAGCAGAGGAGATTTACTAGCCCTGTTAATGTTATGGCGGCCATCTTATATCTAGGTACAAAAGAATGTTCAATAAGAAAAGTGGTACATGGTTGGTGGCACCATTCAAAACTGAGAATTAAAAACCAAAAGTCTGGATCTCAGAATATCTGACAGATAGGGGATGTATAGACGAATGGGAGTTGAATATGATGACCAGAGACGCTAACATTGCTCTTATACCTGCAATAGCTACATTGGTAGAGAAGAAAGTGTCATGAAGAACAGAAACATCCTTGGGCATTATACACACAAATCATATATTTGTGCAAATTGTTCAGTTGTTTTTGTAGTTGTAATAAATCTTACTTCAGAAGGGAAGAAATAAAACTTTTTTGTATTGGTCATAAGGTTCAGGAAACTGATGCCAGCTTCTAAAAGATCATGGTGGCAAAACATTAATTGCCTATACACATGATTACTGTAAAATTACTAACTTTCACTAGGTTTAAATTTCGCTGATTTACAATTTCAGGCATATTCAGTTGGTTTTAAATTCACGGTTTTATCATTTAGATAATGAGTTCTATGCTAAATTTTACATATTCACTTTAGCGCATTTACCAGTCAGTGAAATAAGCAAAATTTAAACCCGGTGAATAATTAACCCTTTTACAGTACACATCATGGTGGTTAGTTTTGCTTGTATCTTGGTCTTCATCCATGATCAGGTCCTTTCTTGAATGCCCTTGCCATTGCTAATCTCTACAAATTCATATAATAAAAAAATAAAACAGCTCTTCATATTTGATACTTCTAGAAATGATTGATGGTTGTATTTTGTAAGCAGTTAAAAATGTTAATCATTCATTGCACACTTTCGTTTGTTTGTTTCATTTCTCCGCTGCGCATGGTTATCGTCACCCATTTGCTTCATACCGTTTACATGCATTGTTAACATCGCACGCTGTTCGTTTACTTGTTGTCATGCCAGCTCGCTTTTCTCTCGTTTTAGCGTTAGTAACATGCTTTTTGTGCTATTCATCGATTTGTCACAGTTGTTAGTTTGTTTGTTTTGTTTTTTCTGCCTTTTGTGCTGTATTTTGCTGTATGACAGAAATGTTATTTTAGACTCTACAGAATAAAACTATCTTTTTTATTTTCATTCGCCGCTAATTCGCTAGTTCTTTACCTTGAATAATTTGCCACATTAGGTACACTAATGGGAGTTAATTTACTATAAGAGATTGAAAAAGGACAGACTATCAAGAGACATGCATTGTTTGAGAAGTGGTGCTCAAAACAGAAATGTTATTTTAGACTCTACAGAATAAAACTATCTTTTTTATTTTCTTTCGCCGCTAATTCGCTTGTTCTTTGCCTTGAATAATTTGCCACATTAGGTACACTAATGGGAGTTAATTTACTATAAGAGATTGAAAAAGGACAGACTATCAAGAGACATGCATTGTTTGAGAAGTGGTGCTCAAAACAGAAATGCAACAGTAAAAGTGTCCTGCATAAAATGCATGAGCAGAAATTTTGACCTTCAGCCTGTCATTTTCAAATTACACCACACTCTCAGAATTTATTTCATTCTTACAGCTGTGCATCATTCAGATCTATTGTGGCCTATTGTGGTGAGCTAACAGAAAAATACTAGGGTACACATTTGCAGATGTTTATTTACTTTATTGTAGAATCCAGTTTATACCAAAAAATTAATTGATTGTAATGCACTACTACATGTAATACAGTACCAGAGTTTCTGAATGGTTTTATTTCTACAATGTATTCTTACATGATAAGGGGTAGATCATTCTGGGTGGGACAGTGGCCATCCCAAGTTTCTAACGAACAATCCCTGACAGGGTTGTAACATATTTTATTCTTGTTACAAAAAAAACACTCTATAACAACAAAATTCATTGGATTTATATTAACCGCTGGGCTTCTGATAATCCGTTGCCAAAGGAAAACGTGTGGGTTGATATAAAGTGTATTCTACACTTTGACAGAACTGGTATACATGTCCTTGCACATATCAAGTTACAGAAAAACAAGTACACATTTTTTTTCATAACTTTTAATTCAATTTTCGTGTCGCGAATAAGCTTGTGCAATAGGAATACACAATCCTGTATAATAAATTAAAAAAAAATAATTCAATTTACTGTGTTCTCGAAATGTCTGTAAACTGAAGAGACCCGATCAGTTAGTTCAATTCTCAGACCTAGCCACTATCCCCAAGAACTGACGATGATTTTCCTCCTTTCCCACCAATGTTTCCCACATCCCTAACCAACCTTGCACCAAGCTGATGAAAACAAATTGTCTTCTACTAAAAAACATACAGTTGCGTAATTGGATAGAAAAAACATTACTCATTACTTAGCGGTACTTCAGACTCCGCCATTGTTGCGATGAGTTTGTAACCACGTGACCCGTATCTCCTGCAATTGCGGCGCTGTCATGTTGCCATGATTGAACATATCGGCATTTTGAATGCATGATTGTTAGATTGATTAGGTAAACTTTGATTTAGGTGTGCTAATTAATTCACTTTTATTAAAGAATGAAAAAATTTCAATTCTCGTCTATCTTTAAAGCGAGAGGATCGTCACCTGTGTGTGAGTGGGAATTGAGTCCTTAGCGACGATAACCCATGCTAATAACGCAAAGGCTCATGGGTAGACACATGTTTGTAAACAATGACACGCTATGGCCATCTGATGCATGCACAGTTGACGACACCCCCATCTTTAATTGTGAGTGATGTGGTAACCAGATGGCCCCCTCAATGTGTATATGTTTGACATTAGCAACGTAAAAATACTATTTCTGTGAACTGAAATGCTAGTTGCTTTAACAAATACAGAAATGTTAGAAGCCACAAATACTTTCCTGCAATTCAGTATACCCTAATGTGGTTTATATTCATGCTAATTGTTTGTTGTTCTTTCTATGAAATTTCTTCGATTGATCTTTTTTTTTTCTAAATATTTTTTTTGTGCCAGGCGACAGTTACAAACATTGAGTGTCACTGTTGTCCCACATAGCCTTATATATGAAATATTTTGCGCACATAATACGCCTACCATGATGTATGCCCAACTAAATAAGTGGCAGACTTATCGTTAGTCATAGTCTTGTGCAGATCAATGGTTTTATTACTATAAGTTCAAAAATACAGATAATAAAGTAGGTTCTTCTTGCTCTTGCAAAAAACTTTTTAAAAAACCTATACAAACAATATACAACCATTATCCACTGAATGATAGTTTGAATGCTTTATTTGTAACATACTGTACAGTTTCTGGACATCCAAAGACACCTCAACAGTTGAACAACAAATTTTCTAATGAAACATAGTAGATAATTATTTTTAATGATCCATGTTAATCCATTCACATAAGCATTAAATAATCGTTATTTTCTATTCATATTATGCAGGATTCTCCATTGCCGATTTTGAACCAGCGCATTCAGCCAGGTACGATTTTATATAATCACACTTGTCTGTTGTAAACTGTATAGCAATTGCAAAGAAATAAACGTATGATAGGGTGATGTAATCACACTTGAACTGAATTAATTTGGTGCATGGCCCAAATAATTTATAAAAACTGTGCACATATAACTCTTCTTGATTGTTTTGTTAAATTTCAGGACCATGCCCGAACATAGGATGTGACGGCAAAGGTAAGATATTATGACTATTCAATAATACATAATTAAAACTTGCATAATAGTAGTACATGTATAACTGGTATGATTATCATGTAAAATAGCCTCACTCATTTACCTGATTTTAAAATTGATTACATAATCTTTGTTAATCCATTGTCAAAAAAATTAAAATAAATTAGACCATAGAATGATTGAAAAAATGAACAACAATGAACACTGTAAAAGTATCACAATGGGTGGCTAACCACGAATGGCATCTGTACCACCTAATAAAGTAGGTTTCTGTTGCTCTTGCAAAAACTCTTTAAAAAACCTATACAAACAATATACAAATATTAATAATAGTTTGAATGCTTTGTTGTATTTGGAACATACAATACAACACAACAGCTTAGAAACAGTTGTAATAATAATCAACTATATATAAAACTATAACTATCATTTAAAGATTCAGATTATGCTATATACTCGGGCAAGGCAGTGCAAGCCTCCATGCAAGTTTTGAAACATACCACATTTTTTATTGACAGGACATCGAACCGGGAAGTATCGACATCATCATTCGAAGAGAGTGCTGCCCAAATTTTCCGTATCAACGACCGAAGAAAAAGAAGAAGAAGGTATAGTAGTATAGAAGTATAGTAGTAATGTCATTGTAATTTGTTCAGCTAACGGTTACGAGAAGAATGGTTAGGAAACTCTATTGTTAGATATGCTAATTATCCATTGACTTCACTTTGATGCGTGTCCAAAATTGTCCTTATTTCATAGAACGATCGTCTGACATGGTGAAAAAATTTCAAAATTAGAATGTTTCAGTTTATTTTGTACATTGAATTAGAATCTGTGAGTCTTTTATGAGCGAACTATGTTGACATTGATTTGGTATGTATTAAATTTGCCCTATTTTGTCTGGCGTGTTAAAATATAATGCATTCACATTTGGTAATATCTCAAATTCTCAAAAAAATTAACATTGATTTGGTATGTATTGAAGCTGTCATATTTTGTTTGGCATTTTAAAATGTTGACATTGATTTGGTATGTATTGAATTTGCCCTATTTTTTCTGGCATGTTAAAATGTAATTCATTCCCATTTGGTAATATCGCAAATTCACAAACAAATTCGCAATAATAGTTTGAATGCTTTGTTGTATTTGGAACATACAATACAACACAACAGCTTAGAAAGAGTTGTAATAATAATCAACTATATATAAAACTATAACTATCATTTAAAGATTCAGATTATGCTATATACTCGGGCAAGGCAGTGCAAGCCTCCATGCAAGTTTTGAAACATACCACATTTTTTATTGACAGGACATCGAACCGGGAAGTATCGACATCATCATTCGAAGAGCGGCTGCCCAAATTTTCCGTATCAACGACCGAAGAAAAAGAAGAAGAAGGTAATTAGAATACTTGTTAGTTGCATACATAATTAGAATACTTGTTAGTTGCATACATAATTAGAATACTTGTTAGTTGCATACATAATTAGAATACTTGTTAGTAGCATACATAATTAGAATACTTGTTAGTTGCATACATAATTAGAATACTTGTTAGTAGCATACATAATTAGAATACTTGTTAGTTGCATACATAATTAGAATACTTGTTAGTTGAATACATAATTAGAATACTTGTTAGTGGCATACATAATTAGAATACTTGTTAGTAGCATACATAATTAGAATACTTGTTAGTTGCATACATAATTAGAATAATTATTAGTTGCATACCCAATTAGAATACTTGTTAGTTGCATACATAATTAGAATACTTGTTAGTTGCATACATAATTAGAATACTTGTTAGTGGCATACATAATTAGAATACTTGTTAGTGGCATACATAATTAGAATACTTGTTAGTGGCATACATAATTAGAATACTTGTTAGTGGAATACATAATTAGAATACTTGTTAGTGGAATACATAATTAGAATACTTGTTAGTGGCATACATAATTAGAATACTTGTTAGTGGAATACATAATTAGAATACTTGTTAGTGGCATACATAATTAGAATACTTGTTAGTTGCATACATAATTAGAATACTTGTTATGCAAAATAATAATACAAGATGGTGAATGCATTGTTATTTTTTGTTGTTTAATCTAGATTCCCGATGGCAAACGTTATAATAGTTGTATTTAGTTTGATTTTCTTTTTTGCAGTTCGATGGAACGTGTTCTTGGTGTCACTATGTAAGTTAGTTTCTTGTATTTCTCCCAACTTACTAGTAAATTATGCCAAGAGTTTTCGATATATTGACGTGCCTTAACTGATCACTCTCAATCTCAATTCAAAATGGCCAAATAGCAATCATTTTTATGCTAACGTACATCAAAATCAGGCATTCCTACCATTCCGGAACCTTATCTTATGTATAGAAGGTTTTTTATTCTACTTGGTGCATTGGATAATATGAAACTTTGATGCACATCATTTGAGATCAAATTCAAAATGGCCGACTGGTAGCCATTTTGTTTCAATAAATGCTGTTTAGGTCTCATGCCACCAATTAGATTATCAGAGTTCAGTCAATGGGTTTCCTTTCAGCGCGTTTTATTTGAAATGCGATGTATGAAGGCGTACTTCAAGTACGTCAGGTGTGCAGCTTTTCCGATTAGACTCTTCCAAACTTGCTGCGTTTCTGAGAATATTGAAGGTATAAAGACTGACAAATTGGTGTGTTTTGTTTATATAACTGACAAATTGGTGTGTTTTGTTTACGTTCATTCTGTAGGGGCTTAAGCTGGCCAACATGTGTTTTACTTTCCAGAATTATATTACATACATGTGGTTTCAGGAAATTAAAACAATATTTTGATCTTTGAAACTTTTTTCTCAGTAGTTTTTCAAGTTCTAATTAGTAGTATGAGACCTTTATGTTAAAGCTTTATATATACATCATGCTACATATATGCATACATGTATGTATCAATTTAATGAGTCTATTCTATATGGTCAAACGACTTCCATTTTAATGGTAAACATTTATCAAAATCAAGCATTTCTGTTTTCATCTCAGATGTGTGTGAACGAATTTAATTCAACCTTGGTAGAAACATCGAACAATTTTATTTGAATGAACCCTGTTCTGGGGGTATATCTCTGACATGCTCTGATATCTGAATAAAATAGTGTAGTGTGAAATTCGTAGTGATAAATTTTATTTCATCCATCTCCACTCCCTCTTGCTCCTGTTCCTCTTCGTGCTGTTGATGTTGAGGATGGTCATGATGAGGCTGGTGGTGTTGATGATGATGGTGTTGTTGATGATGATGTCGCCGATCATCATCATCATCATCATCATCATCATTATTATCATCATCATCATCATCATCATCATTATTATCATCATCATCATCATCATCATTATCATTATCATTTCCATATCATTCATCATCACCACCATTTTCCTGCTGTCTCTCTGGTTTTTCTTCCTGCTGTTCCTCATCGTCGTCGTCTTGGTGGTTTTTCTTCTCGTGTTTCTCCTTTGTGTTTTGCTTCTCCTTCTTGTCCTCGGTCTCCTCCTGCTCCTGTCAAGGTACGTCTCAATGCTATAATAGTGATTAATGAAATGTTTTGAAATTCAGTGTGTTCACATGGTTTAATCCAATTTGCTTAAAAAACCAAATGATGAAAATGAAGTGATTGCAAAAGAAATAAAAACTTGTGTTCTTCGCCAAGTTTGAGCATGTCCCACATAGCCTTATATATGAAATATTTTGCGCACATAATACGCCTACCATGATGTATGCCCAACTAAATAAGTGGCAGACTTATCGTTAGTCATAGTCTTGTGCAGATCAATGGTTTTATTACTATAAGTTCAAAAATACAGATAATAAAGTAGGTTCTTCTTGCTCTTGCAAAAAACTTTTTAAAAAAACTATACAAACATTATACAACCATTATCCACTGAATGATAGTTTGAATGCTTTATTTGTAACATACTGTACAGTTTCTGGACATCCAAAGACACCTCAACAGTTGAACAACAAATTTTCTAATGAAACATAGTAGATAATTATTTTTAATGATCCATGTTAATCCATTCACATAAGCATTAAATAATCGTTATTTTCTATTCATATTATGCAGGATTCTCCATTGCCGATTTTGAACCAGCGCATTCAGCCAGGTACGATTTTATATAATCACACTTGTCTGTTGTAAACTGTATAGCAATTGCAAAGAAATAAACGTATGATAGGGTGATGTAATCACACTTGAACTGAATTAATTTGGTGCATGGCCCAAATAATTTATAAAAACTGTGCACATATAACTCTTCTTGATTGTTTTGTTAAATTTCAGGACCATGCCCGAACATAGGATGTGACGGCAAAGGTAAGATATTATGACTATTCAATAATACATAATTAAAACTTGCATAATAGTAGTACATGTATAACTGGTATGATTATCATGTAAAATAGCCTCACTCATTTACCTGATTTTAAAATTGATTACATAATCTTTGTTAATCCATTGTCAAAAAAATTAAAATAAATTAGACCATAGAATGATTGAAAAAATGAACAACAATGAACACTGTAAAAGTATCACAATGAGTGGCTAACCACGAATGGCATCTGTACCACCTAATAAAGTAGGTGTCTGTTGCTCTTGCAAAAACTCTTTAAAAAACCTATACAAACAATATACAAATATTAATGATAGTTTGAATGCTTTGTTGTATTTGGAACATACAATACAACACAACAGCTTAGAAACAGTTGTAATAATAATCAACTATATATAAAACTATAACTATCATTTAAAGATTCGGATTATGCTATATACTCGGGCAAGGCAGTGCAAGCCTCCATGCAAGTTTTGAAACATACCACATTTTTTATTGACAGGACATCGAACCGGGAAGTATCGACATCATCATTTGAAGAGCGGCTGCCCAAATTTTCCGTATCAACGACCGAAGAAAAAGAAGAAGAAGGTAATTAGAATACTTGTTAGTTGCATACATAATTAGAATACTTGTTAGTTGCATACATAATTAGAATACTTGTTAGTTGCATACATAATTAGAATACTTGTTAGTTGCATACATAATTAGAATACTTGTTAGTTGCATACATAATTAGAATACTTGTTAGTAGCATACATAATTAGAATACTTGTTAGTCGCATACATAATTAGAATACTTGTTAGTTGCATACATAATTAGAATACTTGTTAGTTGCATACATAATTAGAATACTTGTTAGTTGCATACATAATTAGAATACTTGTTAGTTGCATACATAATTAGAATACTTGTTAGTTGCATACATAATTAGAATACTTGTTAGTAATTAGGTATGCAACTAATAAGAATTCTAATTATGGATGCAACTAATAAGTATTATAATTATGTATGCATCTAATAAGTATTGTAATTATGTATGCAACTAATAAGTATTCTAATTATGTGTGCAACTAATAAGTATTCTAATTATGTATGCAACTAATAAGTATTCTAATTATGTATGCAACTAATAAGAATTCTAATTATGTATGCAACTAATAAGTATTCTAATTATGTATGCAACTAATACGTATTCTAATTGGGTATGCAACTAATAAGTATTCTATTTATATAACCCACAGCTAACCAGAATTACACTAATTATGTATGCAACTAATAAGTATTCTAATTATGTATGCAACTAATAAGTATTCTAATTATGTATGCAACTAATAAGTATTCTAATTATGTATGCTACTAATAAGTATTCTAATTATGTATGCTACTAATAAGTATTCTAATTATGTATGCTACTAATAAGTATTCTAATTAAGTATGCTACTAATATGTATTCTAATTATGTATGCAACTAATAAGTATTCTAATTATGTATGCAACTAATAAGTATTCTAATTGGCTTTGCAACTAATAAGTATTCTAATTATATAACCCACAGCTAACCAGAATTCCACTAATTGTGTATGCAACTAATAAGTATTCTAATTATGTATGCAACTAATAAGTATTCTAATTATGTATGCAACTGATACGTATTCTATTGGGTATGCAACTAATAAGTATTCTAATTATATAACCCACACCTAACCAGAATTACACTAATTATGTATGCAACTAATAAGTATTCTAATTATGTATGCAACTAATAAGTATTCTAATTATGTATGCAACTAATAAGTATTCTAATTATGTATGCTACTAATAAGTATTCTAATTATGTATGCTACTAATAAGTATTCTAATTATGTATGCTACTAATAAGTATTCTAATTAAGTATGCTACTAATAAGTATTCTAATTATGTATGCAACTAATAAGTATTCTAATTATGAATGCAACTAATAAGTATTCTTATTATGAATGCAACTAATAAGTATTCTAATTATGTATGCAACTAATAAGTATTCTAATTATGTATGCAACTAATAAGTATTCTAATTATGTATGCAACTAATAAGTATTCTAAATATGTATGCAACTAATAAGTATTCTAATTATGTATGCAACTAATAAGTATTCTAATTATGTGTGCAACTAATAAGTATTCTAATTATGTATGCAACTAATAAGTATTCTAATTATGTATGCAACTAATAAGTATTCTAATTATGTATGAAACTAATAAGTAGTCTAATTATGTATGCAACTAATAAGTGTTCTAATTATATAACCCACAGCTAACCAGAATTCCACTAATTATGTATGCAACTAATAAGTATTCTAATTATGTATGCAACTAATGAGTATTCTAATTGTGTATGCAACTAATAAGTATTCTAATTATGGATGCAACTAATAAGTGTTCTAATTATGTATGCAACTAATAAGTATTCTAATTATATAACCCACAGCTAACCAGAATTACACTAATTATGTATGTAACTAATAAGTATTCTAATTATGTGTGCAACTAATAAGTATTCTAATTATGTATGCTACTAATAAGTATTCTAATTATGTATGCAACTAATAAGTATTCTAACTATGTATGCAACTAATAAGTATTCTAATTGGGTATGCAACTAATAAGAATTCTAATTATGTATGCAACTAATAAGTATTCTAATTATGTATGCAACTAATAAGTATTCTAATTATGTATGCAACTAATAAGTATTCTAATTATGTATGCAACTAATAAGTATTCTAATTATGTATGCAACTAATAAGTATTCTAATTATGTATGCAACTAATAAGTATTCTAACTATGTATGCAACTAATAAGTATTCTAATTATGTATGCTACTAATAAGTATTCTAATTATGTATGCTACTAATAAGTATTCTAATTATGTATGCAACTAATAAGTATTCTAATTATGTATGCAACTAATAAGTATTCTAATTATGTATGCAACTAATAAGTATTCTAATTATGTATGCAACTAATAAGTATTCTAATTGGCTATGCAACTAATAAGTATTCTAATTATGTATGCAACTAATAAGAATTCTAATTATGTATGCAACTAATAAGTATTCTAATTATGTATGCAACTTATACGTATTCTAATTGGGTATGCAACTAATAAGTATTCTATTTATATAACCCACAGCTAACCAGAATTACACTAATTATGTATGCAACTAATAAGTATTCTAATTATGTATGCAACTAATAAGTATTCTAATTATGTATGCAACTAATAAGTATTCTAATTATGTATGCTACTAATAAGTATTCTAATTATGTATGCTACTAATAAGTATTCTAATTATGTATGCAACTAATAAGTATTCTAATTATGTATGAAACTAATAGGTAGTCTAATTATGTATGCAACTAATAAGTGTTCTAATTATGTATGCAACTAATAAGTATTCTAATTGGCTTTGCAACTAATAAGTATTCTAATTATATAACCCACAGCTAACCAGAATTCCACTAATTGTGTATGCAACTAATAAGTATTCTAATTATGCATGCAACTAATAAGTATTCTAATTATGTATGCAACTAATAAGAATTCTAATTATGGATGCAACTAATAAGTATTCTAATTATGTATGCATCTAATAAGTATTGTAATTATGTATGCAACTAATAAGTATTCTAATTATGTATGCAACTAATAAGTATTCTAATTATGTATGCAACTAATAAGTATTCTAATTGTGTATGCAACTAATAAGTATTCTAATTATGGATGCAACTAATAAGTGTTCTAATTATGTATGTAACTAATAAGTATTCTAATTATATAACCCACAGCTGACCAGAATTACCCTAATTATGTATGTAACTAATAAGTATTCTAATTATGTGTGCAACTAATAAGTATTCTAATTATGTATGCAACTAATAAGTATTCTAATTATGTATGCAACTAATAAGTATTCTAATTGGGTATGCAACTAATAAGAATTCTAATTATGTATGCAACTAATAAGTATTCTAATTATGTATGCAACTAATAAGTATTCTAATTATGTATGCAACTAATAAGTATTCTAATTATGTATGAAACTAATAAGTAGTCTAATTATATATGCAACTAATAAGTGTTCTAATTATGTATGCAACTAATAAGTATTCTAATTGGCTTTGCAACTAATAAGTATTCTAATTATATAACCAACAGCTAACCAGAATTCCACTAATTGTGTATGCAACTAATAAGTATTCTAATTATGCATGCAACTAATAAGTATTCTAATTATGTATGCAACTAATAAGAATTCTAATTATGGATGCAACTAATAAGTATTATAATTATGTATGCATCTAATAAGTATTGTAATTATGTATGCAACTAATAAGTATTCTAATTATGTGTGCAACTAATAAGTATTCTAATTATGTATGCAACTAATAAGTATTCTAATTATGTACGCAACTAATAAGTATTCTAATTATGTATGCAACAAATAAGTATTCTAATTATGTATGCAACTGATACGTATTCTATTGGGTATGCAACTAATAAGTATTCTAATTATATAACCCACAGCTAACCAGAATTACACTAATTATGTATGCAACTAATAAGTATTCTAATTATGTATGCAACTAATAAGTATTCTAATTATGTATGCAACTAATAAGTATTCTAATTATGTATGCTACTAATAAGTATTCTAATTATGTATGCTACTAATAAGTATTCTAATTATGTATGCTACTAATAAGTATTCTAATTAAGTATGCTACTAATATGTATTCTAATTATGTATGCAACTAATAAGTATTCTAATTATGTATGCAACTAATAAGTATTCTAATTATGAATGCAACTAATAAGTATTCTAATTATGTATGCAACTAATAAGTATTCTAATTATGTATGCAACTAATAAGTATTCTAATTATGTATGCAACTAATAAGTATTCTAAATATGTATGCAACTAATAAGTATTCTAATTATGTATGCAACTAATAAGTATTCTAATTATGTATGCAACTAATAAGTATTCTAATTATGTATGCAACTAATAAGTATTCTAATTATGTATGAAACTAATAAGTAGTCTAATTATGTATGCAACTAATAAGTGTTCTAATTATATAACCCACAGCTAACCAGAATTCCACTAATTATGTATGCAACTAATAAGTATTCTAATTATGTATGCAACTAATAAGTATTCTAATTATGTATGCAACTAATAAGTATTCTAATTATGTATGCAACTAATAAGTATTCTAATTGGGTATGCAACTAATAAGTATTCTAATTATATAACCCTCAGCTAACCAGAATTACACTAATTATGTATGCAACTAATAAGTATTCTAATTATGTATGCAACTAATAAGTATTCTAATTATGTATGTAACTAATAAGTATTCTAATTATGTATGCTACTAATAAGTATTCTAATTATGTATGCTACTAATAAGTATTCTAATTATGTATGCAACTAATAAGTATTCTAATTATGTATGCAACTAACAAGTATTCTAATTATGTATGCAACTAATAAGTATTCTAATTATGTATGCAACTAATAAGTATTCTAATTATGTATGCAACTAATAAGTATTCTAATTGGCTATGCAACTAATAAGTATTCTAATTATGTATGCAACTAATAAGAATTCTAATTATGTATGCAACTAATAAGTATTCTAATTATGTATGCAACTTATACGTATTCTAATTGGGTATGCAACTAATAAGTATTCTATTTATATAACCCACAGCTAACCAGAATTACACTAATTATGTATGTAACTAATAAGTATTCTAATTATGTGTGCAACTAATAAGTATTCTAATTATGTATGCTACTAATAAGTATTCTAATTATGTATGCAACTAATAAGTATTCTAACTATGTATGCAACTAATAAGTATTCTAATTGGGTATGCAACTAATAAGAATTCTAATTATGTATGCAACTAATAAGTATTCTAATTATGTATGCAACTAATAAGTATTCTAATTATGTATGCAACTAATAAGTATTCTAATTATGTATGCAACTAATAAGTATTCTAATTATGTATGCAACTAATAAGTATTCTAATTATGTATGCAACTAATAAGTATTCTAACTATGTATGCAACTAATAAGTATTCTAATTATGTATGCTACTAATAAGTATTCTAATTATGTATGCTACTAATAAGTATTCTAATTATGTATGCAACTAATAAGTATTCTAATTATGTATGCAACTAATAAGTATTCTAATTATGTATGCAACTAATAAGTATTCTAATTATGTATGCAACTAATAAGTATTCTAATTGGCTATGCAACTAATAAGTATTCTAATTATGTATGCAACTAATAAGAATTCTAATTATGTATGCAACTAATAAGTATTCTAATTATGTATGCAACTTATACGTATTCTAATTGGGTATGCAACTAATAAGTATTCTATTTATATAACCCACAGCTAACCAGAATTACACTAATTATGTATGCAACTAATAAGTATTCTAATTATGTATGCAACTAATAAGTATTCTAATTATGTATGCAACTAATAAGTATTCTAATTATGTATGCTACTAATAAGTATTCTAATTATGTATGCTACTAATAAGTATTCTAATTATGTATGCAACTAATAAGTATTCTAATTATGTATGAAACTAATAGGTAGTCTAATTATGTATGCAACTAATAAGTGTTCTAATTATGTATGCAACTAATAAGTATTCTAATTGGCTTTGCAACTAATAAGTATTCTAATTATATAACCCACAGCTAACCAGAATTCCACTAATTGTGTATGCAACTAATAAGTATTCTAATTATGCATGCAACTAATAAGTATTCTAATTATGTATGCAACTAATAAGAATTCTAATTATGGATGCAACTAATAAGTATTCTAATTATGTATGCATCTAATAAGTATTGTAATTATGTATGCAACTAATAAGTATTCTAATTATGTATGCAACTAATAAGTATTCTAATTATGTATGCAACTAATAAGTATTCTAATTGTGTATGCAACTAATAAGTATTCTAATTATGGATGCAACTAATAAGTGTTCTAATTATGTATGTAACTAATAAGTATTCTAATTATATAACCCACAGCTGACCAGAATTACCCTAATTATGTATGTAACTAATAAGTATTCTAATTATGTGTGCAACTAATAAGTATTCTAATTATGTATGCAACTAATAAGTATTCTAATTATGTATGCAACTAATAAGTATTCTAATTGGGTATGCAACTAATAAGAATTCTAATTATGTATGCAACTAATAAGTATTCTAATTATGTATGCAACTAATAAGTATTCTAATTATGTATGCAACTAATAAGTATTCTAATTATGTATGAAACTAATAAGTAGTCTAATTATATATGCAACTAATAAGTGTTCTAATTATGTATGCAACTAATAAGTATTCTAATTGGCTTTGCAACTAATAAGTATTCTAATTATATAACCAACAGCTAACCAGAATTCCACTAATTGTGTATGCAACTAATAAGTATTCTAATTATGCATGCAACTAATAAGTATTCTAATTATGTATGCAACTAATAAGAATTCTAATTATGGATGCAACTAATAAGTATTATAATTATGTATGCATCTAATAAGTATTGTAATTATGTATGCAACTAATAAGTATTCTAATTATGTGTGCAACTAATAAGTATTCTAATTATGTATGCAACTAATAAGTATTCTAATTATGTATGCAACTAATAAGTATTCTAATTATGTATGCAACTAATAAGTATTCTAATTATGTATGCAACTGATACGTATTCTATTGGGTATGCAACTAATAAGTATTCTAATTATATAACCCACAGCTAACCAGAATTACACTAATTATGTATGCAACTAATAAGTATTCTAATTATGTATGCAACTAATAAGTATTCTAATTATGTATGCAACTAATAAGTATTCTAATTATGTATGCTACTAATAAGTATTCTAATTATGTATGCTACTAATAAGTATTCTAATTATGTATGCTACTAATAAGTATTCTAATTAAGTATGCTACTAATATGTATTCTAATTATGTATGCAACTAATAAGTATTCTAATTATGTATGCAACTAATAAGTATTCTAATTATGAATGCAACTAATAAGTATTCTAATTATGTATGCAACTAATAAGTATTCTAATTATGTATGCAACTAATAAGTATTCTAATTATGTATGCAACTAATAAGTATTCTAAATATGTATGCAACTAATAAGTATTCTAATTATGTATGCAACTAATAAGTATTCTAATTATGTATGCAACTAATAAGTATTCTAATTATGTATGCAACTAATAAGTATTCTAATTATGTATGAAACTAATAAGTAGTCTAATTATGTATGCAACTAATAAGTGTTCTAATTATATAACCCACAGCTAACCAGAATTCCACTAATTATGTATGCAACTAATAAGTATTCTAATTATGTATGCAACTAATAAGTATTCTAATTATGTATGCAACTAATAAGTATTCTAATTATGTATGCAACTAATAAGTATTCTAATTGGGTATGCAACTAATAAGTATTCTAATTATATAACCCTCAGCTAACCAGAATTACACTAATTATGTATGCAACTAATAAGTATTCTAATTATGTATGCAACTAATAAGTATTCTAATTATGTATGTAACTAATAAGTATTCTAATTATGTATGCTACTAATAAGTATTCTAATTATGTATGCTACTAATAAGTATTCTAATTATGTATGCAACTAATAAGTATTCTAATTATGTATGCAACTAACAAGTATTCTAATTATGTATGCAACTAATAAGTATTCTAATTATGTATGCAACTAATAAGTATTCTAATTATGTATGCAACTAATAAGTATTCTAAATATGTATGCAACTAATAAGTATTCTAATTATGTATGCAACTAATAAGTATTCTAATTATGTATGCAACTAATAAGTATTCTAATTATGTATGCAACTAATAAGTATTCTAATTATGTATGAAACTAATAAGTAGTCTAATTATGTATGCAACTAATAAGTGTTCTAATTATATAACCCACAGCTAACCAGAATTCCACTAATTATGTATGCAACTAATAAGTATTCTAATTATGTATGCAACTAATAAGTATTCTAATTATGTATGCAACTAATAAGTATTCTAATTATGTATGCAACTAATAAGTATTCTAATTGGGTATGCAACTAATAAGTATTCTAATTATATAACCCTCAGCTGACCAGAATTACCCTAATTATGTATGTAACTAATAAGTATTCTAATTATGTGTGCAACTAATAAGTATTCTAATTATGTATGCAACTAATAAGTATTCTAATTATGTATGCAACTAATAAGTATTCTAATTGGGTATGCAACTAATAAGAATTCTAATTATGTATGCAACTAATAAGTATTCTAATTATGTATGCAACTAATAAGTATTCTAATTATGTATGCAACTAATAAGTATTCTAATTATGTATGAAACTAATAAGTAGTCTAATTATATATGCAACTAATAAGTGTTCTAATTATGTATGCAACTAATAAGTATTCTAATTGGCTTTGCAACTAATAAGTATTCTAATTATATAACCCACAGCTAACCAGAATTCCACTAATTGTGTATGCAACTAATAAGTATTCTAATTATGCATGCAACTAATAAGTATTCTAATTATGTATGCAACTAATAAGAATTCTAATTATGGATGCAACTAATAAGTATTATAATTATGTATGCATCTAATAAGTATTGTAATTATGTATGCAACTAATAAGTATTCTAATTATGTATGCAACTAATAAGTATTCTAATTATGTATGCAACTAATAAGTGTTCTAATTATATAACCCACAGCTAACCAGAATTCCACTAATTATGTATGCAACTAATAAGTATTCTAATTATGTATGCAACTAATAAGTATTCTAATTATGTATGCAACTAATAAGTATTCTAATTATGTATGCAACTAATAAGTATTCTAATTGGGTATGCAACTAATAAGTATTCTAATTATATAACCCTCAGCTAACCAGAATTACACTAATTATGTATGCAACTAATAAGTATTCTAATTATGTATGCAACTAATAAGTATTCTAATTATGTATGTAACTAATAAGTATTCTAATTATGTATGCTACTAATAAGTATTCTAATTATGTATGCTACTAATAAGTATTCTAATTATGTATGCAACTAATAAGTATTCTAATTATGTATGCAACTAACAAGTATTCTAATTATGTATGCAACTAATAAGTATTCTAATTATGTATGCAACTAATAAGTATTCTAATTATGTATGCAACTAATAAGTATTCTAAATATGTATGCAACTAATAAGTATTCTAATTATGTATGCAACTAATAAGTATTCTAATTATGTATGCAACTAATAAGTATTCTAATTATGTATGCAACTAATAAGTATTCTAATTATGTATGAAACTAATAAGTAGTCTAATTATGTATGCAACTAATAAGTGTTCTAATTATATAACCCACAGCTAACCAGAATTCCACTAATTATGTATGCAACTAATAAGTATTCTAATTATGTATGCAACTAATAAGTATTCTAATTATGTATGCAACTAATAAGTATTCTAATTATGTATGCAACTAATAAGTATTCTAATTGGGTATGCAACTAATAAGTATTCTAATTATATAACCCTCAGCTGACCAGAATTACCCTAATTATGTATGTAACTAATAAGTATTCTAATTATGTGTGCAACTAATAAGTATTCTAATTATGTATGCAACTAATAAGTATTCTAATTATGTATGCAACTAATAAGTATTCTAATTGGGTATGCAACTAATAAGAATTCTAATTATGTATGCAACTAATAAGTATTCTAATTATGTATGCAACTAATAAGTATTCTAATTATGTATGCAACTAATAAGTATTCTAATTATGTATGAAACTAATAAGTAGTCTAATTATATATGCAACTAATAAGTGTTCTAATTATGTATGCAACTAATAAGTATTCTAATTGGCTTTGCAACTAATAAGTATTCTAATTATATAACCCACAGCTAACCAGAATTCCACTAATTGTGTATGCAACTAATAAGTATTCTAATTATGCATGCAACTAATAAGTATTCTAATTATGTATGCAACTAATAAGAATTCTAATTATGGATGCAACTAATAAGTATTATAATTATGTATGCATCTAATAAGTATTGTAATTATGTATGCAACTAATAAGTATTCTAATTATGTGTGCAACTAATAAGTATTCTAATTATGTATGCAACTAATAAGTATTCTAATTATGTATGCAACTAATAAGTATTCTAATTATGTATGCAACTAATAAGTATTCTAATTATGTATGCAACTGATACGTATTCTATTGGGTATGCAACTAATAAGTATTCTAATTATATAACCCACAGCTAACCAGAATTACACTAATTATGTATGCAACTAATAAGTATTCTAATTATGTATGCAACTAATAAGTATTCTAATTATGTATGCAACTAATAAGTATTCTAATTATGTATGCTACTAATAAGTATTCTAATTATGTATGCTACTAATAAGTATTCTAATTATGTATGCTACTAATAAGTATTCTAATTGGCTTTGCAACTAATAAGTATTCTAATTATATAACCCACAGCTAACCAGAATTCCACTAATTGTGTATGCAACTAATAAGTATTCTAATTATGCATGCAACTAATAAGTATTCTAATTATGTATGCAACTAATAAGAATTCTAATTATGGATGCAACTAATAAGTATTATAATTATGTATGCATCTAATAAGTATTGTAATTATGTATGCAACTAATAAGTATTCTAATTATGTGTGCAACTAATAAGTATTCTAATTATGTATGCAACTAATAAGTATTCTAATTATGTATGCAACTAATAAGTATTCTAATTATGTATGCAACTAATAAGTATTCTAATTATGTATGCAACTGATACGTATTCTATTGGGTATGCAACTAATAAGTATTCTAATTATATAACCCACAGCTAACCAGAATTACACTAATTATGTATGCAACTAATAAGTATTCTAATTATGTATGCAACTAATAAGTATTCTAATTATGTATGCAACTAATAAGTATTCTAATTATGTATGCTACTAATAAGTATTCTAATTATGTATGCTACTAATAAGTATTCTAATTATGTATGCTACTAATAAGTATTCTAATTAAGTATGCTACTAATATGTATTCTAATTATGTATGCAACTAATAAGTATTCTAATTATGTATGCAACTAATAAGTATTCTAATTATGAATGCAACTAATAAGTATTCTAATTATGTATGCAACTAATAAGTATTCTAATTATGTATGCAACTAATAAGTATTCTAATTATGTATGCAACTAATAAGTATTCTAAATATGTATGCAACTAATAAGTATTCTAATTATGTATGCAACTAATAAGTATTCTAATTATGTATGCAACTAATAAGTATTCTAATTATGTATGCAACTAATAAGTATTCTAATTATGTATGAAACTAATAAGTAATCTAATTATGTATGCAACTAATAAGTGTTCTAATTATATAACCCACAGCTAACCAGAATTCCACTAATTATGTATGCAACTAATAAGTATTCTAATTATGTATGCAACTAATAAGTATTCTAATTATGTATGCAACTAATAAGTATTCTAATTATGTATGCAACTAATAAGTATTCTAATTGGGTATGCAACTAATAAGTATTCTAATTATATAACCCTCAGCTAACCAGAATTACACTAATTATGTATGCAACTAATAAGTATTCTAATTATGTATGCAACTAATAAGTATTCTAATTATGTATGTAACTAATAAGTATTCTAATTATGTATGCTACTAATAAGTATTCTAATTATGTATTCTACTAATAAGTATTCTAATTATGTATGCAACTAATAAGTATTCTAATTATGTATGCAACTAACAAGTATTCTAATTATGTATGCAACTAATAAGTATTCTAATTATGTATGCAACTAATAAGTATTCTAATTATGTATGCAACTAATAAGTATTCTAAATATGTATGCAACTAATAAGTATTCTAATTATGTATGCAACTAATAAGTATTCTAATTATGTATGCAACTAATAAGTATTCTAATTATGTATGCAACTAATAAGTATTCTAATTATGTATGAAACTAATAAGTAGTCTAATTATGTATGCAACTAATAAGTGTTCTAATTATATAACCCACAGCTAACCAGAATTCCACTAATTATGTATGCAACTAATAAGTATTCTAATTATGTATGCAACTAATAAGTATTCTAATTATGTATGCAACTAATAAGTATTCTAATTATGTATGCAACTAATAAGTATTCTAATTGGGTATGCAACTAATAAGTATTCTAATTATATAACCCTCAGCTAACCAGAATTACACTAATTATGTATGCAACTAATAAGTATTCTAATTATGTATGCAACTAATAAGTATTCTAATTATGTATGTAACTAATACGTATTCAAATTATGTATGCTACTAATAAGTATTCTAATTATGTATGCTACTAATAAGTATTCTAATTATGTATGCAACTAATAAGTATTCTAATTATGTATGCAACTAATAAGTATTCTAATTATGTATGCAACTAATAAGTATTCTAATTATGTATGCAACTAATAAGTATTCTAATTGGCTATGCAACTAATAAGTATTCTAATTATGTATGCAACTAATAAGAATTCTAATTATGTATGCAACTAATAAGTATTCTAATTATGTATGCAACTAATACGTATTCTAATTGGGTATGCAACTAATAAGGATTCTATTTATATAACCCACAGCTAACCAGAATTACACTAATTATGTATGCAACTAATAAGTATTCTAATTATGTATGCTACTAATAAGTATTCTAATTATGTATGCTACTAATAAGTATTCTAATTATGTATGCAACTAATAAGTATTCTAATTATGTATGCAACTAATAAGTATTCTAATAATGTATGCAACTAATAAGTATTCTAATTATGTATGCAACTAATAAGTATTCTAATTATGTATGCAACTAATAAGTATTCTAATTGTGTATGCAACTAATAAGTATTCTAATTATGGATGCAACTAATAAGTGTTCTAATTATGTATGCAACTAATAAGTATTCTAATTATATAACCCACAGCTAACCAGAATTACACTAATTATGTATGTAACTAATAAGTATTCTAATTATGTGTGCAACTAATAAGTATTCTAATTATGTATGCTACTAATAAGTATTCTAATTATGTATGCAACTAATAAGTATTCTAATTATGTATGCAACTAATAAGTATTCTAATTGGGTATGCAACTAATAAGAATTCTAATTATGTATGCAACTAATAAGTATTCTAATTATGTATGCAACTAATAAGTATTCTAATTATGTATGCAACTAATAAGTATTCTAATTATGTATGCAACTAATAAGTATTCTAATTATGTATGCAACTAATAAGTATTCTAATTATGTATGCAACTAATAAGTATTCTAATTGGGTATGCAACTAATAAGTATTCTAATTATATAACCCACAGCTAACCAGAATTACACTAATTATGTATGCAACTAATAAGTATTCTAATTATGTATGCAACTAATAAGTATTCTAATTATGTATGCAACTAATAAGTATTCTAATTATGTATGCTACTAATAAGTATTCTAATTATGTATGCTACTAATAAGTATTCTAATTATGTATGCAACTAATAAGTATTCTAATTATGTATGCAACTAATAAGTATTCTAATTATGTATGCAACTAATAAGTATTCTAATTATGTATGCAACTAATAAGTATTCTAATTGGCTATGCAACTAATAAGTATTCTAATTATGTATGCAACTAATAAGTATTCTAATTATGTATGCAACTAATAAGTATTCTAATTATGTATGCAACTAATACGTATTCTAATTGGGTATGCAACTAATAAGTATTCTATTTATATAACCCACAGCTAACCAAAATTACACTAATTATGTATGCAACTAATAAGTATTCTAAGTATATATGCAACTAATAAGTATTCTAATTATGTATGCAACTAATAAGTATTCTAATTATGTATGCTACTAATAAGTATTCTAATTATGTATGCTACTAATAAGTATTCTAATTATGTATGCAACTAATAAGTATTCTAATTATGTATGAAACTAATAAGTAGTCTAATTATGTATGCAACTAATAAGTGTTCTAATTATGTATGCAACTAATAAGTATTCTAATTGGTTTTGCAACTAATAAGTATTCTAATTATATAACCCACAGCTAACCAGAATTCCACTAATTGTGTATGCAACTAATAAGTATTCTAATTATGCATGCAACTAATAAGTATTCTAATTATGTATGCAACTAATAAGAATTCTAATTATGGATGCAACTAATAAGTATTCTAATTATGTATGCATCTAATAAGTATTGTATTTATGTATGCAACAAATAAGTATTCTAATTATGTATGCAACTAATAAGTATTCTAATTATGTATGCAACTAATAAGTATTCTAATTATGTATGCAACTAATAAGTATTCTAATTATGTATGCAACTAATAAGTATTCTAATTATGTATGAAACTAATAAGTAGTCTAATTATGTATGCAACTAATAAGTGTTCTAATTATATAACCCACAGCTAACCAGAATTCCACTAATTATGTATGCAACTAATAAGTATTCTAATTATGTATGCAACTAATAAGTATTCTAATTATGTATGCAACTAATAAGTATTCTAATTATGTATGCAACTAATAAGTATTCTAATTGGGTATGCAACTAATAAGTATTCTAATTATATAACCCTCAGCTAACCAGAATTACACTAATTATGTATGCAACTAATAAGTATTCTAATTATGTATGCAACTAATAAGTATTCTAATTATGTATGTAACTAATAAGTATTCTAATTATGTATGCTACTAATAAGTATTCTAATTATGTATGCTACTAATAAGTATTCTAATTATGTATGCAACTAATAAGTATTCTAATTATGTATGCAACTAACAAGTATTCTAATTATGTATGCAACTAATAAGTATTCTAATTATGTATGCAACTAATAAGTATTCTAATTATGTATGCAACTAATAAGTATTCTAATTATGTATGCTACTAATAAGTATTCTAATTATGTATGCTACTAATAAGTATTCTAATTATGTATGCAACTAATAAGTATTCTAATTATGTATGCAACTAATAAGTATTCTAATTATGTATGCAACTAATAAGTATTCTAATTATGTATGCAACTAATAAGTATTCTAATTGGCTATGCAACTATTAAGTATTCTAATTATGTATGCAACTAATAAGTATTCTAATTATGTATGCTTCTAATAAGTATTCTAATTATGTATGCTACTAATAAGTATTCTAATTATGTATGCAACTAATAAGTATTCTAATTATGTATGCAACTAATAAGTATTCTAATTATGTATGCAACTAATAAGTATTCTAATTATGTATGCAACTAATAAGTATTCTAATTGGCTATGCAACTATTAAGTATTCTAATTATGTATGCAACTAATAAGAATTCTATTTATGTATGCAACTAATAAGTATTCTAATTATGTATGCAACTAATAAGTATTCTATTTATATAACCCACAGCTAACCAGAATTACACTAATTATGTATGCAACTAATAAGTATTCTAAGTATGTATGCAACTAATAAGTATTCTAATTATGTATGCAACTAATAAGTATTCTAATTATGTATGCTACTAATAAGTATTCTAATTATGTATGCTACTAATAAGTATTCTAATTATGTATGCAACTAATAAGTATTCTAATTATGTATGAAACTAATAAGTATTCTAATTATGTATGCAACTAATAAGTATTCTAATTGGCTATGCAACTAATAAGTATTCTAATTATGTATGCAACTAATAAGAATTCTAATTATGTATGCAACTAATAAGTATTCTAATTATGTATGCAACTAATACGTATTCTAATTGGGTATGCAACTAATAAGTATTCTATTTATATAACCCACAGCTAACCAGAATTACACTAATTATGTATGCAACTAATAAGTATTCTAATTATGTATGCAACTAATAAGTATTCTAATTATGTATGCAACTAATAAGTATTCTAATTATGTATGCTACTAATAAGTATTCTAATTATGTATGCTACTAATAAGTATTCTAATTATGTATGCAACTAATAAGTATTCTAATTATGTATGAAACTAATAAGTAGTCTAATTTTGTATGCAACTAATAAGTGTTCTAATTATGTATGCAACTAATAAGTATTCTAATTGGCTTTGCAACTAATAAGTATTCTAATTATATAACCCACAGCTAACCAGAATTCCACTAATTGTGTATGCAACTAATAAGTATTCTAATTATGTATGCAACTAATAAGTATTCTAATTATGTATGCAACTGATACGTATTCTATTGGGTATGCAACTAATAAGTATTCTAATTATATAACCCACAGCTAACCAGAATTACACTAATTATGTATGCAACTAATAAGTATTCTAATTATGTATGCAACTAATAAGTATTCTAATTATGTATGCAACTAATAAGTATTCTAATTATGTATGCTACTAATAAGTATTCTAATTATGTATGCTACTAATAAGTATTCTAATTATGTATGCTACTAATAAGTATTCTAATTAAGTATGCTACTAATAAGTATTCTAATTATGTATGCAACTAATAAGTATTCTAATTATGAATGCAACTAATAAGTATTCTTATTATGAATGCAACTAATAAGTATTCTAATTATGTATGCAACTAATAAGTATTCTAATTATGTATGCAACTAATAAGTATTCTAATTATGTATGCAACTAATAAGTATTCTAAATATGTATGCAACTAATAAGTATTCTAATTATGTATGCAACTAATAAGTATTCTAATTATGTGTGCAACTAATAAGTATTCTAATTATGTATGCAACTAATAAGTATTCTAATTATGTATGCAACTAATAAGTATTCTAATTATGTATGAAACTAATAAGTAGTCTAATTATGTATGCAACTAATAAGTGTTCTAATTATATAACCCACAGCTAACCAGAATTCCACTAATTATGTATGCAACTAATAAGTATTCTAATTATGTATACAACTAATAAGTATTCTAATTGTGTATGCAACTAATAAGTATTCTAATTATGGATGCAACTAATAAGTGTTCTAATTATGTATGCAACTAATAAGTATTCTAATTATATAACCCACAGCTAACCAAAATTACACTAATTATGTATGTAACTAATAAGTATTCTAATTATGTGTGCAACTAATAAGTATTCTAATTATGTATGCTACTAATAAGTATTCTAATTATGTATGCAACTAATAAGTATTCTAACTATGTATGCAACTAATAAGTATTCTAATTGGGTATGCAACTAATAAGAATTCTAATTATGTATGCAACTAATAAGTATTCTAATTATGTATGCAACTAATAAGTATTCTAATTATGTATGCAACTAATAAGTATTCTAATTATGTATGCAACTAATAAGTATTCTAATTATGTATGCAACTAATAAGTATTCTAATTATGTATGCAACTAATAAGTATTCTAATTGGGTATGCAACTATTAAGTATTCTAATTATATAACCCACAGCTAACCAGAATTACACTAATTATGTATGCAACTAATAAGTATTCTAATTATGTATGCAACTAATAAGTATTCTAATTATGTATGCAACTAATAAGTATTCTAATTATGTATGCAACTAATAAGTATTCTAATTATGTATGCAACTAATAAGTATTCTAATTATGTATGCAACTAATAAGTATTCTAATTATGTATGCAACTAATAAGTATTCTAATTGGCTATGCAACTAATAAGTATTCTAATTATGTATGCAACTAATAAGAATTCTAATTATGTATGCAACTAATAAGTATTCTAATTATGTATGCAACTTATACGTATTCTAATTGGGTATGCAACTAATAAGTATTCTATTTATATAACCCACAGCTAACCAGAATTACACTAATTATGTATGCAACTAATAAGTATTCTAATTATGTATGCAACTAATAAGTATTCTAATTATGTATGCAACTAATAAGTATTCTAATTATGTATGCTACTAATAAGTATTCTAATTATGTATGCTACTAATAAGTATTCTAATTATGTATGCAACTAATAAGTATTCTAATTATGTATGAAACTAATAGGTAGTCTAATTATGTATGCAACTAATAAGTGTTCTAATTATGTATGCAACTAATAAGTATTCTAATTGGCTTTGCAACTAATAAGTATTCTAATTATATAACCCACAGCTAACCAGAATTCCACTAATTGTGTATGCAACTAATAAGTATTCTAATTATGCATGCAACTAATAAGTATTCTAATTATGTATGCAACTAATAAGAATTCTAATTATGGATGCAACTAATAAGTATTCTAATTATGTATGCATCTAATAAGTATTGTAATTATGTATGCAACTAATAAGTATTCTAATTATGTATGCAACTAATAAGTATTCTAATTATGTATGCAACTAATAAGTATTCTAATTGTGTATGCAACTAATAAGTATTCTAATTATGGATGCAACTAATAAGTGTTCTAATTATGTATGTAACTAATAAGTATTCTAATTATATAACCCACAGCTGACCAGAATTACCCTAATTATGTATGTAACTAATAAGTATTCTAATTATGTGTGCAACTAATAAGTATTCTAATTATGTATGCAACTAATAAGTATTCTAATTATGTATGCAACTAATAAGTATTCTAATTGGGTATGCAACTAATAAGAATTCTAATTATGTATGCAACTCATAAGTATTCTAATTATGTATGCAACTAATAAGTATTCTAATTATGTATGCAACTAATAAGTATTCTAATTATGTATGAAACTAATAAGTAGTCTAATTATATATGCAACTAATAAGTGTTCTAATTATGTATGCAACTAATAAGTATTCTAATTGGCTTTGCAACTAATAAGTATTCTAATTATATAACCCACAGCTAACCAGAATTCCACTAATTGTGTATGCAACTAATAAGTATTCTAATTATGCATGCAACTAATAAGTATTCTAATTATGTATGCAACTAATAAGAATTCTAATTATGGATGCAACTAATAAGTATTATAATTATGTATGCATCTAATAAGTATTGTAATTATGTATGCAACTAATAAGTATTCTAATTATGTGTGCAACTAATAAGTATTCTAATTATGTATGCAACTAATAAGTATTCTAATTATGTATGCAACTAATAAGTATTCTAATTATGTATGCAACTAATAAGTATTCTAATTATGTATGCAACTGATACGTATTCTATTGGGTATGCAACTAATAAGTATTCTAATTATATAACCCACAGCTAACCAGAATTACACTAATTATGTATGCAACTAATAAGTATTCTAATTATGTATGCAACTAATAAGTATTCTAATTATGTATGCAACTAATAAGTATTCTAATTATGTATGCTACTAATAAGTATTCTAATTATGTATGCTACTAATAAGTATTCTAATTATGTATGCTACTAATAAGTTTTCTAATTAAGTATGCTACTAATATGTATTCTAATTATGTATGCAACTAATAAGTATTCTAATTATGTATGCAACTAATAAGTATTCTAATTATGAATGCAACTAATAAGTATTCTAATTATGTATGCAACTAATAAGTATTCTAATTATGTATGCAACTAATAAGTATTCTAATTATGTATGCAACTAATAAGTATTCTAAATATGTATGCAACTAATAAGTATTCTAATTATGTATGCAACTAATAAGTATTCTAATTATGTATGCAACTAATAAGTATTCTAATTATGTATGCAACTAATAAGTATTCTAATTATGTATGAAACTAATAAGTAGTCTAATTATGTATGCAACTAATAAGTGTTCTAATTATATAACCCACAGCTAACCAGAATTCCACTAATTATGTATGCAACTAATAAGTATTCTAATTATGTATGCAACTAATAAGTATTCTAATTATGTATGCAACTAATAAGTATTCTAATTATGTATGCAACTAATAAGTATTCTAATTGGGTATGCAACTAATAAGTATTCTAATTATATAACCCTCAGCTAACCAGAATTACACTAATTATGTATGCAACTAATAAGTATTCTAATTATGTATGCAACTAATAAGTATTCTAATTATGTATGTAACTAATAAGTATTCTAATTATGTATGCTACTAATAAGTATTCTAATTATGTATGCTACTAATAAGTATTCTAATTATGTATGCAACTAATAAGTATTCTAATTATGTATGCAACTAACAAGTATTCTAATTATGTATGCAACTAATAAGTATTCTAATTATGTATGCAACTAATAAGTATTCTAATTATGTATGCAACTAATAAGTATTCTAATTATGTATGCAACTAATAAGTATTCTAATTATGTATGCTACTAATAAGTATTCTAATTATGTATGCTACTAATAAGTATTCTAATTATGTATGCAACTAATAAGTATTCTAATTATGTATGCAACTAACAAGTATTCTAATTATGTATGCAACTAATAAGTATTCTAATTATGTATGCAACTAATAAGTATTCTAATTATGTATGCAACTAATAAGTATTCTAATTATGTATGCAACTAATAAGTATTCTAATTATGTATGCAACTAATAAGTATTCTAATTATGTATGCAACTAATAAGTATTCTAATTATGTATGAAACTAATAAGTAGTCTAATTATGTATGCAACTAATAAGTGTTCTAATTATATAACCCACAGCTAACCAGAATTCCACTAATTATGTATGCAACTAATAAGTATTCTAATTATGTATGCAACTAATAAGTATTCTAATTATGTATGCAACTAATAAGTATTCTAATTATGTATGCAACTAATAAGTATTCTAATTATGTATGTAACTAATAAGTATTCTAATTATGTATGCTACTAATAAGTATTCTAATTATGTATGCTACTAATAAGTATTCTAATTATGTATGCAACTAATAAGTATTCTAATTATGTATGCAACTAACAAGTATTCTAATTATGTATGCAACTAATAAGTATTCTAATTATGTATGCAACTAATAAGTATTCTAATTATGTATGCAACTAATAAGTATTCTAATTATGTATGCAACTAATAAGTATTCTAATTATGTATGCAACTAATAAGTATTCTAATTATGTATGCAACTAATAAGTATTCTAATTATGTATGAAACTAATAAGTAGTCTAATTATGTATGCAACTAATAAGTGTTCTAATTATATAACCCACAGCTAACCAGAATTCCACTAATTATGTATGCAACTAATAAGTATTCTAATTATGTATGCAACTAATAAGTATTCTAATTATGTATGCAACTAATAAGTATTCTAATTATGTATGCAACTAATAAGTATTCTAATTGGGTATGCAACTAATAAGTATTCTAATTATATAACCCTCAGCTAACCAGAATTACACTAATTATGTATGCAACTAATAAGTATTCTAATTATGTATGCAACTAATAAGTATTCTAATTATGTATGTAACTAATAAGTATTCAAATTATGTATGCTACTAATAAGTATTCTAATTATGTATGCTACTAATAAGTATTCTAATTATGTATGCAACTAATAAGTATTCTAATTATGTATGCAACTAATAAGTATTCTAATTATGTATGCAACTAATAAGTATTCTAATTATGTATGCAACTAATAAGTATTCTAATTGGCTATGCAACTAATAAGTATTCTAATTATGTATGCAACTAATAAGAATTCTAATTATGTATGCAACTAATAAGTATTCTAATTATGTATGCAACTAATACGTATTCTAATTGGGTATGCAACTAATAAGTATTCTATTTATATAACCCACAGCTAACCAGAATTACACTAATTATGTATGCAACTAATAAGTATTCTAATTATGTATGCTACTAATAAGTATTCTAATTATGTATGCTACTAATAAGTATTCTAATTATGTATGCAACTAATAAGTATTCTAATTATGTATGCAACTAATAAGTATTCTAATAATGTATGCAACTAATAAGTATTCTAATTATGTATGCAACTAATAAGTATTCTAATTATGTATGCAACTAATAAGTATTCTAATTGTGTATGCAACTAATAAGTATTCTAATTATGGATGCAACTAATAAGTGTTCTAATTATGTATGCAACTAATAAGTATTCTAATTATATAACCCACAGCTAACCAGAATTACACTAATTATGTATGTAACTAATAAGTATTCTAATTATGTGTGCAACTAATAAGTATTCTAATTATGTATGCTACTAATAAGTATTCTAATTATGTATGCAACTAATAAGTATTCTAATTATGTATGCAACTAATAAGTATTCTAATTGGGTATGCAACTAATAAGAATTCTAATTATGTATGCAACTAATAAGTATTCTAATTATGTATGCAACTAATAAGTATTCTAATTATGTATGCAACTAATAAGTATTCTAATTATGTATGCAACTAATAAGTATTCTAATTATGTATGCAACTAATAAGTATTCTAATTATGTATGCAACTAATAAGTATTCTAATTGGGTATGCAACTAATAAGTATTCTAATTATATAACCCACAGCTAACCAGAATTACACTAATTATGTATGCAACTAATAAGTATTCTAATTATGTATGCAACTAATAAGTATTCTAATTATGTATGCAACTAATAAGTATTCTAATTATGTATGCTACTAATAAGTATTCTAATTATGAATGCTACTAATAAGTATTCTAATTATGTATGCAACTAATAAGTATTCTAATTATGTATGCAACTAATAAGTATTCTAATTATGTATGCAACTAATAAGTATTCTAATTATGTATGCAACTAATAAGTATTCTAATTGGCTATGCAACTAATAAGTATTCTAATTATGTATGCAACTAATAAGTATTCTAATTATGTATGCAACTAATAAGTATTCTAATTATGTATGCAACTAATACGTATTCTAATTGGGTATGCAACTAATAAGTATTCTATTTATATAACCCACAGCTAACCAAAATTACACTAATTATGTATGCAACTAATAAGTATTCTAAGTATATATGCAACTAATTAGTATTCTAATTATGTATGCAACTAATAAGTATTCTAATTATGTATGCTACTAATAAGTATTCTAATTATGTATGCTACTAATAAGTATTCTAATTATGTATGCAACTAATAAGTATTCTAATTATGTATGAAACTAATAAGTAGTCTAATTATGTATGCAACTAATAAGTGTTCTAATTATGTATGCAACTAATAAGTATTCTAATTGGTTTTGCAACTAATAAGTATTCTAATTATATAACCCACAGCTAACCAGAATTCCACTAATTGTGTATGCAACTAATAAGTATTCTAATTATGCATGCAACTAATAAGTATTCTAATTATGTATGCAACTAATAAGAATTCTAATTATGGATGCAACTAATAAGTATTCTAATTATGTATGCGTCTAATAAGTATTGTATTTATGTATGCAACTAATAAGTATTCTAATTATGTATGCAACTAATAAGTATTCTAATTATGTATGCAACTAATAAGTATTCTAATTATGTATGCAACTAATAAGTATTCTAATTATGTATGCAACTAATAAGTATTCTAATTATGTATGAAACTAATAAGTAGTCTAATTATGTATGCAACTAATAAGTGTTCTAATTATATAACCCACAGCTAACCAGAATTCCACTAATTATGTATGCAACTAATAAGTATTCTAATTATGTATGCAACTAATAAGTATTCTAATTATGTATGCAACTAATAAGTATTCTAATTATGTATGCAACTAATAAGTATTCTAATTGGGTATGCAACTAATAAGTATTCTAATTATATAACCCTCAGCTAACCAGAATTACACTAATTATGTATGCAACTAATAAGTATTCTAATTATGTATGCAACTAATAAGTATTCTAATTATGTATGTAACTAATAAGTATTCTAATTATGTATGCTACTAATAAGTATTCTAATTATGTATGCTACTAATAAGTATTCTAATTATGTATGCAACTAATAAGTATTCTAATTATGTATGCAACTAACAAGTATTCTAATTATGTATGCAACTAATAAGTATTCTAATTATGTATGCAACTAATAAGTATTCTAATTATGTATGCAACTAATAAGTATTCTAAATATGTATGCAACTAATAAGTATTCTAATTATGTATGCAACTAATAAGTATTCTAATTATGTATGCAACTAATAAGTATTCTAATTATGTATGCAACTAATAAGTATTCTAATTATGTATGAAACTAATAAGTAGTCTAATTATGTATGCAACTAATAAGTGTTCTAATTATATAACCCACAGCTAACCAGAATTCCACTAATTATGTATGCAACTAATAAGTATTCTAATTATGTATGCAACTAATAAGTATTCTAATTATGTATGCAACTAATAAGTATTCTAATTATGTATGCAACTAATAAGTATTCTAATTGGGTATGCAACTAATAAGTATTCTAATTATATAACCCTCAGCTAACCAGAATTACACTAATTATGTATGCAACTAATAAGTATTCTAATTATGTATGCAACTAATAAGTATTCTAATTATGTATGTAACTAATAAGTATTCAAATTATGTATGCTACTAATAAGTATTCTAATTATGTATGCTACTAATAAGTATTCTAATTATGTATGCAACTAATAAGTATTCTAATTATGTATGCAACTAATAAGTATTCTAATTATGTATGCAACTAATAAGTATTCTAATTATGTATGCAACTAATAAGTATTCTAATTGGCTATGCAACTAATAAGTATTCTAATTATGTATGCAACTAATAAGAATTCTAATTATGTATGCAACTAATAAGTATTCTAATTATGTATGCAACTAATACGTATTCTAATTGGGTATGCAACTAATAAGTATTCTATTTATATAACCCACAGCTAACCAGAATTACACTAATTATGTATGCAACTAATAAGTATTCTAATTATGTATGCTACTAATAAGTATTCTAATTATGTATGCTACTAATAAGTATTCTAATTATGTATGCAACTAATAAGTATTCTAATTATGTATGCAACTAATAAGTATTCTAATAATGTATGCAACTAATAAGTATTCTAATTATGTATGCAACTAATAAGTATTCTAATTATGTATGCAACTAATAAGTATTCTAATTGTGTATGCAACTAATAAGTATTCTAATTATGGATGCAACTAATAAGTGTTCTAATTATGTATGCAACTAATAAGTATTCTAAATATATAACCCACAGCTAACCAGAATTACACTAATTATGTATGTAACTAATAAGTATTCTAATTATGTGTGCAACTAATAAGTATTCTAATTATGTATGCTACTAATAAGTATTCTAATTATGTATGCAACTAATAAGTATTCTAATTATGTATGCAACTAATAAGTATTCTAATTATGTATGCAACTAATAAGTATTCTAATTATGTATGCAACTAATAAGTATTCTAATTGGGTATGCAACTAATAAGTATTCTAATTATATAACCCTCAGCTAACCAGAATTACACTAATTATGTATGCAACTAATAAGTATTCTAATTATGTATGCAACTAATAAGTATTCTAATTATGTATGTAACTAATAAGTATTCTAATTATGTATGCTACTAATAAGTATTCTAATTATGTATGCTACTAATAAGTATTCTAATTATGTATGCAACTAATAAGTATTCTAATTATGTATGCAACTAACAAGTATTCTAATTATGTATGCAACTAATAAGTATTCTAATTATGTATGCAACTAATAAGTATTCTAATTATGTATGCAACTAATAAGTATTCTAAATATGTATGCAACTAATAAGTATTCTAATTATGTATGCAACTAATAAGTATTCTAATTATGTATGCAACTAATAAGTATTCTAATTATGTATGCAACTAATAAGTATTCTAATTATGTATGAAACTAATAAGTAGTCTAATTATGTATGCAACTAATAAGTGTTCTAATTATATAACCCACAGCTAACCAGAATTCCACTAATTATGTATGCAACTAATAAGTATTCTAATTATGTATGCAACTAATAAGTATTCTAATTATGTATGCAACTAATAAGTATTCTAATTATGTATGCAACTAATAAGTATTCTAATTGGGTATGCAACTAATAAGTATTCTAATTATATAACCCTCAGCTAACCAGAATTACACTAATTATGTATGCAACTAATAAGTATTCTAATTATGTATGCAACTAATAAGTATTCTAATTATGTATGTAACTAATAAGTATTCAAATTATGTATGCTACTAATAAGTATTCTAATTATGTATGCTACTAATAAGTATTCTAATTATGTATGCAACTAATAAGTATTCTAATTATGTATGCAACTAATAAGTATTCTAATTATGTATGCAACTAATAAGTATTCTAATTATGTATGCAACTAATAAGTATTCTAATTGGCTATGCAACTAATAAGTATTCTAATTATGTATGCAACTAATAAGAATTCTAATTATGTATGCAACTAATAAGTATTCTAATTATGTATGCAACTAATACGTATTCTAATTGGGTATGCAACTAATAAGTATTCTATTTATATAACCCACAGCTAACCAGAATTACACTAATTATGTATGCAACTAATAAGTATTCTAATTATGTATGCTACTAATAAGTATTCTAATTATGTATGCTACTAATAAGTATTCTAATTATGTATGCAACTAATAAGTATTCTAATTATGTATGCAACTAATAAGTATTCTAATAATGTATGCAACTAATAAGTATTCTAATTATGTATGCAACTAATAAGTATTCTAATTATGTATGCAACTAATAAGTATTCTAATTGTGTATGCAACTAATAAGTATTCTAATTATGGATGCAACTAATAAGTGTTCTAATTATGTATGCAACTAATAAGTATTCTAAATATATAACCCACAGCTAACCAGAATTACACTAATTATGTATGTAACTAATAAGTATTCTAATTATGTGTGCAACTAATAAGTATTCTAATTATGTATGCTACTAATAAGTATTCTAATTATGTATGCAACTAATAAGTATTCTAATTATGTATGCAACTAATAAGTATTCTAATTGGGTATGCAACTAATAAGAATTCTAATTATGTATGCAACTAATAAGTATTCTAATTATGTATGCAACTAATAAGTATTCTAATTATGTATGCAACTAATAAGTATTCTAATTATGTATGCAACTAATAAGTATTCTAATTATGTATGCAACTAATAAGTATTCTAATTATGTATGCAACTAATAAGTATTCTAATTGGGTATGCAACTAATAAGTATTCTAATTATATAACCCACAGCTAACCAGAATTACACTAATTATGTATGCAACTAATAAGTATTCTAATTATGTATGCAACTAATAAGTATTCTAATTATGTATGCTACTAATAAGTATTCTAATTATGTATGCTACTAATAAGTATTGTAATTATGTATGCAACTAATAAGTATTCTAATTATGTATGCAACTAATAAGTATTCTAATTATGTATGCAACTAATAAGTATTCTAATTATGTATGCAACTAATAAGTATTCTAATTGGCTATGCAACTAATAAGTATTCTAATTATGTATGCAACTAATAAGTATTCTAATTATGTATGCAACTAATAAGTATTCTAATTATGTATGCAACTAATACGTATTCTAATTGGGTATGCAACTAATAAGTATTCTATTTATATAACCCACAGCTAACCAGAATTACACTAATTATGTATGCAACTAATAAGTATTCTAAGTATATATGCAACTAATAAGTATTCTAATTATGTATGCAACTAATAAGTATTCTAATTATGTATGCTACTAATAAGTATTCTAATTATGTATGCTACTAATAAGTATTCTAATTATGTATGCAACTAATAAGTATTCTAATTATGTATGAAACTAATAAGTAGTCTAATTATGTATGCAACTAATAAGTGTTCTAATTATGTATGCAACTAATAAGTATTCTAATTGGTTTTGCAACTAATAAGTATTCTAATTATATAACCCACAGCTAACCAGAATTCCACTAATTGTGTATGCAACTAATAAGTATTCTAATTATGCATGCAACTAATAAGTATTCTAATTATGTATGCAACTAATAAGAATTCTAATTATGGATGCAACTAATAAGTATTCTAATTATGTATGCATCTAATAAGTATTGTATTTATGTATGCAACTAATAAGTATTCTAATTATGTATGCAACTAATAAGTATTCTAATTATGTATGCAACTAATAAGTATTCTAATTGTGTATGCAACTAATAAGTATTCTAATTATGGATGCAACTAATAAGTGTTCTAATTATGTATGCAACTAATAAGTATTCTAATTATATAACCCACAGCTAACCAGAATTACACTAATTATGTATGTAACTAATAAGTATTCTAATTATGTGTGCAACTAATAAGTATTCTAATTATGTATGCTACTAATAAGTATTCTAATTATGTATGCAACTAATAAGTATTCTAATTATGTATGCAACTAATAAGTATTCTAATTGGGTATGCAACTAATAAGAATTCTAATTATGTATGCAACTAATAAGTATTCTAATTATGTATGCAACTAATAAGTATTCTAATTATGTATGCAACTAATAAGTATTCTAATTATGTATGCAACTAATAAGTATTCTAATTATGTATGCAACTAATAAGTATTCTAATTATGTATGCAACTAATAAGTATTCTAATTGGGTATGCAACTAATAAGTCTTCTAATTATATAACCCACAGCTAACCAGAATTACACTAATTATGTATGCAACTAATAAGTATTCTAATTATGTATGCAACTAACAAGTATTCTAATTATGTATGCTACTAATAAGTATTCTAATTATGTATGCAACTAACAAGTATTCTAATTATGAATGCAACTAACAAGTATTCTAATTATGTATGCAACTAACAAGTATTCTAATTATGTATGCAACTAACAAGTATTCTAATTATGTATGCAACTAACAAGTATTCTAATTATGTATGCAACTAACAAGTATTCTAATTATGTATACAACTAACAAGTATTCTAATTATGTATGCAACTAACAAGTATTCTAATTATGTATGCAACTAACAAGTATTCTAACTGGGTATGCAACTAATAAGTATTCTAATTATGTATGCAAGTAATAAGTATTCTAATTATGTATGCAACTAATAAGTATTCTAATTGTGGATGCAACTAATAAGTATTCTAATTATATAACCCACAGCTAACCAGAATTACACTAATTATGTATGCAACTAATAAGTATTCTAATTATGTATGCAACTAACAAGTATTCTAATTATGTATGCTACTAACAAGTATTCTAATTATGTATGCAACTAACAAGTATTCTAATTATGTATGCAACTAACAAGTATTCTAATTATGTATGCAACTAACAAGTATTCTAATTATGTATGCAACTAACAAGTATTCTAATTATGTATGCAACTAACAAGTATTCTAATTATGTATGCAACTAACAAGTATTCTAATTATGTATGCAACTAACAAGTATTCTAATTGGGTATGCAACTAATAAGAATTCTAATTATGTATGCAACTAATAAGTATTCTAATTATGTATGCAACTAATAAGTATTCTAATTATGTATGCAACTAATAAGTATTCTAATTATGTATGCAACTAATAAGTATTCTAATTATGTATGCAACTAATAAGTATTCTAATTATGTATGCAACTAATAAGTATTCTAATTGGGTATGCAACTAATAAGTATTCTAATTATATAACCCACAGCTAACCAGAATTACACTAATTATGTATGCAACTAATATGTATTCTAATTATGTATGCAACTAATAAGTATTCTAATTATGTATGCAACTAATAAGTATTCTAATTATGTATGCTACTAATAAGTATTCTAATTATGTATGCTACTAATAAGTATTCTAATTATGTATGCAACTAATAAGTATTCTAATTATGTATGCAACTAATAAGTAATCTAATTATGTATGCAACTAATAAGTATTCTAATTATGTATGCAACTAATAAGTATTCTAATTGGCTATGCAACTAATAAGTATTCTAATTATGTATGCAACTAATAAGAATTCTAATTATGTATGCAACTAATAAGTATTCTAATTATGTATGCAACTAATACGTATTCTAATTGGGTATGCAACTAATAAGTATTCTATTTATATAACCCACAGCTAACCAGAATTACACTAATTATGTATGCAACTAATAAGTATTCTAAGTATGTATGCAACTAATAAGTATTCTAATTATGTATGCAACTAATAAGTATTCTAATTATGTATGCTACTAATAAGTATTCTAATTATGTATGCTACTAATAAGTATTCTAATTATGTATGCAACTAATAAGTATTCTAATTATGTATGAAACTAATAAGTAGTCTAATTATGTATGCAACTAATAAGTGTTCTAATTATGTATGCAACTAATAAGTATTCTAATTGGCTTTGCAACTAATAAGTATTCTAATTATATAACCCACAGCTAACCAGAATTCCACTAATTGTGTATGCAACTAATAAGTATTCTAATTATGCATGCAACTAATAAGTATTCTAATTATGTATGCATCTAATAAGTATTGTAATTATGTATGCAACTAATAAGTATTCTAATTATGTGTGCAACTAATAAGTATTCTAATTATGTATGCAACTAATAAGTATTATAATTATGTATGCATCTAATAAGTATTGTAATTATGTATGCAACTAATAAGTATTCTAATTATGTATGCTACTAATAAGTATTCTAATTATGTATGCTACTAATAAGTATTCTAATTATGTATGCTACTAATAAGTATTCTAATTAAGTATGCTACTAATATGTATTCTAATTATGTATGCAACTAATAAGTATTCTAATTATGTATGCAACTAATAAGTATTCTAATTATGAATGCAACTAATAAGTATTCTAATTATGTATGCAACTAATAAGTATTCTAATTATGTATGCAACTGATACGTATTCTATTGGGTATGCAACTAATAAGTATTCTAATTATATAACCCACAGCTAACCAGAATTACACTAATTATGTATGCAACTAATAAGTATTCTAATTATGTATGCAACTAATAAGTATTCTAATTATGAATGCAACTAATAAGTATTCTAATTATGTATGCAACTAATAAGTATTCTAATTATGTATGCTACTAATAAGTATTCTAATTATGTATGCTACTAATAAGTATTCTAAATATGTATGCAACTAATAAGTATTCTAATTATGTATGCAACTAATAAGTATTCTAATTATGTATGCAACTAATAAGTATTCTAATTATGAATGCAACTAATAAGTATTCTAATTATGTATGCAACTAATAAGTATTCTAATTATGTATGCAACTAATAAGTATTCTAATTATGTATGCAACTAATAAGTATTCTAATTATGTATGCAACTAATAAGTATTCTAATTGGGTATGCAACTAATAAGTATTCTAATTATATAACCCTCAGCTAACCAGAATTACACTAATTATGTATGCAACTAATAAGTATTCTAATTATGTATGCAACTAATAAGTATTCTAATTATGTATGTAACTAATAAGTATTCTAATTATGTATGCTACTAATAAGTATTCTAATTATGTATGCTACTAATAAGTATTCTAATTATGTATGCAACTAATAAGTATTCTAATTATGTATGCAACTAATAAGTATTCTAATTATGTATGCAACTAATAAGTATTCTAATTATGTATGCAACTAATAAGTATTCTAATTGGCTATGCAACTAATAAGTATTTTAATTATGTATGCAACTAATAAGAATTCTAACTTTGTATGCAACTAATAAGTATTCTAATTATGTATGCAACTAATACGTATTCTAATTGGGTATGCAACTAATAAGTATTCTATTTATATAACCCACAGCTAACCAGAATTACACTAATTATGTATGCAACTAATAAGTATTCTAATTATGTATGCAACTAATAAGTATTCTAATTATGTATGCTACTAATAAGTATTCTAATTATGTATGCTACTAATAAGTATTCTAATTATGTATGCAACTAATAAGTATTCTAATTATGTATGCAACTAATAAGTATTCTAATAATGTATGCAACTAATAAGTATTCTAATTATGTATGCAACTAATAAGTATTCTAATTATGTATGCAACTAATAAGTATTCTAATTGTGTATGCAACTAATAAGTATTTTAATTATGGATGCAACTAATAAGTATTCTAATTATGTATGCAACTAATAAGTATTATAATTATGTATGCATCTAATAAGTATTGTAATTATGTATGCAACTAATAAGTATTCTAATTATGTATGCTACTAATAAGTATTCTAATTATGTATGCTACTAATAAGTATTCTAATTATGTATGCTACTAATAAGTATTCTAATTAAGTATGCTACTAATATGTATTCTAATTATGTATGCAACTAATAAGTATTCTAATTATGTATGCAACTAATAAGTATTCTAATTATGAATGCAACTAATAAGTATTCTAATTATGTATGCAACTAATAAGTATTCTAATTATGTATGCAACTGATACGTATTCTATTGGGTATGCAACTAATAAGTATTCTAATTATATAACCCACAGCTAACCAGAATTACACTAATTATGTATGCAACTAATAAGTATTCTAATTATGTATGCAACTAATAAGTATTCTAATTATGAATGCAACTAATAAGTATTCTAATTATGTATGCAACTAATAAGTATTCTAATTATGTATGCTACTAATAAGTATTCTAATTATGTATGCTACTAATAAGTATTCTAAATATGTATGCAACTAATAAGTATTCTAATTATGTATGCAACTAATAAGTATTCTAATTATGTATGCAACTAATAAGTATTCTAATTATGAATGCAACTAATAAGTATTCTAATTATGTATGCAACTAATAAGTATTCTAATTATGTATGCAACTAATAAGTATTCTAATTATGTATGCAACTAATAAGTATTCTAAATATGTATGCAACTAATAAGTATTCTAATTATGTATGCAACTAATAAGTATTCTAATTATGTATGCAACTAATAAGTATTCTAATTATGTATGCAACTAATAAGTATTCTAATTATGTATGCAACTAATAAGTATTCTAATTATGTATGAAACTAATAAGTAGTCTAATTATGTATGCAACTAATAAGTGTTCTAATTATATAACCCACAGCTAACCAGAATTCCACTAATTATGTATGCAACTAATAAGTATTCTAATTATGTATGCAACTAATAAGTATTCTAATTATGTATGCAACTAATAAGTATTCTAATTATGTATGCAACTAATAAGTATTCTAATTGGGTATGCAACTAATAAGTATTCTAATTATATAACCCTCAGCTAACCAGAATTACACTAATTATGTATGCAACTAATAAGTATTCTAATTATGTATGCAACTAATAAGTATTCTAATTATGTATGTAACTAATAAGTATTCTAATTATGTATGCTACTAATAAGTATTCTAATTATGTATGCTACTAATAAGTATTCTAATTATGTATGCAACTAATAAGTATTCTAATTATGTATGCAACTAACAAGTATTCTAATTATGTATGCAACTAACAAGTATTCTAATTATGTATGCAACTAATAAGTATTCTAATTATGTATGCAACTAATAAGTATTCTAAATATGTATGCAACTAATAAGTATTCTAATTATGTATGCAACTAATAAGTATTCTAATTATGTATGCAACTAATAAGTATTCTAATTATGTATGCAACTAATAAGTATTCTAATTATGTATGCAACTAATAAGTATTCTAATTATGTATGAAACTAATAAGTAGTCTAATTATGTATGCAACTAATAAGTGTTCTAATTATATAACCCACAGCTAACCAGAATTCCACTAATTATGTATGCAACTAATAAGTATTCTAATTATGTATGCAACTAATAAGTATTCTAATTATGTATGCAACTAATAAGTATTCTAATTATGTATGCAACTAATAAGTATTCTAATTGGGTATGCAACTAATAAGTATTCTAATTATATAACCCTCAGCTAACCAGAATTACACTAATTATGTATGCAACTAATAAGTATTCTAATTATGTATGCAACTAATAAGTATTCTAATTATGTATGTAACTAATAAGTATTCTAATTATGTATGCTACTAATAAGTATTCTAATTATGTATGCTACTAATAAGTATTCTAATTATGTATGCAACTAATAAGTATTCTAATTATGTATGCAACTAATAAGTATTCTAATTATGTATGCAACTAATAAGTATTCTAATTATGTATGCAACTAATAAGTATTCTAATTGGCTATGCAACTAATAAGTATTTTAATTATGTATGCAACTAATAAGAATTCTAACTTTGTATGCAACTAATAAGTATTCTAATTATGTATGCAACTAATACGTATTCTAATTGGGTATGCAACTAATAAGTATTCTATTTATATAACCCACAGCTAACCAGAATTACACTAATTATGTATGCAACTAATAAGTATTCTAATTATGTATGCAACTAATAAGTATTCTAATTATGTATGCTACTAATAAGTATTCTAATTATGTATGCTACTAATAAGTATTCTAATTATGTATGCAACTAATAAGTATTCTAATTATGTATGCAACTAATAAGTATTCTAATAATGTATGCAACTAATAAGTATTCTAATTATGTATGCAACTAATAAGTATTCTAATTATGTATGCAACTAATAAGTATTCTAATTGTGTATGCAACTAATAAGTATTCTAATTATGGATGCAACTAATAAGTGTTCTAATTATGTATGCAACTAATAAGTGTTCTAATTATATAACCCACAGCTAACCAGAATTCCACTAATTATGTATGCAACTAATAAGTATTCTAATTATGTATGCAACTAATAAGTATTCTAATTATGTATGCAACTAATAAGTATTCTAATTATGTATGCAACTAATAAGTATTCTAATTATGTATGTAACTAATAAGTATTCTAATTATGTATGCTACTAATAAGTATTCTAATTATGTATGCTACTAATAAGTATTCTAATTATGTATGCAACTAATAAGTATTCTAATTATGTATGCAACTAATAAGTATTCTAATTATGTATGCAACTAATAAGTATTCTAATTATGTATGCAACTAATAAGTATTCTAATTGGCTATGCAACTAATAAGTATTCTAATTATGTATGCAACTAATAAGAATTCTAATTATGTATGCAACTAATAAGTATTCTAATTATGTTTGCAACTAATACGTATTCTAATTGGGTATGCAACTAATAAGTATTCTATTTATATAACCCACAGCTAACCAGAATTACACTAATTATGTATGCAACTAATAAGTATTCTAATTATGTATGCAACTAGTAAGTATTCTAATTATGTATGCTACTAATAAGTATTCTAATTATGTATGCTACTAATAAGTATTCTAATTATGTATGCAACTAATAAGTATTCTAATTATGTATGCAACTAATAAGTATTCTAATAATGTATGCAACTAATAAGTATTCTAATTATGTATGCAACTAATAAGTATTCTAATTATGTATGCAACTAATAAGTATTCTAATTGTGTATGCAACTAATAAGTATTCTAATTATGGATGCAACTAATAAGTGTTCTAATTATGTATGCAACTAATAAGTGTTCTAATTATATAACCCACAGCTAACCAGAATTCCACTAATTATGTATGCAACTAATAAGTATTCTAATTATGTATGCAACTAATAAGTATTCTAATTATGTATGCAACTAATAAGTATTCTAATTATGTATGCAACTAATAAGTATTCTAATTGGGTATGCAACTAATAAGTATTCTAATTATATAACCCTCAGCTAACCAGAATTACACTAATTATGTATGCAACTAATAAGTATTCTAATTATGTATGCAACTAATAAGTATTCTAATTATGTATGTAACTAATAAGTATTCTAATTATGTATGCTACTAATAAGTATTCTAATTATGTATGCTACTAATAAGTATTCTAATTATGTATGCAACTAATAAGTATTCTAATTATGTATGCAACTAACAAGTATTCTAATTATGTATGCAACTAACAAGTATTCTAATTATGTATGCAACTAACAAGTATTCTAATTATGTATGCAACTAATAAGTATTCTAATTATGTATGCAACTAATAAGTATTCTAAATATGTATGCAACTAATAAGTATTCTAATTATGTATGCAACTAATAAGTATTCTAATTATGTATGCAACTAATAAGTATTCTAATTATGTATGCAACTAATAAGTATTCTAATTATGTATGCAACTAATAAGTATTCTAATTATGTATGAAACTAATAAGTAGTCTAATTATGTATGCAACTAATAAGTGTTCTAATTATATAACCCACAGCTAACCAGAATTCCACTAATTATGTATGCAACTAATAAGTATTCTAATTATGTATGCAACTAATAAGTATTCTAATTATGTATGCAACTAATAAGTATTCTAATTATGTATGCAACTAATAAGTATTCTAATTGGGTATGCAACTAATAAGTATTCTAATTATATAACCCTCAGCTAACCAGAATTACACTAATTATGTATGCAACTAATAAGTATTCTAATTATGTATGCAACTAATAAGTATTCTAATTATGTATGTAACTAATAAGTATTCTAATTATGTATGCTACTAATAAGTATTCTAATTATGTATGCTACTAATAAGTATTCTAATTATGTATGCAACTAATAAGTATTCTAATTATGTATGCAACTAATAAGTATTCTAATTATGTATGCAACTAATAAGTATTCTAATTATGTATGCAACTAATAAGTATTCTAATTGGCTATGCAACTAATAAGTATTCTAATTATGTATGCAACTAATAAGAATTCTAATTATGTATGCAACTAATAAGTATTCTAATTATGTATGCAACTAATACGTATTCTAATTGGGTATGCAACTAATAAGTATTCTATTTATATAACCCACAGCTAACCAGAATTACACTAATTATGTATGCAACTAATAAGTATTCTAATTATGTATGCAACTAATAAGTATTCTAATTATGTATGCTACTAATAAGTATTCTAATTATGTATGCTACTAATAAGTATTCTAATTATGTATGCAACTAATAAGTATTCTAATTATGTATGCAACTAATAAGTATTCTAATTATGTATGCAACTAATAAGTATTCTAATTATGTATGCAACTAATAAGTATTCTAATTGGCTATGCAACTAATAAGTATTCTAATTATGTATGCAACTAATAAGAATTCTAATTATGTATGCAACTAATAAGTATTCTAATTATGTATGCAACTAATACGTATTCTAATTGGGTATGCAACTAATAAGTATTCTATTTATATAACCCACAGCTAACCAGAATTACACTAATTATGTATGCAACTAATAAGTATTCTAATTATGTATGCTACTAATAAGTATTCTAATTATGTATGCTACTAATAAGTATTCTAATTATGTATGCAACTAATAAGTATTCTAATTATGTATGCAACTAATAAGTATTCTAATAATGTATGCAACTAATAAGTATTCTAATTATGTATGCAACTAATAAGTATTCTAATTATGTATGCAACTAATAAGTATTCTAATTGTGTATGCAACTAATAAGTATTCTAATTATGGATGCAACTAATAAGTGTTCTAATTATGTATGCAACTAATAAGTATTCTAATTATATAACCCACAGCTAACCAGAATTACACTAATTATGTATGTAACTAATAAGTATTCTAATTATGTGTGCAACTAATAAGTATTCTAATTATGTATGCTACTAATAAGTATTCTAATTATGTATGCAACTAATAAGTATTCTAATTATGTATGCAACTAATAAGTATTCTAATTGGGTATGCAACTAATAAGAATTCTAATTATGTATGCAACTAATAAGTATTCTAATTATGTATGCAACTAATAAGTATTCTAATTATGTATGCAACTAATAAGTATTCTAATTATGTATGCAACTAATAAGTATTCTAAATATGTATGCAACTAATAAGTATTCTAATTATGTATGCAACTAATAAGTATTCTAATTATGTATGCAACTAATAAGTATTCTAATTATGTATGCTACTAATAAGTATTCTAATTATGTATGCAACTAATAAGTATTCTAATTATGTATGCAACTAATAAGTATTCTAATTGGGTATGCAACTAATAAGTATTCTAATTATATAACCCACAGCTAACCAGAATTACACTAATTATGTATGCAACTAATAAGTATTCTAATTATGTATGCAACTAATAAGTATTCTAATTATGTATGCAACTAATAAGTATTCTAATTATGTATGCAACTAATAAGTATTCTAATTGGGTATGCAACTAATAAGTATTCTAATTATATAACCCACAGCTAACCAGAATTACACTAATTATGTATGCAACTAATAAGTATTCTAATTATGTATGCAACTAATAAGTATTCTAATTATGTATGCAACTAATAAGTATTCTAATTGGGTATGCAACTAATAAGTATTCTAATTATATAACCCACAGCTAACCAGAATTACACTAATTATGTATGCAACTAATAAGTATTCTAATTATGTATGCAACTAATAAGTATTCTAATTGGGTATGCAACTAATAAGTATTCTAATTATATAACCCACAGCTAACCAGAATTACACTAATTATGTATGCAACTAATAAGTATTCTAATTATGTATGCAACTAATAAGTATTCTAATTATGTATGCAACTAATAAGTATTCTAATTATGTATGCTACTAATAAGTATTCTAATTATGTATGCTACTAATAAGTATTCTAATTATGTATGCAACTAATAAGTATTCTAATTATGTATGCAACTAATAAGTATTCTAATTATGTATGCAACTAATAAGTATTCTAATTGGCTATGCAACTAATAAGTATTCTAATTATGTATGCAACTAATAAGTATTCTAATTATGTATGCAACTAATAAGTATTCTAATTATGTATGCAACTAATACGTATTCTAATTGGGTATGCAACTAATAAGTATTCTATTTATATAACCCACAGCTAACCAGAATTACACTAATTATGTATGCAACTAATAAGTATTCTAAGTATATATGCAACTAATAAGTATTCTAATTATGTATGCAACTAATAAGTATTCTAATTATGTATGCTACTAATAAGTATTCTAATTATGTATGCTACTAATAAGTATTCTAATTATGTATGCAACTAATAAGTATTCTAATTATGTATGAAACTAATAAGTAGTCTAATTATGTATGCAACTAATAAGTGTTCTAATTATGTATGCAACTAATAAGTATTCTAATTGGTTTTGCAACTAATAAGTATTCTAATTATATAACCCACAGCTAACCAGAATTCCACTAATTGTGTATGCAACTAATAAGTATTCTAATTATGCATGCAACTAATAAGTATTCTAATTATGTATGCAACTAATAAGAATTCTAATTATGGATGCAACTAATAAGTATTCTAATTATGTATGCATCTAATAAGTATTGTATTTATGTATGCAACTAATAAGTATTCTAATTATGTATGCAACTAATAAGTATTCTAATTATGTATGCAACTAATAAGTATTCTAATTGTGTATGCAACTAATAAGTATTCTAATTATGGATGCAACTAATAAGTGTTCTAATTATGTATGCAACTAATAAGTATTCTAATTATATAACCCACAGCTAACCAGAATTACACTAATTATGTATGTAACTAATAAGTATTCTAATTATGTGTGCAACTAATAAGTATTCTAATTATGTATGCAACTAACAAGTATTCTAATTATGTATGCTACTAACAAGTATTCTAATTATGTATGCAACTAACAAGTATTCTAATTATGTATGCAACTAACAAGTATTCTAATTATGTATGCAACTAACAAGTATTCTAATTATGTATGCAACTAACAAGTATTCTAATTATGTATGCAACTAACAAGTATTCTAATTATGTATGCAACTAATAAGTATTCTAATTATGTATGTAACTAATAAGTATTCTAATTATGTATGCTACTAATAAGTATTCTAATTATGTATGCTACTAATAAGTATTCTAATTATGTATGCAACTAATAAGTATTCTAATTATGTATGCAACTAATAAGTATTCTAATTATGTATGCAACTAATAAGTATTCTAATTGGGTATGCAACTAATAAGTATTCTAATTATATAACCCACAGCTAACCAGAATTACACTAATTATGTATGCAACTAATAAGTATTCTAATTATGTATGCAACTAATAAGTATTCTAATTATGTATGCAACTAATAAGTATTCTAATTGGGTATGCAACTAATAAGTATTCTAATTATATAACCCACAGCTAACCAGAATTACACTAATTATGTATGCAACTAATAAGTATTCTAATTATGTATGCAACTAATAAGTATTCTAATTGGGTATGCAACTAATAAGTATTCTAATTATATAACCCACAGCTAACCAGAATTACACTAATTATGTATGCAACTAATAAGTATTCTAATTATGTATGCAACTAATATGTATTCTAATTATGTATGCAACTAATAAGTATTCTAATTATGTATGCTACTAATAAGTATTCTAATTATGTATGCTACTAATAAGTATTCTAATTATGTATGCAACTAATAAGTATTCTAATTATGTATGCAACTAATAAGTATTCTAATTATGTATGCAACTAATAAGTATTCTAATTATGTATGCAACTAATAAGTATTCTAATTGGCTATGCAACTAATAAGTATTCTAATTATGTATGCAACTAATAAGTATTCTAATTATGTATGCAACTAATAAGTATTCTAATTATGTATGCAACTAATACGTATTCTAATTGGGTATGCAACTAATAAGTATTCTATTTATATAACCCACAGCTAACCAGAATTACACTAATTATGTATGCAACTAATAAGTATTCTAAGTATATATGCAACTAATAAGTATTCTAATTATGTATGCAACTAATAAGTATTCTAATTATGTATGCTACTAATAAGTATTCTAATTATGTATGCTACTAATAAGTATTCTAATTATGTATGCAACTAATAAGTATTCTAATTATGTATGAAACTAATAAGTAGTCTAATTATGTATGCAACTAATAAGTGTTCTAATTATGTATGCAACTAATAAGTATTCTAATTGGTTTTGCAACTAATAAGTATTCTAATTATATAACCCACAGCTAACCAGAATTCCACTAATTGTGTATGCAACTAATAAGTATTCTAATTATGCATGCAACTAATAAGTATTCTAATTATGTATGCAACTAATAAGAATTCTAATTATGGATGCAACTAATAAGTATTCTAATTATGTATGCATCTAATAAGTATTGTATTTATGTATGCAACTAATAAGTATTCTAATTATGTATGCAACTAATAAGTATTCTAATTATGTATGCAACTAATAAGTATTCTAATTGTGTATGCAACTAATAAGTATTCTAATTATGGATGCAACTAATAAGTGTTCTAATTATGTATGCAACTAATAAGTATTCTAATTATATAACCCACAGCTAACCAGAATTACACTAATTATGTATGTAACTAATAAGTATTCTAATTATGTGTGCAACTAATAAGTATTCTAATTATGTATGCAACTAACAAGTATTCTAATTATGTATGCTACTAACAAGTATTCTAATTATGTATGCAACTAACAAGTATTCTAATTATGTATGCAACTAACAAGTATTCTAATTATGTATGCAACTAACAAGTATTCTAATTATGTATGCAACTAACAAGTATTCTAATTATGTATGCAACTAACAAGTATTCTAATTATGTATGCAACTAACAAGTATTCTAATTGGGTATGCAACTAATAAGAATTCTAATTATGTATGCAACTAATAAGTATTCTAATTATGTATGCAACTAATAAGTATTCTAATTATGTATGCAACTAATAAGTATTCTAATTATGTATGCAACTAATAAGTATTCTAATTATGTATGCAACTAATAAGTATTCTAATTATGTATGCAACTAATAAGTATTCTAATTATGTATGCAACTAATAAGTATTCTAATTGGGTATGCAACTAATAAGTATTCTAATTATATAACCCACAGCTAACCAGAATTACACTAATTATGTATGCAACTAATATGTATTCTAATTATGTATGCAACTAAAAAGTATTCTAATTATGTATGCAACTAATAAGTATTCTAATTATGTATGCTACTAATAAGTATTCTAATTATGTATGCTACTAATAAGTATTCTAATTATGTATGCAACTAATAAGTATTCTAATTATGTATGCAACTAATAAGTAATCTAATTATGTATGCAACTAATAAGTATTCTAATTATGTATGCAACTAATAAGTATTCTAATTGGCTATGCAACTAATAAGTATTCTAATTATGTATGCAACTAATAAGAATTCTAATTATGTATGCAACTAATAAGTATTCTAATTATGTATGCAACTAATACGTATTCTAATTGGGTATGCAACTAATAAGTATTCTATTTATATAACCCACAGCTAACCAGAATTACACTAATTATGTATGCAACTAATAAGTATTCTAAGTATGTATGCAACTAATAAGTATTCTAATTATGTATGCAACTAATAAGTATTCTAATTATGTATGCTACTAATAAGTATTCTAATTATGTATGCTACTAATAAGTATTCTAATTATGTATGCAACTAATAAGTATTCTAATTATGTATGAAACTAATAAGTAGTCTAATTACGTATGCAACTAATAAGTGTTCTAATTATGTATGCAACTAATAAGTATTCTAATTGGCTTTGCAACTAATAAGTATTCTAATTATATAACCCACAGCTAACCAGAATTCCACTAATTGTGTATGCAACTAATAAGTATTCTAATTATGCATGCAACTAATAAGTATTCTAATTATGTATGCATCTAATAAGTATTGTAATTATGTATGCAACTAATAAGTATTCTAATTATGTGTGCAACTAATAAGTATTCTAATTATGTATGCAACTAATAAGTATTATAATTATGTATGCATCTAATAAGTATTGTAATTATGTATGCAACTAATAAGTATTCTAATTATGTATGCTACTAATAAGTATTCTAATTATGTATGCTACTAATAAGTATTCTAATTATGTATGCTACTAATAAGTATTCTAATTAAGTATGCTACTAATATGTATTCTAATTATGTATGCAACTAATAAGTATTCTAATTATGTATGCAACTAATAAGTATTCTAATTATGAATGCAACTAATAAGTATTCTAATTATGTATGCAACTAATAAGTATTCTAATTATGTATGCAACTGATACGTATTCTATTGGGTATGCAACTAATAAGTATTCTAATTATATAACCCACAGCTAACCAGAATTACACTAATTATGTATGCAACTAATAAGTATTCTAATTATGTATGCAACTAATAAGTATTCTAATTATGTATGCAACTAATAAGTATTCTAATTATGTATGCTACTAATAAGTATTCTAATTATGTATGCTACTAATAAGTATTCTAATTATGTATGCTACTAATAAGTATTCTAATTAAGTATGCTACTAATATGTATTCTAATTATGTATGCAACTAATAAGTATTCTAATTATGTATGCAACTAATAAGTATTCTAATTATGAATGCAACTAATAAGTATTCTAATTATGTATGCAACTAATAAGTATTCTAATTATGTATGCAACTAATAAGTATTCTAATTATGTATGCAACTAATAAGTATTCTAAATATGTATGCAACTAATAAGTATTCTAATTATGTATGCAACTAATAAGTATTCTAATTATGTATGCAACTAATAAGTATTCTAATTATGTATGCAACTAATAAGTATTCTAATTATGTATGCAACTAATAAGTATTCTAATTATGTATGAAACTAATAAGTAGTCTAATTATGTATGCAACTAATAAGTGTTCTAATTATATAACCCACAGCTAACCAGAATTCCACTAATTATGTATGCAACTAATAAGTATTCTAATTATGTATGCAACTAATAAGTATTCTAATTATGTATGCAACTAATAAGTATTCTAATTATGTATGCAACTAATAAGTATTCTAATTGGGTATGCAACTAATAAGTATTCTAATTATATAACCCTCAGCTAACCAGAATTACACTAATTATGTATGCAACTAATAAGTATTCTAATTATGTATGCAACTAATAAGTATTCTAATTATGTATGTAACTAATAAGTATTCTAATTATGTATGCTACTAATAAGTATTCTAATTATGTATGCTACTAATAAGTATTCTAATTATGTATGCAACTAATAAGTATTCTAATTATGTATGCAACTAACAAGTATTCTAATTATGTATGCAACTAACAAGTATTCTAATTATGTATGCAACTAATAAGTATTCTAATTATGTATGCAACTAATAAGTATTCTAATTATGTATGCAACTAATAAGTATTCTAAATATGTATGCAACTAATAAGTATTCTAATTATGTATGCAACTAATAAGTATTCTAATTATGTATGCAACTAATAAGTATTCTAATTATGTATGCAACTAATAAGTATTCTAATTATGTATGCAACTAATAAGTATTCTAATTATGTATGAAACTAATAAGTAGTCTAATTATGTATGCAACTAATAAGTGTTCTAATTATATAACCCACAGCTAACCAGAATTCCACTAATTATGTATGCAACTAATAAGTATTCTAATTATGTATGCAACTAATAAGTATTCTAATTATGTATGCAACTAATAAGTATTCTAATTATGTATGCAACTAATAAGTATTCTAATTGGGTATGCAACTAATAAGTATTCTAATTATATAACCCTCAGCTAACCAGAATTACACTAATTATGTATGCAACTAATAAGTATTCTAATTATGTATGCAACTAATAAGTATTCTAATTATGTATGTAACTAATAAGTATTCTAATTATGTATGCTACTAATAAGTATTCTAATTATGTATGCTACTAATAAGTATTCTAATTATGTATGCAACTAATAAGTATTCTAATTATGTATGCAACTAATAAGTATTCTAATTATGTATGCAACTAATAAGTATTCTAATTATGTATGCAACTAATAAGTATTCTAATTGGCTATGCAACTAATAAGTATTCTAATTATGTATGCAACTAATAAGAATTCTAATTATGTATGCAACTAATAAGTATTCTAATTATGTATGCAACTAATACGTATTCTAATTGGGTATGCAACTAATAAGTATTCTATTTATATAACCCACAGCTAACCAGAATTACACTAATTATGTATGCAACTAATAAGTATTCTAATTATGTATGCAACTAATAAGTATTCTAATTATGTATGCTACTAATAAGTATTCTAATTATGTATGCTACTAATAAGTATTCTAATTATGTATGCAACTAATAAGTATTCTAATTATGTATGCAACTAATAAGTATTCTAATAATGTATGCAACTAATAAGTATTCTAATTATGTATGCAACTAATAAGTATTCTAATTATGTATGCAACTAATAAGTATTCTAATTGTGTATGCAACTAATAAGTATTCTAATTATGGATGCAACTAATAAGTGTTCTAATTATGTATGCAACTAATAAGTGTTCTAATTATATAACCCACAGCTAACCAGAATTCCACTAATTATGTATGCAACTAATAAGTATTCTAATTATGTATGCAACTAATAAGTATTCTAATTATGTATGCAACTAATAAGTATTCTAATTATGTATGCAACTAATAAGTATTCTAATTATGTATGTAACTAATAAGTATTCTAATTATGTATGCTACTAATAAGTATTCTAATTATGTATGCTACTAATAAGTATTCTAATTATGTATGCAACTAATAAGTATTCTAATTATGTATGCAACTAATAAGTATTCTAATTATGTATGCAACTAATAAGTATTCTAATTGGCTATGCAACTAATAAGTATTCTAATTATGTATGCAACTAATAAGAATTCTAATTATGTATGCAACTAATACGTATTCTAATTGGGTATGCAACTAATAAGTATTCTATTTATATAACCCACAGCTAACCAGAATTACACTAATTATGTATGCAACTAATAAGTATTCTAATTATGTATGCAACTAATAAGTATTCTAATTATGTATGCTACTAATAAGTATTCTAATTATGTATGCTACTAATAAGTATTCTAATTATGTATGCAACTAATAAGTATTCTAATTATGTATGCAACTAATAAGTATTCTAATAATGTATGCAACTAATAAGTATTCTAATTATGTATGCAACTAATAAGTATTCTAATTATGTATGCAACTAATAAGTATTCTAATTGTGTATGCAACTAATAAGTATTCTAATTATGGATGCAACTAATAAGTGTTCTAATTATGTATGCAACTAATAAGTGTTCTAATTATATAACCCACAGCTAACCAGAATTCCACTAATTATGTATGCAACTAATAAGTATTCTAATTATGTATGCAACTAATAAGTATTCTAATTATGTATGCAACTAATAAGTATTCTAATTATGTATGCAACTAATAAGTATTCTAATTGGGTATGCAACTAATAAGTATTCTAATTATATAACCCTCAGCTAACCAGAATTACACTAATTATGTATGCAACTAATAAGTATTCTAATTATGTATGCAACTAATAAGTATTCTAATTATGTATGTAACTAATAAGTATTCTAATTATGTATGCTACTAATAAGTATTCTAATTATGTATGCTACTAATAAGTATTCTAATTATGTATGCAACTAATAAGTATTCTAATTATGTATGCAACTAATAAGTATTCTAATTATGTATGCAACTAATAAGTATTCTAATTATGTATGCAACTAATAAGTATTCTAATTGGCTATGCAACTAATAAGTATTCTAATTATGTATGCAACTAATAAGAATTCTAATTATGTATGCAACTAATAAGTATTCTAATTATGTATGCAACTAATACGTATTCTAATTGGGTATGCAACTAATAAGTATTCTATTTATATAACCCACAGCTAACCAGAATTACACTAATTATGTATGCAACTAATAAGTATTCTAATTATGTATGCAACTAATAAGTATTCTAATTATGTATGCTACTAATAAGTATTCTAATTATGTATGCTACTAATAAGTATTCTAATTATGTATGCAACTAATAAGTATTCTAATTATGTATGCAACTAATAAGTATTCTAATAATGTATGCAACTAATAAGTATTCTAATTATGTATGCAACTAATAAGTATTCTAATTATGTATGCAACTAATAAGTATTCTAATTGTGTATGCAACTAATAAGTATTCTAATTATGGATGCAACTAATAAGTGTTCTAATTATGTATGCAACTAATAAGTGTTCTAATTATATAACCCACAGCTAACCAGAATTCCACTAATTATGTATGCAACTAATAAGTATTCTAATTATGTATGCAACTAATAAGTATTCTAATTATGTATGCAACTAATAAGTATTCTAATTATGTATGCAACTAATAAGTATTCTAATTATGTATGTAACTAATAAGTATTCTAATTATGTATGCTACTAATAAGTATTCTAATTATGTATGCTACTAATAAGTATTCTAATTATGTATGCAACTAATAAGTATTCTAATTATGTATGCAACTAATAAGTATTCTAATTATGTATGCAACTAATAAGTATTCTAATTGGCTATGCAAGTAATAAGTATTCTAATTATGTATGCAACTAATAAGAATTCTAATTATGTATGCAACTAATACGTATTCTAATTGGGTATGCAACTAATAAGTATTCTATTTATATAACCCACAGCTAACCAGAATTACACTAATTATGTATGCAACTAATAAGTATTCTAATTATGTATGCAACTAATAAGTATTCTAATTATGTATGCTACTAATAAGTATTCTAATTATGTATGCTACTAATAAGTATTCTAATTATGTATGCAACTAATAAGTATTCTAATTATGTATGCAACTAATAAGTATTCTAATAATGTATGCAACTAATAAGTATTCTAATTATGTATGCAACTAATAAGTATTCTAATTATGTATGCAACTAATAAGTATTCTAATTGTGTATGCAACTAATAAGTATTCTAATTATGGATGCAACTAATAAGTGTTCTAATTATGTATGCAACTAATAAGTGTTCTAATTATATAACCCACAGCTAACCAGAATTCCACTAATTATGTATGCAACTAATAAGTATTCTAATTATGTATGCAACTAATAAGTATTCTAATTATGTATGCAACTAATAAGTATTCTAATTATGTATGCAACTAATAAGTATTCTAATTGGGTATGCAACTAATAAGTATTCTAATTATATAACCCTCAGCTAACCAGAATTACACTAATTATGTATGCAACTAATAAGTATTCTAATTATGTATGCAACTAATAAGTATTCTAATTATGTATGTAACTAATAAGTATTCTAATTATGTATGCTACTAATAAGTATTCTAATTATGTATGCTACTAATAAGTATTCTAATTATGTATGCAACTAATAAGTATTCTAATTATGTATGCAACTAACAAGTATTCTAATTATGTATGCAACTAACAAGTATTCTAATTACGTATGCAACTAACAAGTATTCTAATTATGTATGCAACTAATAAGTATTCTAATTATGTATGCAACTAATAAGTATTCTAAATATGTATGCAACTAATAAGTATTCTAATTATGTATGCAACTAATAAGTATTCTAATTATGTATGCAACTAATAAGTATTCTAATTATGTATGCAACTAATAAGTATTCTAATTATGTATGCAACTAATAAGTATTCTAATTATGTATGAAACTAATAAGTAGTCTAATTATGTATGCAACTAATAAGTGTTCTAATTATATAACCCACAGCTAACCAGAATTCCACTAATTATGTATGCAACTAATAAGTATTCTAATTATGTATGCAACTAATAAGTATTCTAATTATGTATGCAACTAATAAGTATTCTAATTATGTATGCAACTAATAAGTATTCTAATTGGGTATGCAACTAATAAGTATTCTAATTATATAACCCTCAGCTAACCAGAATTACACTAATTATGTATGCAACTAATAAGTATTCTAATTATGTATGCAACTAATAAGTATTCTAATTATGTATGTAACTAATAAGTATTCTAATTATGTATGCTACTAATAAGTATTCTAATTATGTATGCTACTAATAAGTATTCTAATTATGTATGCAACTAATAAGTATTCTAATTATGTATGCAACTAATAAGTATTCTAATTATGTATGCAACTAATAAGTATTCTAATTGGCTATGCAACTAATAAGTATTCTAATTATGTATGCAACTAATAAGAATTCTAATTATGTATGCAACTAATAAGTATTCTAATTATGTATGCAACTAATACGTATTCTAATTGGGTATGCAACTAATAAGTATTCTATTTATATAACCCACAGCTAACCAGAATTACACTAATTATGTATGCAACTAATAAGTATTCTAATTATGTATGCAACTAATAAGAATTCTAATTATGTATGCAACTAATAAGTATTCTAATTATGTATGAAACTAATAAGTAGTCTAATTATGTATGCAACTAATAAGTGTTCTAATTATATAACCCACAGCTAACCAGAATTCCACTAATTATGTATGCAACTAATAAGTATTCTAATTATGTATGCAACTAATAAGTATTCTAATTATGTATGCAACTAATAAGTATTCTAATTATGTATGCAACTAATAAGTATTCTAATTGGGTATGCAACTAATAAGTATTCTAATTATGTATGCAACTAATAAGTATTCTAATTATGTATGCAACTAATAAGTATTCTAATTATGTATGAAACTAATAAGTAGTCTAATTATGTATGCAACTAATAAGTGTTCTAATTATATAACCCACAGCTAACCAGAATTCCACTAATTATGTATGCAACTAATAAGTATTCTAATTATGTATGCAACTAATAAGTATTCTAATTATGTATGCAACTAATAAGTATTCTAATTATGTATGCAACTAATAAGTATTCTAATTGGGTATGCAACTAATAAGTATTCTAATTATATAACCCTCAGCTAACCAGAATTACACTAATTATGTATGCAACTAATAAGTATTCTAATTATGTATGCAACTAATAAGTATTCTAATTGGGTATGCAACTAATAAGAATTCTAATTATGTATGCAACTAATAAGTATTCTAATTATGTATGCAACTAATAAGTATTCTAATTATGTATGCAACTAATAAGTATTCTAATTATGTATGCAACTAATAAGTATTCTAATTATGTATGCAACTAATAAGTATTCTAATTGGGCATGCAACTAATAAGTATTCTAATTATATAACCCACAGCTAACCAGAATTACACTAATTATGTATGCAACTAATAAGTATTCTAATTATGTATGCAACTAATAAGTATTCTAATTATGTATGCAACTAATAAGTATTCTAATTATGTATGCTACTAATAAGTATTCTAATTATGTATGCTACTAATAAGTATTCTAATTATGTATGCAACTAATAAGTATTCTAATTATGTATGCAACTAATAAGTATTCTAATTATGTATGCAACTAATAAGTATTCTAATTATGTATGCAACTAATAAGTATTCTAATTGGCTATGCAACTAATAAGTATTCTAATTATGTATGCAACTAATAAGAATTCTAATTATGTATGCAACTAATAAGTATTCTAATTATGTATGCAACTAATACGTATTCTAATTGGGTATGCAACTAATAAGTATTCTATTTATATAACCCACAGCTAACCAGAATTACACTAATTATGTATGCAACTAATAAGTATTCTAAGTATGTATGCAACTAATAAGTATTCTAATTATGTATGCAACTAATAAGTATTCTAATTATGTATGCTACTAATAAGTATTCTAATTATGTATGCTACTAATAAGTATTCTAATTATGTATGCAACTAATAAGTATTCTAATTATGTATGAAACTAATAAGTAGTCTAATTATGTATGCAACTAATAAGTGTTCTAATTATGTATGCAACTAATAAGTATTCTAATTGGCTTTGCAACTAATAAGTATTCTAATTATATAACCCATAGCTAACCAGAATTCCACTAATTGTGTATGCAACTAATAAGTATTCTAATTATGCATGCAACTAATAAGTATTCTAATTATGTATGCAACTAATAAGAATTCTAATTATGGATGCAACTAATAAGTATTCTAATTATGTATGCATCTAATAAGTATTGTATTTATGTATGCAACTAATAAGTATTCTAATTATGTATGCAACTAATAAGTATTCTAATTATGTATGCAACTAATAAGTATTCTAATTATGGATGCAACTAATAAGTGTTCTAATTATGTATGCAACTAATAAGTATTCTAATTATATAACCCACAGCTAACCAGAATTACACTAATTATGTATGTAACTAATAAGTATTCTAATTATGTGTGCAACTAATAAGTATTCTAATTATGTATGCTACTAATAAGTATTCTAATTATGTATGCAACTAATAAGTATTCTAATTATGTATGCAACTAATAAGTATTCTAATTGGGTATGCAACTAATAAGAATTCTAATTATGTATGCAACTAATAAGTATTCTAATTATGTATGCAACTAATAAGTATTCTAATTATGTATGCAACTAATAAGTATTCTAATTATGTATGCAACTAATAAGTATTCTAATTATGTATGCAACTAATAAGTATTCTAATTATGTATGCAACTAATAAGTATTCTAATTGGGTATGCAACTAATAAGTATTCTAATTATATAACCCACAGCTAACCAGAATTACACTAATTATGTATGCAACTAATAAGTATTCTAATTATGTATGCAACTAACAAGTATTCTAATTATGTATGCTACTAACAAGTATTCTAATTATGTATGCAACTAACAAGTATTCTAATTATGTATGCAACTAACAAGTATTCTAATTATGTATGCAACTAACAAGTATTCTAATTATGTATGCAACTAACAAGTATTCTAATTATGTATGCAACTAACAAGTATTCTAATTATGTATTCAACTAACAAGTATTCTAATTATGTATGCAACTAACAAGTATTCTAATTATGTATGCAACTAACAAGTATTCTAACTGGGTATGCAACTAATAAGTATTCTAATTATGTATGCAAGTAATAAGTATTCTAATTATGTATGCAACTAATAAGTATTCTAATTGTGGATGCAACTAATAAGTATTCTAATTATATAACCCACAGCTAACCAGAATTACACTAATTATGTATGCAACTAATAAGTATTCTAATTATGTATGCAACTAACAAGTATTCTAATTATGTATGCTACTAACAAGTATTCTAATTATGTATGCAACTAACAAGTATTCTAATTATGTATGCAACTAATAAGTATTCTAATTATATATGCAACTAACAAGTATTCTAATTATGTATGCAACTAACAAGTATTCTAATTATGTATGCAACTAACAAGTATTCTAATTATGTATGCAACTAACAAGTATTCTAATTATGTATGCAACTAATAAGTATTCTAATTGGGTATGCAACTAATAAGAATTCTAATTATGTATGCAACTAATAAGTATTCTAATTATGTATGCAACTAATAAGTATTCTAATTATGTATGCAACTAATAAGTATTCTAATTATGTAAGCAACTAATAAGTATTCTAATTATGTATGCAACTAATAAGTATTCTAATTATGTATGCAACTAATAAGTATTCTAATTGGGTATGCAACTAATAAGTATTCTAATTATATAACCCACAGCTAACCAGAATTACACTAATTATGTATGCAACTAATAAGTATTCTAATTATGTATGCAACTAATAAGTATTCTAATTATGTATGCAACTAATAAGTATTCTAATTATGTATGCTACTAATAAGTATTCTAATTATGTATGCTACTAATAAGTATTCTAATTATGTATGCAACTAATAAGTATTCTAATTATGTATGCAACTAATAAGTATTCTAATTATGTATGCAACTAATAAGTATTCTAATTATGTATGCAACTAATAAGTATTCTAATTGGCTATGCAACTAATAAGTATTCTAATTATGTATGCAACTAATAAGAATTCTAATTATGTATGCAACTAATAAGTATTCTAATTATGTATGTAACTAATACGTATTCTAATTGGGTATGCAACTAATAAGTATTCTATTTATATAACCCACAGCTAACCAGAATTACACTAATTATGTATGCAACTAATAAGTATTCTAAGTATGTATGCAACTAATAAGTATTCTAATTATGTATGCAACTAATAAGTATTCTAATTATGTATGCTACTAATAAGTATTCTAATTATGTATGCTACTAATAAGTATTCTAATTATGTATGCAACTAATAAGTATTCTAATTATGTATGAAACTAATAAGTAGTCTAATTATGTATGCAACTAATAAGTGTTCTAATTATGTATGCAACTAATAAGTATTCTAATTGGCTTTGCAACTAATAAGTATTCTAATTATATAACCCACAGCTAACCAGAATTCCACTAATTGTGTATGCAACTAATAAGTATTCTAATTATGCATGCAACTAATAAGTATTCTAATTATGTATGCAACTAATAAGAATTCTAATTATGGATGCAACTAATAAGTATTCTAATTTTGTATGCATCTAATAAGTATTGTATTTATGTATGCAACTAATAAGTATTCTAATTATGTATGCAACTAATAAGTATTCTAATTATGTATGCAACTAATAAGTATTCTAATTATGTATGCAACTAATAAGTATTCTAATTATGCATGCAACTAATAAGTATTCTAATTATGTATGCAACTAATAAGAATTCTAATTATGGATGCAACTAATAAGTATTCAAATTATGTATGCATCTAATAAGTATTGTAATTATGTATGCAACTAATAAGTATTCTAATTATGTATGCAACTAATAAGTATTGTAATTATGTATGCAACTAATAAGTATTCTAATTATGTATGCAACTAATAAGTATTCTAATTATGTATGCAACTAATAAGTATTCTAATTATGTATGCAACTAATAAGTATTCTAATTGTGTATGCAACTAATAAGTATTCTAATTATGGATGCAACTAATAAGTGTTCTAATTATGTATGCAACTAATAAGTATTCTAATTATATAACCCACAGCTAACCAGACTTACACTAATTATGTATGTAACTAATAAGTATTCTAATTATGTGTGCATCTAATAAGTATTCTAATTATGTATGCTATTAATAAGTATTCTAATTATGTATGCAACTAACAAGTATTCTAATTATGCATGCAACTAATAAGTATTCTAATTGGGTATGCAACTAATAAGAATTCTAATTATGTATGCAACTAATAAGTATTCTAATTATGTATGCAACTAATAAGTATTGTAATTATGTATGCAACTAATAAGTATTCTAATTATGTATGCAACTAATAAGTATTCTAATTATGTATGCAACTAATAAGTATTCTAATTATGTATGCAACTAATAAGTATTCTAATTGGGTATGAAACTAATAAGTATTCTAATTATATAACCCACAGCTAACCAGAATTACACTAATTATGTATGCAACTAATAAGTATTCTAATTATGTATACAACTAATAAGTATTCTAATTATGTATGCAACTAATAAGTATTCTAATTATGTATGCTACTAATCAGTATTCTAATTATGTATGCTACTAATAAGTATTCTAATTATGTATGCAACTAATAAGTATTCTAATTATGTATGCAACTAATAAGTATTATAATTATGTATGCAACTAATAAGTATTCTAATTATGTATGCAACTAATAAGTATTCTAATTGGCTATGCAACTAATAAGTATTCTAATTATGTATGCAACTAATAAGTATTCTAATTATGTATGCAACTAATAAGTATTCTAATTATGTATGCAACTAATAAGTATTCTAATTATGTATGCAACTAATAAGTATTCTAATTGGCTATGCAACTAATAAGTATTCTAATTATGTATGCAACTAATAAGAATTCTAATTATGTATGCAACTAATAAGTATTCTAATTATGTATGCAACTAATACGTATTCTAATTGGGTATGCAACTAATAAGTATTCTATTTATATAACCCACAGCTAACCAGAATTAGACTAATTATGTATGCAACTAATAAGTATTCTAAGTATGTATGCAACTAATAAGTATTCTAATTATGTATGCAACTAATAAGTATTCTAATTATGTATGCTACTAATAAGTATTCTAATTATGTATGCTACTAATAAGTATTCTAATTATGTATGCAACTAATAAGTATTCTAATTATGTATGAAACTAATAAGTAGTCTAATTATGTATGCAACTAATAAGTGTTCTAATTATGTATGCAACTAATAAGTATTCTAATTGGCTTTGCAACTAATAAGTAATCTAATTATATAACCCACAGCTAACCAGAATTCCACTAATTGTGTATGCAACTAATAAGTATTCTAATTATGCATGCAACTAATAAGTATTCTAATTATGTATGCAACTAATAAGAATTCTAATTATGGATGCAACTAATAAGTATTCTAATTATGTATGCATCTAATAAGTATTGTATTTATGTATGCAACTAATAAGTATTCTAATTATGTATGCAACTAATAAGTATTCTAATTATGTATGCAACTAATAAGTATTCTAATTATGTATGCAACTAATAAGTATTCTAATTATGTATGCAACTAATAAGTATTCTAATTATGTATGCAACTAATAAGTATTCTAATTATGTATGCAACTAATAAGTATTCTAATTATGTATGCAACTGATACGTATTCTAATTGGGTATGCAACTAATAAGTATTCTAATTATATAACCCACAGCTAACCAGAATTACACTAATTATGTATGCAACTAATAAGTATTCTAATTATGTATGCAACTAATAAGTATTCTAAGTATGTATGCAACTAATAAGTATTCTAATTATGTATGCAACTATTAAGTATTCTAATTATGTATGCTACTAATAAGTATTCTAATTATGTATGCTACTAATAAGTATTCTAATTATGTATGCAACTAATAAGTATTCTAATTATGTATGAAACTAATAAGTAGTCTAATTATGTATGCAACTAATAAGTGTTCTAATTATGTATGCAACTAATAAGTATTCTAATTGGCTTTGCAACTAATAAGTATTCTAATTATATAACCCACAGCTAACCAGAATTCCACTAATTGTGTATGCAACTAATAAGTATTCTAATTATGCATGCAACTAATAAGTATTCTAATTATGTATGCAACTAATAAGAATTCTAATTATGGATGCAACTAATAAGTATTCTAATTTTGTATGCATCTAATAAGTATTGTATTTATGTATGCAACTAATAAGTATTCTAATTATGTATGCAACTAATAAGTATTCTAATTATGTATGCAACTAATAAGTATTCTAATTATGTATGCAACTAATAAGTATTCTAATTATGCATGCAACTAATAAGTATTCTAATTATGTATGCAACTAATAAGAATTCTAATTATGGATGCAACTAATAAGTATTCAAATTATGTATGCATCTAATAAGTATTGTAATTATGTATGCAACTAATAAGTATTCTAATTGTGTATGCAACTAATAAGTATTGTAATTATGTATGCAACTAATAAGTATTCTAATTATGTATGCAACTAATAAGTATTCTAATTATGTATGCAACTAATAAGTATTCTAATTATGTATGCAACTAATAAGTATTCTAATTGTGTATGCAACTAATAAGTATTCTAATTATGGATGCAACTAATAAGTGTTCTAATTATGTATGCAACTAATAAGTATTCTAATTATATAACCCACAGCTAACCAGACTTACACTAATTATGTATGTAACTAATAAGTATTCTAATTATGTGTGCATCTAATAAGTATTCTAATTATGTATGCTATTAATAAGTATTCTAATTATGTATGCAACTAACAAGTATTCTAATTATGCATGCAACTAATAAGTATTCTAATTGGGTATGCAACTAATAAGAATTCTAATTATGTATGCAACTAATAAGTATTCTAATTATGTATGCAACTAATAAGTATTGTAATTATGTATGCAACTAATAAGTATTCTAATTATGTATGCAACTAATAAGTATTCTAATTATGTATGCAACTAATAAGTATTCTAATTATGTATGCAACTAATAAGTATTCTAATTGGGTATGAAACTAATAAGTATTCTAATTATATAACCCACAGCTAACCAGAATTACACTAATTATGTATGCAACTAATAAGTATTCTAATTATGTATACAACTAATAAGTATTCTAATTATGTATGCAACTAATAAGTATTCTAATTATGTATGCTACTAATCAGTATTCTAATTATGTATGCTACTAATAAGTATTCTAATTATGTATGCAACTAATAAGTATTCTAATTATGTATGCAACTAATAAGTATTATAATTATGTATGCAACTAATAAGTATTCTAATTATGTATGCAACTAATAAGTATTCTAATTGGCTATGCAACTAATAAGTATTCTAATTATGTATGCAACTAATAAGTATTCTAATTATGTATGCAACTAATAAGTATTCTAATTATGTATGCAACTAATAAGTATTCTAATTATGTATGCAACTAATAAGTATTCTAATTGGCTATGCAACTAATAAGTATTCTAATTATGTATGCAACTAATAAGAATTCTAATTATGTATGCAACTAATAAGTATTCTAATTATGTATGCAACTAATACGTATTCTAATTGGGTATGCAACTAATAAGTATTCTATTTATATAACCCACAGCTAACCAGAATTAGACTAATTATGTATGCAACTAATAAGTATTCTAAGTATGTATGCAACTAATAAGTATTCTAATTATGTATGCAACTAATAAGTATTCTAATTATGTATGCTACTAATAAGTATTCTAATTATGTATGCTACTAATAAGTATTCTAATTATGTATGCAACTAATAAGTATTCTAATTATGTATGAAACTAATAAGTAGTCTAATTATGTATGCAACTAATAAGTGTTCTAATTATGTATGCAACTAATAAGTATTCTAATTGGCTTTGCAACTAATAAGTAATCTAATTATATAACCCACAGCTAACCAGAATTCCACTAATTGTGTATGCAACTAATAAGTATTCTAATTATGCATGCAACTAATAAGTATTCTAATTATGTATGCAACTAATAAGAATTCTAATTATGGATGCAACTAATAAGTATTCTAATTATGTATGCATCTAATAAGTATTGTATTTATGTATGCAACTAATAAGTATTCTAATTATGTATGCAACTAATAAGTATTCTAATTATGTATGCAACTAATAAGTATTCTAATTATGTATGCAACTAATAAGTATTCTAATTATGTATGCAACTAATAAGTATTCTAATTATGTATGCAACTAATAAGTATTCTAATTATGTATGCAACTAATAAGTATTCTAATTATGTATGCAACTGATACGTATTCTAATTGGGTATGCAACTAATAAGTATTCTAATTATATAACCCACAGCTAACCAGAATTACACTAATTATGTATGCAACTAATAAGTATTCTAATTATGTATGCAACTAATAAGTATTCTAATTATGTATGCAACTAATAAGTATTCTAATTATGTATGCTACTAATAAGTATTCTAATTAAGTATGCTACTAATAAGTATTCTAATTATGTATGCAACTAATAAGTATTCTAATTATGTATGCAATTAATAAGTATTCTAATTATGAATGCAACTAATAAGTATTCTAATTATATAACCCACAGCTAACCAGAATTACACTAATTATGTATGCAACTAATAAGTATTCTAATTATGTATGCAACTAATAAGTATTCTAATTATGTATGCAACTAATAAGTATTCTAATTATGTATGCAACTAATACGTATTCTAATTATGTATGCTACTAATAAGTATTCTAATTATGTATGCTACTAATAAGTATTCTATTTATGTATGCTACTAATAAGTATTCTAATTATGTATGCTACTAATAAGTATTCTATTTATGTATGCAACTAATAAGTATTCTAATTATGTATGCAACTAATAAGTATTCTAATTATGAATGCAACTAATAAGTATTCTACTTATGTATGCAACTAATAAGTATTCTAATTATGTATGCAACTAATAAGTATTCTAATTATGTATGCAACTAGTAAGTATTCTAAATATGTATGCAACTAATAAGTATTCTAATTATGTATGCAACTAATAAGTATTCTAATTATGTATGCAACTAATAAGTATTCTAATTATGTATGCAACTAATAAGTATTCTAATTATGTATGCAACTAATAAGTATTCTAATTGGCTTTGCAACTAATAAGTATTCACAACACAGAGTACTTAATTCACCTCAACTTATCCGAGTGGGTGAAGATGGTATTATTTCAGTGGGTATCTTCACAGCGATTCACCAACTTTGACAATGAAGTAGCATGTCATCCTTCAACTACCATATGACTTTACGGGGAATATCTCAATACAGCCTAGTTTTCCAATCAATCGATGTTGGTCAATTATCCTATTTGTCCGACGGACATGAGGAGGGTGAAGGACAACTTTTGGAACACAATCATCTTATTGAGAATCTTGATGGAGATAGTGTTTATGTCTAACATATAATGTGATACTTAAGGTAGCAGAATAGTTTTTTGGGCACTTTTCACATTTTTTTTTGAAAATCACACGAATAGCTCCCTAAGGCATACATTGGTGTTTTTATTTTATTGAAAAAAAAATATCTTGTACAAGTAAACTGATTTTTTTCTTGTGTGCAAACAAATGGCCAAGTTTTTGTTTATCCAGTGCACACCCAACTAGTGCATCTCATTAATATGCATGGTTTACAAACATAACTGAACTGAGGGTAAATAGTTTTAAGTTGAGCCACTTTCTTTATTTGCTATTTACAGGACAGGAAGTACAGCAAAGACAAAACAATCGCTTTTGAACAACAAATTTTGAATAAACAAAAAAGTACATGAATGTACCACTTCAATGTAATTATATGTTAACAGAATAAAAACTTACAATAAATTTCTGTAATATATTTTCTTGGCTTTGTCATTGAAAGGTGTCTGACCACGGGGTTACTTTCCTAGTCCAGAAGTAATGCAGTTACATTGGAGGAGGGGGCTCCCTTTTACAAAATATGGTTGCAAACAATAAAATACGGTCATTAGTGGTGGCTATGCATTGCATGAAAATTCTGGTAACAGGCCACAAACTACATGTAAAGGTTGATCAATGATAAGAATATGCTTGGACCTGGTTTATATAATCCATTTTTCAGAGGAGTTTTCACCAAGTAGGCATACTTGTATGCTTAGGTTTTTCTAAATTCGTAAATTATGTTACATGTAATAAATCTGTCTGATAAATACTTGGTTGTTTTATCTAATGTGCTCATGCGAACAAAATGCACGGCAACGAAATAGTAGCGTGCCCCCCCCCCCCGAGCCGACGTCTTGACATCGGATAGTGGGCCAGTGTTTCACGCAAGGCAAGGGTTGACTTTTTCGTACGACTTCGGTAAAAAATAAAAGTATCATCCAAAATCTAGGTAGTTTTTATAGATGATAACAGTGAGTCCGGTTACAATTAAATTTTGAAGAGATTCATCTACAAGTATAAGACCGGAGGTTACTGCGACGGTAAAACTCTGTTTTGCGGGATTTGATTTTTAATAGCACAGGAAATGCTACATGCCGGCATACATCACTGGGTCACATTTTACAATTATTCTATTCACACCAATTAAAAAACAGGGCAGCTTCCTTCATTAATGTGCAAAATATGCAAAGAAGGAGAGGGTTGTCAGTAATTCTTTAGTTTAGTTGACATTCACTAATTATGGACAAGATAGTAAGCACGCGAAAATTTCCAAGAAAAAGAAAGCGAGGAAGAAAGAAGAAAAACGTCAAAAGAATGATCACTCCTGTCAAAAAAGAAAGAGACGATGCTGGGTTCGTACAGAACGGATTTCCCCGTCGAAACCAGTGTCAGCCATGAAGTGGGCGAAGAAAGTTTTACCGTGACACTGAGAGTCCTGTTCAAAACGTTCGAGAGATGTCTGTATCTCGCAGGAAAATATTGTTACCTTCCGACGTAGAAGAAGAAAGTGAGAGTGAATGTCACGGCCGATCGTTTGAAGACGGCGAGATTCGACTCGTTGACATGTCACTGTTGAATGGCGCCCTAGAAAAAGAGATTTGTCAATTTTGCAAAGTATCTATTGCAAAATATCTCAATAGTGGAGCGCAGGCGTCACGGTCTAGGCAGTCAGTTTGAATTTCTTTGAACGCAAGGAGATTGTATTCGATCGCAACTGAGCCAGCCGAGCTTCCCGTCATCCCGAAAGAAGGGGTCAGTTTTCGAAATAAATAGAAAGGCTGCCATTGGAATGCGAGCGACTGGAAAGGGACGGCGCGCTCTGGTGAAACTGTCAAGCTATTAGGGGTTACCTCAACCAGTAACGGGTACACCCTTTCGCCAGTATGTACGAGCTGCCTCCAGGAGACTTCGAAACTCGTGGCGTCATGCTTGAACTAATAAGTTTACAAACACAACGGCCCAAAAATAAATACACTGTATTTGCAAACACTTCAACTGCCAAGTGTAGTGTCTGTATTGTTTGTTACTCGCAAACAGAACCGCCCACTTTGCATAATCCAAGCTTTAATGAATGACGTCACCGTTCGTTATCAGCACAGACCGTCACAAAACTCCATAGCGTGAAAGAAAACGGCAAAAAAACAAAGTTTTTCACAGATATAAATGTCGGTTCATGATTTTTCCCGAAAACAACTTTCAAAGCATTTCATTTACAATTAGCCCATGTAAATTTTGCTCCTAAAACGGGAGTTAACGTTGATTGAAGTTTGAAATCATAAAAGTGCCGATTTCTCGGTGTTCGGTTTTTGGCAATTACCGTTGACCTAATTTTAAATGGCGTTTCAGTGAAGAGCGCTACGATGTCGCCGTTTAACTTTTCCTACTCTTGGATATGTTGGCTTCATATCCGTATTTGCATATTTGCAAAATTCTATTGCGTTTTTTCACAAACCTCGTGCAAACCACCGGTATACTCTAACTTTAACACCAAAAAACGTGCTTGAAATTTGTGATTTTCGGAAAGAAAAAAAAACTTAATGCAAAAAATAGAAATACGGATTTAAACTTCATGACCTTTGCTTCAAAACAGTGTAAAGTTTTTGATCGCATGAATGACTGTAGAGATGACAATTAAAATTTTATTCACGTTAGTTAAATTATCAGCCCCGCTGATTTTCAGAATCACGTGACGCTAAAACAAACACAATGTTCACAAAATATTAATAGTAGGAAAATACAAGACAAGAGCTTTCTAAACATATATAGATTGTATGGTTTCTTGTAAAATTTATTCCGATTATAGGTGTATACATTTTTCATGCAAAAAAAACTATCCTGCTACCTTAAGTCACATATACTCTTGTGTTGAAACAACCAGAATTCTAATGTTAAACCAAATACACCAACCAGTACAAACTGTATATACAACTCAATTTACTGCACGGTGAATGTGACAAAACTTAGTACATTCACCTGACTTCATCCTTGTGGTTTAATAAGTTTATAAAACCATATAACCCAACCGGTGAATGGGAGTATATTTGTGAATTCGCCGGCAATGTGAATTATATACCAAATAAGACTTCATCCAAATACACCTCATGTCGTAGTAAGCATAATTACGATTTAAAAATAAATATACCAACCAGTTCAAACTGTATATACAACTCAATTTACTGCACGGTGAATGTGACAAAACTTAGTACATTCACCCGACTTCATCCTTGTGGTTTAATAAGTTTATAAAACCACATAATCCAACCCGTGAATGAGAGTTTATTTGTGAATTTGCCGGCAATGTGAATTATATAGCAATTAAGACTTCACCCAAATACACCTCGTGTCGTAGTAAGCATAATTACGATTTAAAAATAAATATACCAACCAGTTCAAACTGTATATACAACTCAATTTACTGCACGGTGAATGTGACAAAACTTAGTACATTCGCCTGACTTCATCCTTGTGGTTTAATAAGTTTATAAAACCATATAATCCAACCCGTGAATGGGAGTTTATTTGTGAATTCGCCGGCAATGTGAATTATATAGCAATTAAGACTTCACCCAAATACACCTCGTGTCGTAGTAAGCATAATTACGATTTAAAAATAAATATACCAACCAGTTCAAACTGTATATACAACTCAATTTAATGCACGGTGAATGTGACAAAACTTAGTACATTCACCTGACTTCATCCTTGTGGTTTAATAAGTTTATAAAACCACATAATCCGACCCGTGAATGGGAGTTTATTTGTGAATTCGCCGGCAATGTGAATTATATAGCAATTAAGACTTCACCCAAATACACCTCGTGTCGTAGTAAGCATAATTACGATTTAAAAATAAATATACCAACCAGTTCCAACTGTATATATAACTCAATTTAATGCACGGAGAATGTGACAAAACTTAGTACATTCACCCGACTTCATCCTTGTGATTTAATAAGTTTATAAAACCACATAATCCAACCCGTGAATGGGAGTTTATTTGTGAATTCGCCGGCAATGTGAGTTGTGTAGCAATTAAAACTTCATCCAAATCTCAGACTAGTTTAATAGTCTGAAAGTAAAACTTATAAATCTACATTGTGGCCATCCTGTTCACTTGTAAATGTGCTAATTGCGCTGACCACCCTACAAAGGAGCGAGTAGACCATGTTAAAATCTATAAAGTTTATTTTTCAGTAAACACAATGTTACTACACTCACACCGCCACATTAGGGATTGGTCAGTTACTTCGGCCTATGGGGGGTCGGCAGATTCCATTTTGCCAGCTGTAAATCTCAGTCAAATAAAAAAAGTGGGTGACCCCCCCCACATTATATTTTAAAACTTAAAACATGCTGACCCCCTAAAAAAACAAAGAAACATTAACAGTTTTGGCTCTGACATGATTACAAAAAGTATTATATGTGCATTATATGGTTTGCCATAATTTTGACATAATTTTTTAGCGTTTGCATTTAATAGACCTTAGGAGGGGAGGGGAAACATAAAGCCAAAAAATGACTACAGAAAAGGCTGCAGGAAGGAGGGAAATCTATGCTGCTAAAGATAGTAAATAAAAGCAAAGCTGTGGAGTGCTTACTCGATAAACGCCCTTATAAGATAGGAAAAGAGGATTTGAATCTAGGCGGTTTGAACTCTTTGAAAACTAAGTTGGATTTAAAATATCTTTCATATCTTATAGACCGGGAAAGCTTTCCACCCGAAGCACAGTCTGTGCTTATGAAAACAAAGGAAATTTTTGTTGGATTTTGGTATTTTACAGAGCAAAATATGCATATTTAAAAGTTAAAAAAACAAAAAAACTATTCATTTATTTTTTCATCATTTATTTTAATTTATATATCAGCATTTTCACAAATTTAACTTTTTTGATTTGCTGAACAAAAGCTGTCACTGCTCTTTGTACTAATTGCTGTGTTGTCTTTCCGTCTCCTGTTATAATTGGATAAATCCAGTAAGTATCTTATACAATAGTGACTTCAGACTTTAAATAAAATAATCTGATATCAGCAGCACATGGACTTGGGATGTGTTTAAAACTTAACTGTATAATTGGGGTTCTAGCCACATTGCATAATCTGTTAGTTATTTGGCAAAATATTTAGCCTATAACATTTTTTGCATTAACAAATTTATAGGCAATATAGGTAATAGTTATTATTAAAAACACATTTGTACGATTAACGTTTTTATCGTTTGTTCTGAAATAAAAATTTTAAAAATATATGCATGAGCGCGTGTGTGAATTCTGAAAAAACATGATATCAAAAACAGAGTGACCCCCCCTATTCGCACAATCAAAAACAGGGTAACCCCCCTACTGATCCACCGACCCCCCTAGGCCGAAGTAACTGACCAATCCCTTAGAATGAAAACCATGACTCTTCAGCAGTATAATTTGCAAAGAGGGAATTTTCCTGGTCGGATGTGGTTTCAGACCCCTGTCCCTCTCCAGACAGCCAAAATGCTAAGTAGATTTTCAGACATTGTTCGTTTTCGACATTATGAATTACACAAGCCCGTTTTCATTATGAATTAATAATAGTTATAGCTTGAACGCTTTTTTAGCTTTATAATGTCAGTAATAAAATAGTTATTCGTAAACCCTTAGCGCTCACTTTTTCTCATAAAAAATAAAGTGACCAATCGAAAAAAAAATTACGTATACATCAGAATTTGGTTGTCGCACCGTATCTACTACGTGAGCAAAATGTCAGTATTTTGCATCGGCATTCGGCTAAAATGCTAAAATTTAGAAAGTGGCGTAATGAAAATTCTACCCTGAACAAAAATGCAAAACACTGCTTCTCCATTTCGTTCTCGGTTACTTTATTTTTTTATTATAGCTCAACAAATTAATGTGAATAGTCGATTGGGCCAATTTAACCAAATTTGTAATTTTTATATGTCAAGTGCAAATGGATAAATACGATTATTCCTTATTATTATACATCTGTCACCGTAACGCCATAAGTTGTAGCGTGCAGTACTTTTGCGGTATTTTACGAGGTATTTTCATCATATCATATATATAAATATATGAAATATAAATTCCAAACATGGAATGATTATGCGCATAAGTGTCCTCTAAATAATAAAAACAAACATGGCTGCCAAAAGAGTTTGACCGGACTTAACACAAAAAAGTTGCTGATTTTGTTCTATTTTGAATTTTGGCATTCCCACGGAAGGAAAAGATGTATAATAATAAGGTTAATACGAGAAAACTCCAAAGTATGCACTCAGACAGTACACTGCGCATCGGCCGATACTCCAGTTGTACCGTCTTCGTTCATACTTTGAGGTATTCCAGAGGCGGATACAGGATTTGTGTCATTTTACATTACGTCGGGTATTTAAGGTCATATCATGGTGACATTGTAATTACACATATAAGGCATACGATAAAACCTTTGTGGACCAGATACAAGTTTTACTACCCTCGGCCGTACGGCTTACACATCCTTGCAAACTCGGGCGCATCTGCTGCACGACTTGGTAGCAAAAGATGCATCCAGTCTATAAATATTATAAACGCACAGCTTGGAGATAGATTCTGGCTTACAAAATGTTAAACTGTTTTTCATATCAATTCAAAGGCTAAATAAGTGGCTAAATGCTTCATTGCACAACTGTTCCATGATACGACCTGACCAGCTTGACAAAAGTTTATTTAAGCTTTTTATACGAACAATAGATTGAATAACAGATTTTGTAATCAGTAATCATATTGTTCGATCAGTTTATTTTTAAAAACAAGAGGCCATCACGAAACAGAATTAACAATATTCACATAACATAACATTATATGGTACACCCCCCCCCACACACACACACACAAATGAACTACATAAACACACATTATTTGTAAATTTTTATTACACTTATTTATTTAAAGTGCTGGTACAAGCTGAACAGACCAGACTTATATACAGGCTATACTAGCTTGTGAGTTGTTAAGAGGTATCAACACAATCCAGCAATTAAGTTAAAAAATATATATATAAAAAGTATAATCAATACCAAAAATTAACTAGTACATATTACAAACAAATAAATATTGAACCAATCAGGCTGGTGATTTTTCAAAAAAACGAAAATAAAAAAAAGTTGATTGATGATTTACACTTATTTTATGTCACAGACTGCCATAAATATTACAATAACTTGTAAGAGTTATTCAAAATTGCCCCTTATTTTTTGGAATGTGCACTTCAACTCGTTCCGCCAAAATTACAGACTTGTAGGAACTGAGGTGAATGTATTAATTCTATTAGAAGCACATTATATACATGTAATACCACTTAGTTTTCTATATAATAGGTCTATGAAGTATTAAAAGAAAATTACATTTTTTGTACACAGGGTCAATAAAATAAGACTTGTTTTAACCATATGAATCACCGGTCATTTACATAAACAAATGCAATACTAATAGAACAGATATGGTAGGAGTACTACATGTTCCCATTACTGTAAAATAATTTATTTTCACTTGGAATTAATTTTCGCAAAAAGTCTTTTCAGTGAAAATTAATTTCAGCTAAAATAAAGTATATCACAGTATATAAAATATACAGAAGAAGACATTAAGTTTTAACTGAAAGCTAGAATTACATATAAATTTTAAATGGTCTTGGCATAACGCACATCACAGTTTCTCTCTTAATTTCACCTACACCAGCAACAAATTTGCCTCTAATACGTTGAACAGGCAAGAATGATGCTGGACCAGTCAACTCAAAAAGATTTCTACACCAGACTTCAACTGGTTCCCCATAGTAGTTTCTTTCTGGATGCTTTTGAAACCACCTAACTTTTGCAAAGAAAAAAGTCTGTGATTTCCCTTCAACAATGATTGACTGTGACAAATAATACTCCACAATACCAGGTCGATAAGTATTTCCAGAAGAATCAATTCTGCCTTCATCACCATGCCAACTAGCAATAATATAAGCAGATCTGCTATGTCTACACTTTTCTGAACCAAGAATCCCATGCATCAATCCACATTCCAATGTATTGTAGCACTTTACTGCTCCAGTGATACACTCTATTCACATTTTCCAATATTGTACAATAAGATTCTTTAAGGTAGTCGGTCATAGCGTCATCATAGTACTCTATGTGTGCTGCATCATTAGGGATATAGATGAAGTACTTGCGCACCACTGAGACTGTGACATGACCACTTCACCTTGAGAAAGCATTACACATTGAAAGAACAATTGGCAGTCACTAAATGTTTCTTCAAACGACACCATTTTGTTCTTATTTGGTAATGTTTCTTGAAACTCATTATTGAACAACACTGGAAGAGACAAGTCCATAAGCATTTGTGAATTTGTGAACTTTCTCATAATCTGTATTTCTATTGATTTTTGATTAGCATAGTGTCCAGATAAAACTCCATTAAGTCTCTCATATGGAAATGTCCAAAATGCATAGATCGGTCCATAATCCAAAATGCAATCAGCAAGGTAACTGTGTAAATGCATGTTAGGTGTTACTGCACTTGATCCATAAATTCTTTCAAATTCCCTACAAAATCTCATTAAGTAACTGTGAGATTTACCAACATTTGCAATGGTGAGTACAGGTGTACACAAAAGATGACATGCCAATACAAATAGACGCCAGCATTCTAATTCAGGTTTAGGCAAAACACCTTTCAATGAAAACAAAGAGAAAAATATGATCCAGTTCTTCCACTGCTCTGCTGTAAACCCACCAAAATTGCTAGCAATTTTGTGTGGAATTCTCCCCATATCTGAGGGGGTCTTTGTGCTGTCTACCTTGTGTTGGATTATTTCTAATTGCTCTTTTGTAATCTTTGATTTGTCAACCCAAATTTTTTTCATTAAGTGCTTGCCTGTTCCAAAATAAATTATGTAATGGATCAATGACATGAAATCGCACACAATCAAAATATGGTAATTCCATTAATATGGTATAACGCACACCATATTTGCTCTCAAGTTCAGTCCTACTTGATTTATTTCTTTTAGTTATTATTTCGTCAACCTGTTCCTGGTGCCTAACTTTGTTTCTGGCCTGACAAGGCTGAAAACCACCAAAATTGGGTTTTGAACCAAACTGGCCTGATGGAAATGTCTTTTCACATTTCGAACAACCTTGTTTTGCCATAAAGCTTAAAAAACCACACAGTTTCCTTGTAGCAGGTATATCTGATGCTGTACACAAAAGAGCTACTTTGAATGTTTCTGCAATGAATCGTGAGCCATGGTGAGTTGTTGACAGTCCATCACTCCACAACACTTGTAACTCTTTCACTAGTGGTTCAAGGAAGGAGTTTACATTCAGTGAAGGCTCGCGTGGTCCAGGTATCACGCCAATAAGTATGGTGTTTTCCTTTTTGTATCTTTCGCCTCGTGGAAGATTCAACATTATAGCATATACAGCACCTACAGAGAATGGTGTGTGCTTGAATGGCTGGAACCAATCTATATTGTGTTGGATAGCATAATTGTTCTTATTCATCAGGAAAGGTTCTTTATTTACATGTTGAAATTCTCGCCATATTCGTCCATCATAAACATCAGCAAGCATTCCAGTAGGCACTTTTCGCTGTCGCCACATCTCACACTTTACTGCAAAATCTTTCCTTTGCAGTAGATTCTTCAAGGAATCTGTTAAGGAAGTATAACAGTAAACCTTATGTGGATAATAGTGCATTTTACCACCTTGCAAAATCACCTCCTTGAATAAACTTGCACCACATGACTGTCTGAATTTTTTTTGTGTGTGGTTGGGATACTCAACATGGGAACACAGTTTTCGTCGTTGCACCCCATTTCTGCATTCAAAGCAATCTGCATATTTGTATATATGACTTTTTTTAGGACATACAATATATTTAGAAAACTTATCCGATAGAAGATTCATTTTTTTTTTCAACAAGTACAATGTTCCAGGAAAGAGAGTTGACAGTGCACCTAACCATGGTGAAAACCGCCCACTCACACTGAAAAATGTTTTCAAAAACGTCAGCAATACAGTAATTCCATTGTCTGAGATGTTAAAAAAGTCCAGAAATAACAGACAAAAATACATAACCAATTCAAAATAACTAGCAAGTATTTTTGATCAGCAAATGATCAGTCCACCACTACTGGTGTTTCCTGGGCAGTTTTAGCTTCTTCCAAATCAATCATTATGTCTTCTTCAGTAATATTATCCCATATTTTAGTTCGGATAGAACCATCTAGTATTGGACTCATTTCATCAGTTTCGCCTTCAAGGTAGATTTTGTCTTCTTCAAGAAGTGCTGATGATATTTCAGTATCAGTGACTAATTTATCAGCATGATCATTGCTATCTGATACAAGAGTACAGTCATCGCCCAAATCTTCAACTTCTACTACACCAGACTGTATTGAATAGTCAGCATCATCTCTGAAGACTTCATTCTTACAAGCCCACTGATCATTCAAGCTATTGTAGTACATTCCACGATGCCCTTTGAAAGTTTTCCATGTTACTGTATCATCACAATGAGGGCAATACTTTCGTTTCTTCACCATTGCACTGCAAAATAATAATAAACAATATACTCGTATTACAACAATGAATTGTCCACCAAAATATTGCTACATGTATCTAATTGGCTAACTACAAGATGGAGACAAAGACAATGATAGGGACAAGTATTTGTCCCTTCATCTGATGAAACAGAATTTTTAATAGCAAGCCATGCTTGACACAGTCCCTGTTATCAAATTTAAGACATATAGTTTTGTTTATAGTAATATACTTAGAACATAAATATGTCAGAAATATGGATACAGAAGATGATGCTTGATTATGGTGATTTTTTTAACATTAAAATGAATCTGATCGTCAAATGAGTACTTGTAAATATTGAGAAATATTGGTCTGGAAGAGCATTAATTAAAACAAAATGGCCACCAGTCAGCCATTTTAAATTGGATCTGAAAACTAAAATGATGTGCATCAAGGTCCCATAGTATACAACATTAGTAGCAAGTTTGAACAAAATCCATCCATAAACCCCAAAATCAAGTTCTGGAATGCCAAAAATGCCTCAGTTACAAGTAGTTGGACGGGCTTCAAAAATGTTATTGTGTTTTGCCAACAGTTTTGAAGTAAAAGAAGTAATGTTTCATTGCATCGTTTACTGGAATCATTTACAATAACAAGTTTTTTGCCTACAATTTAGTGTGGTTGTCAAACCATTGATTAAGCCATCATTATTATTATGTATGCTGATTTAATAGTGATAATTGTGGATGAACACATTCCAATGGATTGTTAAACGTGTACTGTAAATGTGAATTATTCATTGGTTATTTTTAATGACAACATTTTTTTTTTACATTGTTGGAAATATTTTCACTGGCGGAGTACTGTTAAATACTTTATTTTTGCTTGGAATTAATTTTCACTATTTGCGCTGAAGGAATGATTCAGTGAAAATAAAATTCAACAGATATACCTTTTTTTTCTATATTTTACATTCAACTCATCAGAAATCAGTGAAAATAAATTGCATACATAACACCCGAAAATATCATTTCAGCAAAATTTAATTCCAGCTAAAATAAAGTATTTTACATAATACATAATACTGATGAAAAGATGAGTATCTCGAGAATGAAATATTATATAGAAGAATATTGCATTCTCCTACATTTGTGGAACTCTAGGGAGCAGTATGTTGTTTGGCTTGACTTTCCCTTTATATGTCAGGGAAAATAAATGGTTTTGCAGTATTGTGAAATACTTTATTTTTATTTAGAATTAATTTTCGCTATTTTTGCTGAAAATTCAGTGAAAATAAAATCCAGCGAATAAACTCGCCAATAACCAGTGAAAACAAATTCCATACAAACATGAAAAAGGTCTTTTCAGCGAAAATTTATTCCTAAAGTATTTTATATAGTATATTGGGATCTGACCTGTTTATTTAATTTTTAGTGGTCTCAAAATGACAATGATCACCATGGGACATTTCTAATTATTTGCCTATTATTTTAGATATAAAAACAGTAAATTTAACAGAAAATACTGAACATCTGAAGAGACTATTATAATTATATATGGCAAGCCAGATAGGCCAAAAACATTTTTTTTTATCACATACATTTTTTTTTTAAATTTCCTATTTTTTTTTATTTTCTATGATTTTTGAAAATTTTCTATGATTATTTTTTTATTTTCTTGAAAAAAATTACTGTTTTTTTTTATTTTTTACGATTTTTTTTATTTTCACTTCTCCCCTAAATATTTTCTCGTTTTTTTTTTTGGCCCTTTTTTCTCTCTCTCCTTTTTTCCCTTTTTAAGCGATTGCGTGAGGGCGTTGTTCGCATGCTGTTGAAAAAGACTCCCTGGACTATCGAATATTCTTACTTGGACGACCCGCGTTGGACGATTTCAGAATCAGAATAGCCGGATTTTTAAATTACTTTTCTGTTGTACTGTGCACGCGTTCAGATGTCTACAGGTAAGAATCATGTTATTATGTGACTGTTATTGAATTTGTGGTGTGTTTTTCCTGTGGTAGTCGTTTCAGCGAATAATAACTCGCGTATAGTTTCTTTGGTCAAGTTGTTCGATGAGTTGATGAGTTGCATTCATTGAGTATACGATATGATTATATGGGATATGATGTTTTTTGAACTCTCATCTTTAAAATCATTAGTCCAGGTAATTTCTATCACCAATATTCAATGTCTCTATGCATGTGTGTTCTTCTTGTAAACCTTGGTCGAGACTAGCCCTACGTTTCGCGCTGTGTTGATCCGATGAAAGTAATTGACAATGCCCTTATCGGGGCCCCTACACGGGTGTGGTCAATATAAAACCCGACCCATTTCCACATCGGCGTTATCCCCACCCCACGCTACTCCTACACAGATAACCTGGGTGATGTGCTAGTTCGGAGAACATTAACTGGTATTGTTAATTTCAATACTCGGTATGTGATAATGCTTTCGATTACTATCAAGTATGGTTCCAAGAACTGTTACTTGTATTTCAATGTATCACATGAACTGGTTTGTGTATTGGGGAGCAGGGGATGAAAGTTATACTACTTGTGATAATACCTACAACTTTTTTTTTACTTTTAGTGTCACTTTTACCTTGCCCGTATCATCAAAGATGGAAAGATATATTAAAGGAAAAATTTGTGTTCGGCGTTTTCGTCATCATTGTTGTCGTTGTTAATAATTGTTATTGTGTGCACAGTAACTTTACTAATTCTATACCGAACTTTATCAAACACCTTATTCATCAGTATAAAGTTTTCCCGTAGTATGAACGACAGATGTCCTGTATCATGCAAAAATTGAGAAAATCTGATAAAATATTTTGACTTTCTACTTGACTGATCACTGGTGATATACATTCAAAGGTCACTGATCTCAGTGGAAATATGCATTGTTGTATGTGTGTAATGAAACAAATCATTTATCTTGTATTAATATCCTTGGTAATGTATCTCCCAAATCCCATGGGAATACTAGACTGGGTTTCAATACCAACTCATGGAGAGAGTTTTTGCAAAGTCTGATACACATTTGCAAACCTACCAATAAAATCTTTACGGAAAACAAGATGTCAAGCTAATAGAAAATCTGTTTAGTCCAAAGTTATCAAATCAAAAACAATACATAATAAAAAATACATACGCAAAACGTTGCATCCACATTTTAAAAAGAAAATTATACTAAAATATATGTATTCTGTATTTGACAAACAGTCCATTCGACAAATGAAAATCAAAATTCACAGGAATTTGTTTCAGCTATTAGAACAGAATGATAGAGCTTTTATAATACAAATTTAAAAAAAGCACTTTAAAAACAAAGATTGCAGTGTTTAAAGATTCTTAGGAGGCAACAGTCCTGTTGACTTCTCTCTCCACTGGACACCAACTATTTAAGTTGATTTGCATACAAAGCAGAGCTTGCAACATGATAGCTATTGATAGAGGGCGTTGTTTTACTTTTCAAATAATACAATAGTCACACAATGAATATAATAACGCAGTTCATATTTGTCTCAGTGAATCATTAATTTTTGACAGACACCTGTACAAAATAATTGGACAAAAGCCAGCTAAGATTTTCTGTTATCTTGCATGTTTTATGAATCTATTCACGTCTAAATGCTGCATTATTTTTCTGAGATGAGGCATTTGTTTTTTATACTAAAATATCTGAATTACTTTGAATAAAGCTGGAAATTATGTCCCTTAAAATAATTAAACAAATTAGGCACCAATGTTTTTGTAAGATATTTACATCAATCAAGGACATTCGATAGAGTACTTTCCCACTGTTTTTTCAACCCCAAAACTTGTTTGTATTCAAAATTAATTATGACAATGCATATTTATATTGAAACAAACTATGATAAAGGGAATAATATTATATAACAAAGGGCAAGTTCACCAGAGTATAAAAATAATTTTGTGCCTGATGTATGATTATAAATTGGTTTTATACTGTCAATGTGATGGTTCCACTGAATAATATGTTTCATTTATTGTATGTACAGGACTGTATGTACAGGACACAAATATTGCCACAACTGTGGTGAAGGATTAATTAGTAACAGCAAATTCTGTTCTGGGTGTGGCACTAAGGCCTCAACAGGTATGTGATATTCACCTTGATATATCTCAAGTTATCATCAAGTTTATATATCATTGAACTTTGCTGATGTCATCCCTATACATCTTGTTTTATTTTCAGTCACTATGCTTTGGCCTAAATTTTTTTAGCCATAAAATGACATATAGTTCATACATTGACATCAAAGACATCCAGGAAGAAAAATAATGTCAAAAACATAACTGTGTGAGTTATGCTTGCAGGCCATAAACAAATCAACTTGTTAAAAAATGAGCTGGTATTTGATAAGCTCGTGACTATTCAGGACATATCAACAAAACTAACAATTTTTTTCTAACAATTTATTATTGGATGTTGACAGGACTTAATATAAGGATATAAGTAAGAACCATATTTGTTAAGGTATGGTTAATCAGATTGTATGCCTATCTTGTATGCAACTAATAAGTATTCTAATTATATACCCCACAGCTAACCAGAATTCCACTAATTGTGTATGCAACTAATAAGTATTCTAATTATGCATGCAACTAATAAGTATTCTAATTATGTATGCAACTAATAAGAATTCTAATTATGGATGCAACTAATAAGTATTCTAATTATGTATGCATCTAATAAGTATTGTAATTATGTATGCAACTAATAAGTATTCTAATTATGTATGCTACTAATAAGTATTCTAATTATGTATGCTACTAATAAGTATTCTAATTATGTATGCAACTAATAAGTATTCTAATTATGTATGAAACTAATAAGTAGTCTAATTATGTATGCAACTAATAAGTGTTCTAATTATGTATGCAACTAATAAGTATTCTAATTGGCTTTGCAACTAATAAGTATTCTAATTATATAACCCACAGCTAAGAAATAATTCATTTCCTTTCGGTAAACACGATCTGATAGTTTCTGTAGCTCGTATCGCCCATAATAAATAAAAAATATGTGGATTATCTCTATCCACGGCATACACGAGTAATACATTCGAGGTTTGACGACATCCCCATTCGAACACTGCTCGATAGTTATTGTAGCGTCGGTTTTGATCGGCACCTTTAATTAGTATCCGCTTGGCGTTAACTTTTATCAAAACACACCAGTTATTTTGATTACACGCGGCCGTTTTAGCCTCGTCTTTGTTTACTGCCATCGATACGATTAGGGGCGGTCCACACGAAGAGGCATTAGGAATTCCCGACATGCACGAAACGTGTCTAGATATTGGCAGAAGACGTTCACTATCCTCTCTATCGATACTACGTGCAATTTCGTCAAGAAGTATAATTTGAAGGTCGTTCTCGATTAGATAGTCTACTTTTTCCTGTATCAACATGTGCAAATGACCCAACCTTAAATCGAAACCTTTCTGGTGATAAATGTAAGCTATTGCGAACACAGCTTGAGTGTAAGTCATTTGATTCGATTTGTTTTGTTTTTCTTTAACACCACCACCACCACCACCACCACCACCACGACGACGACGACGACGACTGTGACTATTGTTTTGCCATTGGGCTTTCGTTTTAAGTGTATTTTTCGATATCAAAACTTGACCGGGAAACGTCGGGTGAGTATAAATATCTTTCGGTGACATACACACTTTTGCAAGAAGTCTTGGTACAGGACACCACTCCACCACAATATACGCGTGACAAGCGTCGTTGCCGCCGCTACCCCCCAGTACGGCGGTGGAGCCTTGATTTATCGAGTAAAGCACGTTTAAAAAATCGGAATCGTCCGCGGACGATTCCCTGTATTTAATTTGTTGCGAACGGTATGGCAATAAGATGGACCAATTACTTTCAGAGGTATTAACCGAAGACATCGTTTGTAAAATATGAGTAAAAACTGTATTCACTATACTAATTTATATAGTACGTTTATTATTACGAATTGTTCGGGAAGTAAAACCTTCATGTATATTTTATCGTATTTATACAATTTAAATAACACACCCCACCCCACCCCCACCCCCCCCCACCCCACCGAATGAAAACTACTGTAATAGTACAAATCTCCGGAATGTTGGGCACGACCACTCATCACTATATCGATGATAAACACTCGTCGAGATGTTCAAGACTATGTGATTTGTTTTTTTCAATGCGATGCATGATTTTATTGAAATTATAATTGAATACACTCGTGGAATTAATTCGTAACTAAATCGCTGTCTATCGGTTGTTCGTCGGGATTACTGCGTTCTTCCGAATCTTCTAATAGTACGCGTGTTAAAGTATTCGTGAGTTCAATACGTCGACGTCTTTCTTTGTCCAGTTCTTTTTTGTATAATTTCAGTTCAGTCAATTTACGTTCTACAAACTCGTCGTATTTGGATTCCGTATCAATCTCGTAACATTCGTAACAGAAGCCTTCCGAGTCTTCAAAGCCAATTCTTTGACAACCGGTCGTTTTACATTTACTAAACCGTTTAGCTACTCTAAATCCGGGCTAGAAGCTAGAACAGCTAGAACAAAAACCGAGATTTTCTCGGGATCCGTACAAGTCACACCCTTGACGTTTACATTTCTGTGAGTTCTTTTTAGTCGCAGCGTGTAAACTTGCCGCGTAACAACGTGTACAGAATCCATCCGTATTCGATGATCCGAAATATTCACAGCCTTGTCTTTTGCACGTTCGCTTCTTCTTCTTGGAAGCTGAACGTTCGTAACATTCGTGACATAACGAACCCGTTGCTATAGATGTGAAATAATCGCAACCGTTAGTAGAACACTTCACGGGTAAGATAGCACTCGCCATGATGATTTCGTTCACGAATGATTTTGTGTTGTTAATACGAGTTCTTTTTTATACGTTTTGTTTGCAGATACGACATCGACGACGATGCATGAGTTCATCGTGACCGCACGACAGTGATTTGAAGCGTTCGTAATCGTGCAGACCGGTCGCCTGCACACATCGGAACATAAAGAATACCACTTCTTCCATGGGATCAATGTACTCAATCCTCCTCCGACGACGACGGCGGCTTCTCACGGTCGTCTGTAGACGAAGTCCCTGGAACTCTTCGTTAAACCAATTGACAAGATCGTGATGTAATTCTAGAAGGGATGTATTGCCGTGTAAACTGCGCCTGCATTTCAGTATCGCGGCTACAGTTCCTTTCATGCGCGAAAAATCACGCAATAAGTCAGTTCTCGTGGCCAGAGATAATAAGAGAGTTGCCACCAGAGTTACACGTTCCACGTCGTCGTCGTCACTAGTGTTATCGCGGCGATCTATCTCGACGTGAACTATTTCACGGAGAGCTGGATAAATTGTACCGTTATCTGTCATGAGTCGTATTAAATCGACCGGCGGAGAATGCTGCGACAATATCTTGTTCAATAAAAATCTCCCCTTCTCTAAGGATATCATCGTGATCTATAAATATCCAACCAAAAAGCGAAGTTAATATTCATTCACGGGATGGAACGCTACGTTACTCCCCCAATAAAAAATTCGGATCTTTACGATCTGTGGAATAAACACGTACGTTGTTTCTGGACTAAAGATGAAATTAACATAACTTCTAGCGACTTGCGAGAATGGAACGATTTAACGCCCGACGAACGTCATTTTTTTAAATGTATATTGGGTTTCTTTGCCAGCACCGATATTATAGTAAGCGATAATTTAGCTCTTCGGTTTTTAGCCGATCCAAGAATTTCGCGAGAAGCGCGATGTTTTTATAGTTTTCAAATCGCTATGGAAAACATACATTCAGAAACTTACATCGAGCTGTTAACGGCCTACGTACCGGAAGAGAAGGAACGTAACGAGCTCCTGTATTCAATTATTTCGTGGCCGTGTATAAACGTGAAATCTAGATGGGCTGTCAAATGGATGAATGACGAGTTTGCGACTTATGCTGAACGACTAGTTGCGTTCGCTGTAGTTGAAGGAATAATGTTTTCATCGTCATTTGCTGGCATATATTGGATTAAGCAACGTGGACTGTTAGCCGGTCTCACACAAGCAAATGAATTTATTTCTCGTGATGAAGGTTTACATTGCACGTTCGCTTGTACGATGTATGGAAAAATAAAACCGCGTTACCCGATACCAAAGTTAGAAAGATAGTCTTAGAAGGATGTGAAGTTGAAAAATTATTTGTTAAACACGCTCTGCGTAAACCTCTCTTGGGTATGAATTCTCATTTGATGGAAACCTACGTGAATTTCGTCACGGACAACTTATTGACAGACTTAGGTTATGAAAAAGAATTCGGTGTCAACAATCCATTCCCATTCATGGATAATATCTCTATGCAAGGCAAAACAAATTTCTTTGAAAGGAGAGTCACTGAATACACGCGTCTGACTGGCCATGGTTTTACCACTTCAGTCGAATTCTGATATATTTGTTTCTTTCTTTCACCATTTACGAGTAGTATGTGTAACGATTAATGTCACATTGTTAACATGATGATGATGAAATATATTAAAAGGTTTCTCGCAGCGCCGGTGACTTGGTGTTTTCGATCAAAAATACTCCGAATTGTAATCGCACTTACCCTGACATACGCGATACTAGCGTTCATATTCGCTAAATATTATACTGTAGAACGATGGCAGATATACGGTAGTTGTCATAAACGGTACTGGGTTGTGGGATTGAACAAATGTAAACGTAGAACAGAGGGTGTGGACGTTTACACGCGATGGTTAATAGCTACGGGTATACTGTCGACAATTATATCTATCGTCGTTCCGTATGTGGCGGAATGGAAATGGGGAAATATACATTCCGTTCACGAATTGCTTTCATTGATACAATACCACAAAAATATATGTCCGACCAAGCTCGACTGCGTTGACGAACAACGGGTATTAGAATTAATGTTAGATTACCACGACGACGACGTCGTCGTTGTACGGCGACTAGATCATAAGTTTTCGAAATCTATGCAAATTAGAGCGAGGAGATTGGAAATCGTCAAACACGTATGCTCGTGTCTAGTTGTCGAATTATACATGGCAAAGAAAAATAAACGCTACGTTCTATTTGCGACATTATTATTACTCGTATTAGTAGGCGGGATATTATTACCTTCAGTATCCGCTGCGATAATTATGCGAGACGCGATGTGGTTCTTTCCCGTGTTCATAGCTACAATTGGAATGTACATATGTCCTCTGCACGCTCTCTGTATAAGTATTCCATCGTCTGTTACGTTTAGTACCACATACTCAATAATGTTTCTGTTACCGACTATTTCGTGGGTATCGTCATCTGTGATGGCTATTATTATTTCATACAAACGTGAATGTATAGACAAAATTTCTTTCGTAAAAAAAAAATGCAAACGACTAGGTTTGAATAAAAGCGAATTCGATGTAGCGTTGTTTGTAGCAGGGTACGATGCTCATTTGTTTCGATAGTCGCGCCAACTCAACATGAATATAAATACGGGGGGCCAGGCAAAAACAAAACTGCGTTCAATCAAAAATGTTACCGACACAAGACGTGACCGGTACACTGACGAAATTCCAACAAATATGTACTACAATCAAATTGTCTAGCGAAGAAGCTTACTTATCCAAGATTGAATTGACTACAGGTAATTTATTTATTTACTATGTTCTGGGGGAGTGAGGAGGAGGAGGATGAGGAGGTGGTGGTGGTGGTGATGATGAACGACTCGGACGATAAATTAAATTATATAATTCATTTAATTGATTGCAGGTGTTGATAAAGATAATGGTATCGTACGAATATGTATTCCATTAAATCTACGATGTTCGATTCATGATGATCGTGGCGATATACCCACTTCGACGACGTGTAGTTTATGTAACGTGGGTAATAAACATTTCTCCGTACACGTCGACATACTTGGAGAACACGGGACGTCCACCGCACAGTTATGGTTAAGAAATTTGAAACGTTACATCGAAGGATGGAAATACAAATGGCATATTGAAAATAACAATATACTCTACTTATCGACTCGAGCTGCTACTGCAACTCCTGGATCGTTTATAGTCGTATCTCGGAAAGCTCGAGAAGTAATGGAACATTTAAAGAACGTAGTCGAGGCACATCGACAACTGACAACTGAATTAGTAGATAATACTTGGATGAAATTGGAATGCATGAAAATAGGTCTTCTCGAAATTTTAATCCCTGCCGCTTATAAAACAATATACCCGTTACACGATTCTGTAGGACGTGCTTGGATTAAACAATGTGTTTTTTTAATCGATAAGTATCTATATCGGAAAATGGATTTGACATTGCAATACACGTGTCCAGCGTCCCTACTGGATAAGGAAAAGCACATCAAACAAACAATTTCATTAATAGAGTCTGATAGGTATATTCCAAGCGTCATCCGGGACTGCGCGACTTTTCCATATGCAAGTTTGAAAAGTATCATTGACGAAATGAAAGAACTCAATCTTCATTCTACGTCCACGTAGCCGTTCACTCCATACAGTCGACTGTATCTTTTCAAAGGTGGACAAAATGTATCGTATTTTTGAATTTCTAGAGCTTTTTCGAATACGTCCTTCATAGAGGCTCCGTTTATTCTGACAAGAGAGTATAAATATTCGTAATGATTGTGATTTAATCGATATACACTGATCCTGTAGTTCAATCGAGTCAAATAATGTACTACTTCAAAAATCACGAAACCCGCTACCGATGACAGTGTTACGACCATATGGGGAATTCCTGGCACTAATGCCAAAACGGTGCATAAGACGAAGATCGTCTTCACGGCGATCACCGCCGTGTTAATTCGACTTATCAACGCAATACTTTTGGAGTAGGCCATGCACGTCCTGTGCAAATAATCTTCGAATAGTTCGACCGATTGGAACACTTGTAACGCCACCATTGTAATGAGAGTCATCGTCACATCGACTGGTAAATACATATATAATTGCGTCACGTGGTATCCGGCTGCAGTGACGCAATCGTATGAGTCACGGCTAGTAAAAAAAAAAACCAAAACAAAAAATGGATGAGTCATCGCTATATCAGTTTAGTTTTTCTCTTCCACGTCGGGCCGCGCAGGAATCATAGACTGCTCGAGGTCAGACCATGTAGACTTGTTGCCGCCGGCCACTACCAGAGAGACGGACGGACGGACGGACGAATGGAGGGTTGAGCCTATTAGCGGAGTAAAACTATATATTTGTAATAGGGGGATTTTTGATTACTTCATTTGCCTTATGAACCTGCTCGAGGTAAAACGTCAGGCCAGGGAATTGGCTCGAGAATTCATCGAATATAAAGTCAATACTGCAGCCGTGACGCCACGACCTTGTTGCGTAAATGCCGCCACTATAAGACGTATTGCGGATGAGATGACCGTAGTGGAGAACAAATACGGATCACCGGGAAATCTGTTATCACGATGCTTCATAGACTATAACTTATACAAAGAATGTGTAAACAACATATTCAAAAACAGACCCGTCAATTGGGTTAGAATTATTACGCTGTACTGGTTTAGTGGATGTCTTGCTAAAGTACGACCGATAGGCGAACATTACGTTATTATGGAATGGCTTCTCAGATACATCGATGAACATCATCTACCCGAATGGATATTATCAAAAGGAGGATTCGATAACATGACTAAAACATTGTTAACCGCAAATTACAGTTCATTGATCGAAACGTTTTTAATGATTGTCGTGTTCATACTTATGTACTATTACATTCTCAAGAAAGAATAAAATTAATATAACTGACTGAAATCTCGTTGCATATTGATATCTATTCTTGGCGGTCTGGCACACATGTTTTCGGAATAATCGTAACTCATAACGAATGTTCCTATTTCTTTATATAAACAAGGTACATTGAAATCTAATTTACTGTACCTACAGAAACCCTCGCATAAATTAGGAAGATAATCTTCTTGCGAAAACATCAGAGACGGGTAGGCGTAATTGAATGCCGAATTTCCACCATTGCTTTTCATTCCAACAACGTAATACATTTTAGTTCCCGAATATATTGTGTCTACTATATGTTTGTTCTTCTCAGTCACGACGGGAGGCTTAATGGGAGAAATATCCATTTTTCCCGAATACTGGCACGTTATTAATGGTAAATGCGACCCGTTGTATAATTCCAGTCCGTTAAATGATTTCATAAACCCAATGGGAATAAAATATGTACAGAATAATTCGGGTGAATGAATTAAACTCAAAATAAGTTCTATGGAATTATGAGACCAGTGTTTGTTGGCGAATGCTAAATATGATTTAAAATCTGAATTCTTATCGGACTTTTTCCAGCGTGCAGTAGTCTTTTCAAATATTATTTTCGATTTAATTATATCTTGAAGTAATTTCAACGGGACTACGATTTTGAAATCCTGCCTAGGTCCAATTAATTTATTTTTGTTCGTACTGGGCAGTACGCGAGCTAGTTTATGTGACGGATCAAACCGTGCTGTAGTTGGTCCTGTATACAACAGAATGAAATCTCCGGTATGAAAATTGTCGTTGATTTCTTTAGAGAAAAACTTATTTTTGCATACCAAATCGTGCGTGTGTATTCTCGTTGTTCTATTATCTAGACCTAGAGAATCAATTTCCAATTCATTTATGTACGCGGGACCCTGTGTTTGTCGGTATTGATATTTCCACGGTTCTACGTGACGCGCCTGTTCGTACGGGGGCGCATTAAGCGGACAATCGTATACCATCCATCTTGGACGTTTCACCAAATCGTAATAACTACTGACTGTTTGTTTTCTTTTTTTGGTCGGGAATAAGATCTCCATCAATTACATATAAAATTTACTACTAGTATGATTTCTTTAATATATTCAGAATAAAACAACACACTCACGCGGATAGAGAGAGAGAGAGTAAGTATATATATATATATATATATATATATATTATCTAATTTAATTCAAAAAAACAACAACAACAACTAATGGATACGTTCACTATTAGGTTGGCATCTGGGGAAGTGAAAACATTCGCGCTCAAACATTCGCTTAAAGATATAATCCATAACGTATACAGTGACTATTTTGTATCATACAGTCCAATTATAAGGGAAGTTTTGAGACGATGCCGCCGTGCTACTGTGAATCGCGACGAAACGTTATGTTGTCGTTTACTCGACGGATTACATTCAAAACATGGGAACTACAATACTACAGTAACGGACGACAGTTACGATCTCAGTCAACTCGTAAGCGTATTAGAAAATGTAATTCAGACACCCACTATATTGGAGTGTTTGATGTTACTCTCTGATATCGTATACAAAACAGAATTTGGTGAAATCAGACTCGTCGGTATGAAATTGGATCCCCTCACTAAATACGGATTTGTGACTAGATACTGGATATTCGATCGAATCAATCGCAAGTATGGTAAATTTGAAGTGGACGGTCACAGAATACCTTCCATGGCTCTGGAAGGTTTAGTCGACAATGAAATATCGATGCTACCATCCAGAGGACGCGTTCTGTGCGAGGCCGAATTCCCTCTACCATCTATACTCAATGATACTAATATATCATTAAGTATTAGCTCCATCATGACTGATGAATTCCACTTAACACTAGTATCGAAAGAAGGAGAAGAAAAAAAAGTGTACACCCTAATGGATTCACTTCAAGATAAAGTGACGTCGATAATGAACAGACGGCATTTCGGTACACCCAGTGCAATAATTAGGGAAGGCTTGAAATGTTGCGATAATTTTGTTGTTACACCTTTAATATCGGATGCTATCGAATCGCTAGTGACTTTACACGGCGATAAAGACGTTACGTTCACCGATAATTCAGCTGATTTATCTATTCTGTTAACAATCCTGGAAAGTTTAGTAGTACACAAGACACCAACGATCGTCAAAAAATTACTCGTATTGGATAAATTAGTATGTAAAAGAGGGATGCTGGAAATTCGTTGGTGCAAATCGCGATCGCGATCGAATATATATTGGGTTTTCGATAGGCTGAATTCTACTTATGGCACATTCGAAATCGATCACTATGAATCACCGGGAATTGCGTTCGACAATTATAACAGAAATCCGATCGTAATGTCATCGTCCAAAGGCAATCGATTATTTTTGGGATGTGTACCAATCACGCCTTAGTAAACTTAACAGCTTTTCCTCTGTTGTAATTGTGTTTCACCATTCGTCCCACCACCTTCACCGTCACCGTCTACATCGGCGGCAGCGGAACTACTAATACTACTACTAGAGGGAAGTTCCCCGTCGTAATATATCATATCTTGCGCTACAGTGGACGTTGACGGTTCGTACTCGACCCACAGCGCGTACATTAAACTGTGATAGAATATTAACACGATCGATCTGATAATCCAACAAGTGTACAGTACGGTTGACCATTCGTAACCGACTTTATTAATGGGACAATTTCGTACATCGCGTCGAGCTGGATTAGTTTCCAAAATACTATTCAGACACTCGTCGCGATTCGAGGTTAGACACGATGGAAACAAATTGTTTCCATCGAATGCGCATGGACCACTGAGTAAAAACAAACCGTTTTTAATAAAATCCATAAAGGCGAAACATATAGACGAGACTGTAATCACGTGATTAACGAACGAAAGAGCTCGCTCGAAAGAACTACTTCGGTATCGTCGTTTCGTATTTCTCGACAACAGTAACAGAAAAGTGCCGATGCTAAAAATAACATGCATGGCCACCAGCTTATCATAACGTAGGTATCGGTAAATGGTAGTAATTCTACGATTTCCCTCTTGCCGTATATGCAAGAGTACCGGTAGAACACCGCACGGGATATAACGAAATACGCACATAATCAAATAGTACAAAGCGGCACCGGATTCACCCACTCTATTTATCGGGCACCTATCCACTGCTTCTTCTTCTTCTTCTTCTTGGACTTTATATCGTCCAGTGGAATGACATACGCTTAGGTGATTCACCACGTTAAACAGAAACGAGAAATTCGCAGTTACAAATAGGATTATACAGCTCACCCAGGCACATTTTGAAAACACTCGAAGAGTTACTTTATCGTTAGTTTCGTACGCCTGACACGCTATTTTCACGCATAAATAATAAACGATAGTCGGCAATATAATTTGCCAGTCAACTAGTGGATAAATGTCTGCTTGTAATAGTACTTCTACGAACCAAGTTAACGTCACGAGTAACAATATCACCGTAGATAAAGATCGTTCCCTCATTTAAAAGTACTCGGTCATTATTTACGCAAATAATATCAAACTGCCATTGGTATTTCGGTGAAAAGTTTCCCTTCGCCAATAATTACAAACGACCGTGAATGTTTCTACACTCCGTTACATGCCATATTAAAATCTTTCATGAAATTCGGATCCCAACCCGCTTTTTTAAAAATCTTGTTCATTTCGGATTTCTTTAACATGTCCGTTACACTAATCGATCTAGTAAGAGTGCTGCCTTTGAATTTATCTCTCGTTAATCGACTGATAATATTCTTTTTTAACGTCATGTGACGATGATTACGATCTTCACGTTGGATCACTAATCGGGGAGGACCAGTGGTGTGGCAGATTTTCCAAGGGTTCGAATTGAAATATTCGTGTAAAATTGCGTTTCTTTTATTGGCCCAATTAATTTGTTCGGGTATAACGATCACTTGCATGAATCTAATTTCTGGAGCGAGTGTACCAACACCACCACCACCATCACCACCTCCACCACCACCACGATCTGTTGATGATGGATTCGGCAGTAATAGAACAGTACCCGATTCTCTGGTCATCCACGGTAAATTGCGAAAGTGCAAAAGCATAGTTCTGTAATAGTGTTCTTCGTGTGAAAATAACTTCGCGTGTAAACCTAATTCCAGGTCACATTCCCGGACGTCCACGTAAATAATTCCCCCGCCGACATGGATGGGAATGTGAGCGTACGCGCAATCTTTCTGGTTACTATCATCAATTTGTGTTAGCGCGAGATCGTAAGTACCGAATTTAATCGTTTTCTTTATAGAACATCTTACGAGTTTCGACGATGGAAGTTGATTTAACCTAACTTCTATCCATTTATTGCTCGTCATGATTTCTCTCTCTCTCTCTCTGTACCAAGATTGTCATAAATACTATAATAGTAATTTTGTCGGGTGCTGGGAATCAGCCACCCTAAATATCAAATAGTAAATCGTTTTCAGCCACAAGGCGGGGGGGGGGGAGGAGAGATCCGTGGTCGGGTATGGGGAGAAACTACACGAGTCTTAGTGCGTATGGAATTAACAAATAAATCAATTTAATCAATAGCATATCGATATCATATAACACGTCTTAAATCTATACTTATGCGCACAAGTTAAGGTCCCTACACTAATACTAAATGTAACATACAGGAAGGAATTCATTTGGTCGTCACCAATGTCAGTTATAGTCATAAATACAGCAGCAGTTACAATTAATGTATACGATATCAGTAACAAATACATCAGTGCGATTACGATATACAATGTCAGTTGTCAGTCACTTCAAGGCAGAACAGTCTCGGTGCAGATCAACCTCCTATATAGATTGACGTAGTCAGTCTCGACGATCCGGGGCATATGATCACCGAGTTCCATAGAGGATAGTATGTGAACTGTAGTATTCTGTCATTCAGGGAGCCTAGCATGATACCGGAACTTCAAGTCACTGTCTGGTTAGTCTTTAATCTAATGGACGAGAATTCTTCCACTGACACACTTCATGCTCAACAATTGACACAATACTGCGTTTTGGAAGTACTGAACTTACTTCCAATCGAATAGCAGAAACTGTCTCAGTGAGAACTAGAGCGCAAAATACCAATGTGTGGACACAGCGACTGCCATTGAGCAGGAAAACCCAAAGCCCAAAAAGAAAGTGCTCTTCTAACAGCACTACTATACTGTACTGGCCCCCAAAACAAAGGCCTACTCATTAGCATAACAATGCCTAATACATCTTCACCTCAACTATGTGGGCACCTGGAATTACAGTGCTACCCATAATATGACAAATTTCTATAATAACGGTCATGCAGCGCTATCGGTAGTGGTAGGGAAACAAATGAGTTTTGTTTTTTATATAACTTACAAGTGTGGCCCCAGTAACAAACGTCGTCAAAATAAAAAAAATACGACAGATTTACAAACTATATTGAGAAACTAAGTCATCGTTAACACCAATCATATCATGTCGAGTGTGTCCCGACTCTCACAAACTGTATCATGATATCGTACTAATATTGAGAAACTAAGTCATCGTTAACACCATATTAATTTATGTAATAACGATCATGCAGCACTATCGGTAGTGGTAGGGGGAAAACAATGAGTTTTTTAACTTACAAGTGTGGCCCCAGTAACAGAAATAAAAATACGACACATCTACAATTAACTACGATAGATCGCCTTACTATCCCGAAAATTTTCTGCGACGAAACACGTCCTTCTGTATTATACGGAAGACAATGCTCCACTCGCAAATATACCGAAGGCTTCAAGGGTTTAATGGGAAGGAGTTCTCCGCCAGTCGTGTTTGCCGTTGAAAATCCAGCGGCCAATTGGGACGTAGCATTGACTATGAAATGAAGCGTCGATAGTCGAATATTATACGAACGGTACGATACGCGAATGTCATTCGCAGAGGCAGCTAAAAAGTACGACGCGCTCCTACGACCGGTGGGAGGTAACCGTGTCGTGTGGCGCATATTTAACGAAAAATTGATCGGAAAAATAGAATTCGTTTCTCACGCACACCTTATTAGCGACAGCGTGAAATGGGTACCGGTCGATCCGCCGCCCACTCTAGATCCAGAATATATGTCTTGGGAAGTAGGAGGAGGAGGAGGAGGAGATCGCACTAATCACATTCTCGATCGTATGACTATCGTTAATAAATTTACGACTCAAGTCAATAGACGACTCATGAGAAAATTCACTTCGGAATATTACGATCCATCCAGCAATGTGATCGACGTGGAAGCGTGTGCGCGCAGATTAGGTGAAGACCGATGTCGACTGGCCGAAACAATTTTTAAAACGTTTGAATGCTGCGAAATTTTTCAATCAAGCGGTTGTTGGCTATCGCCAAAAAATACCACTTACAGAACAGTAGCTATCTGGAAATACGCCGGGCTTCGACCCGTCAATTTATTCTCGCATCAAGGGAATAACATCGAAAGACATGTAGTTAGACATCATCCCATGAGATGCGAATTATTTTTAACCAATCATTCTAGATGTTGCAGACCTTCTCATTTGTGTTACGGTTCATGTAAAGCTAATACCCGTGATATGGAATTGAGACGTGCAGTCAGTACGTTATTGTCACTTCTACCGCAGGGTAATACTTGGAAGGAAGTTCGCAAACACGTAGACGATCTCTCGAAACTCGTTTCCATCACGTAGCGTTGAATTAAATTCGACTATTACTAATAATACTTACTGTACACGGTTGTCAGATGCTGCTAACAGGAAAAATGGTACGCATCCATTCGGGTCACGTGTTCAATCATCGGAGGTTCGTTTTCAGTACACGAATTAAAGTGTAAAAAAAAGCGATTAATGATTAATATTTGCGACGCGACGAATGTTACGCAATTAGCAACTTATAATGAGCCTTTACCCAGATTTGAGTAAACTAGCTCTGAAAGATATCACTCGCGGTTGTCAAAAAGTCTCTAGCCTGACCAAAATTTCGACGTCGCAACAAGTATCACCATGTCAAACGATCGATTCATTTCTCGAGGCCGTGTACAAAATAACCAGTCAAGCCGATTGTTTGACTCTCCTACAAGTCAATGATATGGTCCGTCATCAACAACCTAGCGACAGGTATGGGAAATGTATGTCTGTGGGGGACATCGTTACGAATATGGTAATGGACATAAAAATTTTATTTTGTACGGTATTTATTTGAGACCCTATGAATTCGTCTCTAATTTGGTCAGTAATAGCGATCCTCTTACGGACGACGACGACAGCAGCAGCAGCGACCGGTCGTGGATAGATTGCCTCCACGATACTCGCGGTGTGGATAAATTTTATACACTGGATCACGTAGATGGTGGAATGAGTTTAAATTCGGGTTATTTTGAAAGGCCCGATTGTCTCCTGGTTGCATCGCCGGAATTCATGAAAGACAGATGGATGGAAATAAAATCCGACTTGAATGCGGGAAAGTGTATCGACCTAGTTAACATGGGCAGAGTGGGATTCCAAGCTTCCGTATTTCTTATCGGACGACTAAGGACGTTGACGAAATATGTTAGCAGGACGTGTAACAGCAACGTGACTCTGTTGACTGAAAGCGTGAATCACAGCGTTTGTAAAATTCCCAAGAGTATCATTAACGACAGCATTCGTTACGTGACTAACGCCACACCGAATCCCGGGATCGCTTACTTCGAGAGTATTGTCCAGTATTTGAAAAAACACTACAGCTTTGACATCAAAGGCGACGGACTGGAACGGTACTTATTGACACTGAACTGGAGTTCGTATAATGCTAGAGTATTTTTGGCTAATGATGACATTAGTCATCAGGATCTGGAAGACGAAGAGCAGCCAGTGGAAAGAAAAACTGTCAGCCAATTGCTCAATTCTTTAAATGCGGTGGTGGGTGGACACGATCTCCTGACACATCCCAATCTCAAAGATATACTCGTCGGGTTACGGTTCAGTTGTAGAATTAAACAATGTGAAACTAGGTTAGCAACTCAAGATGCACTGATTTGTCATCTGGTTAAAGACCATGGCCTAACGGAAGAACAATTGGCAGAAACGAGAGCGTTAGATACTTGCAAAACGTCAGATTTTTATCGGTTTTTCGATGAAAAAAAAAATGGCTGCAGCAAAACCCGAGATTAAATAATCGGGAAACTTTCGCAACCATCAGTAATCCTACTGAAAAATGTAACGAGTTCGTCAAATTACACTTACAAAATCAAGTGAAATACCGATACATAGAACAAGAAATAACTTGACTCAAAGACTGCATGCACAAGTGTAGTGACGACCCTCCCATGCAATCGGCATTGAAAGTAGCTTACGATAGACGGTCGATGCATGCGCGTTACGGACAAGGATGTATGATTCCACAACAACAGTTTGATAGCCTACACACGATGTGGCTAGAGGTTTTGAGAAAACGAATGCAAGAAAACGACGCCGTCGCTGCTTACCAGCGCGATTGTCAAGAGTACATTGACAAATCACCAGCGTGGACTACTATGCAGTTAGCCGAAGCAGATTTCCATAGTTCTGTTGAAAGGTGCGACGGGTTAGATGTGAGCCGAAGTAGCGACGATGTTCTAAACGTTCATATCGCAAATCCCGATCCGCAATACGGAGGGTTTCGTAGTTCCGTTATTGCCGATAGAATGATCCGTCAGGTTTATGGTCACGGAAACGATTCCTCGGCAAAATCTTCGCTGCTGGAAAGAGTAAACAAATGTCAAATGAACGATATTCCACATCCGGAAGACGATCGTCGTCGTGAATTCACGACAGTAATAAAAAAACGATCCAATGAAGAATACGATAACGACGCTGCTGCCACGGTGGCTAGTGAACTGCTGAAAAATAAATTTCAAAAAAAGAAATGGAATGATGATGATGATGATGATGACTGGTCCAGACCACCCGAATTACTATCGACATCGTCTGCTAATAGTAGTATCAAAACAGTATGATCTCCACTTAGTACGTCGTCGTCGTCTGATAAAGAATGGTCGTGGGGTCACATTGGCGGCAGCGACGACGACGATAGACGTACACCCGAATCTAAACACCGTCCACCGGGAATGTTATTGAAATCTCCATTTAGTAGTAAGTCGTCGTCGTCGTCGTTATTTCAACGACCGCATAAATCACGACGAAATCTAGGTACAGTTTATAATAAACAACTACATTGGAAAGATGTAAACCCGACAGCCACGGGTTTAGTACTAGTCGATCCCGAAAATGGAACGAAAGTACACAAATCCGATTGTTTTCAGAAAATATGCGATTTGAATAATTTGGCGACATCGCCGCACCATACTCAGTCAACCATACTCAACTTGAAAACAGAAACAGTACTATTTTTCGAAGATTCGTTTAAGCTAAGTGCTAAAGGTCTCGCATATCTACAAGATGAAATCGCGAATAGATTTGTCCGCCCGGCTCTGAGAGAACCTCGTAATACTTCGGAACTATGGGCTAATTTTATTAAGGAATTATTCAAAATACTCAATAATAATTCTAACGGGGAACTCAATGCTTTTTTTCGTAAAAGATATTACGAACGTGGTGATCCCTATCGAGTAGTTGCCAGCGTTGATCCCGATAAAGCTTACGATAACTTAAAACACTCGACTAACGATAATAATGATTCGTCTTCGTCGTGGGGATCTAGACCGTGCGTTATTTGTCTCGAGACATTAGGAGGAGGACGTGAATTGCAGGCAATTAACTGTCAAGAACTATCGCAGAGATCTGAAATGGGCGGGAATCCAACAGATAACGAATTGATTTCTTATAAATCGAGTGAAAGAAAACCGGGTTCCGCGTCGTGGTCCGGATGCCATCTATTTCACGACGTATCTCTACAAGAATTAATACGAGCTGCAGCGATGGCGACATCTACCGCTGAACTGAAATGTCCCATATGTAAAGTTATTGTATTTGACAGGACACACCTCGACATTATTCAAACAAAAATTTATTCGCTAGGTCGTGACGACATCCGCGTCACTCGGGATACGTTCAATGTGAAGACACCTATTGTAAAGACACCTTACTTCAATACAAATCATCCCGGACGGGGAGGAGGAGGAGGAGGAGGAGATAACGACGATTTGAAAACGATAAAAATGCGTGTACAACGTGCCCTTGAACGCCCGGCGTTAAAACTGGACAATGTGACAAGCCCTTACGAATTAGAATCATTGAAAGAGTACGCTCCCGTCTATGTTGATCCACGTCAAGTTGATGCGATAGCCAACAAATTATCATTGTCACGTAATGTCGACGGCGGCATGATGTACAAGGCTAATTACGATATGCAATACGATGATATCAATATACACGCAGCACCTGTATTTTAATAATAATAATAATAATAATAAAGAGAGTTTGGTTTGTTTGTTTTTTCCAATGAATATATTTGAGTCGTCTTGTGTATATAAGCCGCACACATCAATAATAATAATTTCATTCATTCCAAAAAAAAAAAAATGTCAGTACAGTACAAGGTTCCGTGTGTGTTCAATACACGTTTATTAAATGATATACGACGTTCGGCTTTAGATGATAATATCGAAAAGGCTATACCGACTGAAAAGTTCGATGGAACGTGTGTTTATGTCCATGAATATAATGGTACGTTTTTTGTTTTTGTTTTTGTTTTTTTTTGTTTTTTTGGGGGGGAGGGGGGGGGTTTCTATGTGTGTTTTATAATTGCTGATCAGTTTTATTATGAGCTATAATATTATTATAGGTCGTCCGTGGTTATGGGCACGTTTCGAACGAAGACCGCGGACTAAATGTGCAGCTAAGAAATACGATTTAAAACCCGTACCCGATAACTGGATACCGGCGAAAGGAGTGCAAATAATTGACTGAAAACCACAACCGGATCGATTTGGTCACATACTAGGTATGTATTAATCGCCATCGTCGTAAGATGATGATTCATGATGTTGTATTCATTTCGATGATGACATGTATTATTATTATTATTATTATTATTATTATTATTATTATTATTAGGTTGGGTTCCAGTCGAGAAAGAGAACAGACAATATTGCTGGCATATTAGCACCGTTGACATGGCTCAAGGAATTGCCATGGTTTTAAAACCAACTGATCAAGGCAACCAAGTAACTATAGTCGAATTATCGGAATTACTAGAACAGACGCTTGAATTGATTGGAACGAAAATTAACGGGAATCCTTATGGTTTGGGATGTAAGACAACTCCAGTTCATTTTCTCGTTCCACACGCCGGTAATAGTAGTATCGTTAAAAGATCGTTTCGACTACCGTTAAGTTACCCTCTACTCAAATCGTGGTTTGAAGATTTCCATGAAGGAAGGGTGGAAGGTATTGTTTGGTATTGCGAAAATCAACAACTCTACAAGTTAAACAGACATCATTTGGGATTACCGTGGCCACCTAGAGACACACCGCCGTACCTCGCCACGAAACCAATTACATTTAACACGGACGTCTCAATGTACGGCGAGGATCATTTGTTCGACTCTACTTCAATGTTCTCACTACTAAGTCAATTTCATGGAAAACATTTCGAACAGTTGAAATATGTGACTACTCATTTGGAAATAAAAAAATGATAATTTTTATTCAATATATATTTAGTACGTAGCGCTTATAAACCCGTCCCTATTACACGGTTGGAGTAATCTCATAAGTCCCAGAGTATTCGTAGAAAAATCTATCCAAATATTATAATACTGAAAAAAATGCGATACAATATTTGCACGTCTGTCGTAATCGAAAAGACACAATATTCTATCGGAAATTAACATTCCTTTCATCGGAGATAAAGCGAACATATGATCAGCAGTATATGAAAAACTATCTGTAAAGTTATTATACTTTATTGTCGACCGTTCGTATTGTAATCGGATTTCTTTCCATTCGTTATCATGATCGTCGTAACTGAAACATTTAAGACTTAATTCGTGTCGGGATATTCCACTTATGGGTTCTATACACACGAGACAATTTAAAAAAGGGACATAAAATAGAGATGGAAAATAATGTCCTATTTGTATATCCGGGTACGGAATATACTCGGTACGCGTCACATTGAAATCTCTAACGTTTAAGTCGATCACACACATGATTCGATCGCATGACGCGCAACTTGCCCTGTATAGTTTTACGTGATCGACGTCCTTGTTGGATGAAGGCGACACGCTGAATGCTCCCGACCAATCCATCGTACTCCATCCCGCTAATGAGTTAGTACCATAATCATTCGCCGCGGTAGTACTGGTGATGATGTTGGTGGTGGTGCTGTTGTTGTTGTTGTTGTGAGACTCGTTGTCTGCCAGACAAATGCCTATTTCATATCCGTTTGTGAAATAGAGATAATTTCTATATTTAGTAATCTGTATGATATCGTTTGTAGTGGTTACTGCAAACTCATAGATGATCTTTCCCGGAGGATTCGGAAACAAACGTCGTTCGTCACGATCTAATTCTAACCGGGTGACAATCATACGCGTGTCGGTTTTTTTAATAATAGCATATGTTATGTTATTTTCGATATAAATATCGAAAGATATACCCTTTTCCGAAGGGTTAATTTGATAGGCGGTGAAATTAATCCATTCTTTGTTTTGTAAACGGAGTTGATCTTTAACTGTAACTAGATTTGTACCGAAAAATAACGCGCTGGACTCCACGTCCTTGGTTCTAGAGGGCGCTGTACTATCCATCACGACGTTAGCCAGTGCACGAAACATCCGGTCGTGTATACGGTCGTCTATTACGCCTAGCGTGTTCTCCACTTTGGATAGAGGTATATTGAAATCGGTGATATCGCGTAAAAATATGACGAGCTTATTTGCTATCCGATCTTTTAGATTTTGGTTTTGTGTTTCGACAGACAGTAATTTGATAATATCGAGTTCGTCGTACGATGCTGCTGCTGCTGCTGCTGCTGCTGCTGCTGCTGCTACAGTGTCACACCAGTGAATGATTATGTCGACCACGTTTTTCTCGTTAGTGCAATATCTACTTTTCCGTAAAACGAACCGCTTAAGTGTATCTATATTCCAATATTTACACAATAAATCTCCCGTGTTCGTCGATGATTGTCCAGCTATACAAGCGGCAATGACGTCTAACAATTTCGACCTTATTTCCGATTCGTACGTGGATGCCAAATAGGAGAAAGTGATGAGTAAATCCTCCAGATCGAAATGGTCACACGTGTATAAAATAATCGTCATTAGAGCGTTTAGGAAATTATCCATGAGCATGTAGTCGGCAGCTTCTACGATATCGCGTAATGATGTGTGGGTGGCGGTGGACAAGAGAATGATTTGACCGTCCGTCAAGTACAATAAAAACGTGTACCATAATTCAATGTTCATATTAATCATTAGATTATCAATATTTAAAATATTCCCGGCGGTAGTATCGTAAGTGAGGCATTTAGCGAGATATGGTATTTCTCGCCTTAATATCTGCATGCAAGTCTCACCGTACCTTTGTCCGAGTAAAATTATTTCGATACTATCGTCGTAACAGCAGCAGCAGCAGCAGCAGCAGTCGTCGCCGCGGCCACAGTAACAAGGACAACTACGGCACTGGGTCATTACAAACTAACTTACTAACCAACTCATCACACGTACACGTTATAATATATCGTTTTTTTTTTGTTTTTTTATTATTATTCAATGAATACTTTTCAAGTAAAGACTATCTGAGCGATTAGACCCCCCTAAAAATGGTTCGTTCTCGTATTCACCACTGTCGGCAGCCGCCACCGCACTGTATGGATCGTGATGATAATCGGCAAGATGTCGCATATCGATTTCTTTGGTCAGTTTCCGGTGATGGTATACGTGAGTGAATAAGTGTATGAAACATAATATCACGATAGCTATAAGGAGTCCTTTGGTGACGCTAACTGTGAAAATTCGACATAAACCGCTATTACGGTAATGAGACGATAAATAACATTGGGGTATAGATTGTGCCGTTACGAGCGTTATTCCTACTATAATGAGTGGTACGCTGTGTACGATTATTCTCTCTGTGGTTGTTGGATCTTTGAGAACGGTTAATATTTGATCGTGCCCTTTCAGAGCCTTGTAGCAAAGAAACGCCGCGTTTAAAAGAACAACACCGAAATCCAAGTACATCGGGTATATACAAAATCGAAATATCTCGAAAAGATCGGGCATCTTGCATGGGTCGCCACCAGCTGCATCTCCCTGAACTACAAACATAATAGCGGCAATTGTAAAAAACACCGCGTATATAAACTTTTGAATATTTAACAGTAAATGATCGTGCCAAGCACGTAACCCTTTCTTCCGGTAACAGTCAACGATCTCGTCGTCCATTTTGGCAAATTCATCCACGACCCTGGCGAAAGTACGTTTAGCCGGATCGACGAGGTGCTGGAAATTGTGGAGGGAATTACCGACTTGTCGTATTCTGCTGGCACCACTTATTATCCGTCCCCCCGACTTAGTACCACGACCATTTTTCGTTTTCATATGTGACATGTTTGAAATTTAGGCGCATAAAGATACGCAAATAGTGATCATTCACGCGAAGTTGTTTGGTATATATTTTTTCTTCATACCAGTTGAAATAAATCCTTGATCTGTTTTTATTGTGGATAACCGACACGTATGTGGATCCATTAATTGCATTCCTTCGTCGTGTCGTACGTTCGATATATTTAATAAATTTTGAAAATGATTCGTGCTATTTTCTTCCTCCCCGTAATATCCTCGATTGAGAGTTTTAAAGACAAACGGGCACAACGTATTGTCGTGATACTGCCTTCCCTGTATCGCGATGTTCGTCTCTGAATGGAGTGGGTTCGAATCGACTGGTCTGTAAAAACGATCGAGTCCAATTTTGTACTGCGTGATGGGTTGCCTTGCCTGTAAGAACGAACGGTATGTACCGTTCTGAATTTCGTAATACGACCATAGAGGATGTCTCTGACATCCGAGTATTACTTGCGCTTCGGAAAAGCCTAACGTAGCCCACGGATTATTCGTGTAAACACCTTGTACTTCGTTGAGTTCTACGCTGGAGCTGGCGGTATTTCACAATAACAATGACAATATATAACTCATTCTGTATTTATATAATGAAATTATGTATGCAACTAACAAGTATTCTAATTACCTTCTTCTTCTTTTTCTTCGGTCGTTGATACGGAAAATTTGGGCAGCCGCTCTTCGAATGATGATGTCGATACTTCCCGGTTCGATGTCCTGTCAATAAAAAATGTGGTATGTTTCAAAACTTGCATGGAGGCTTGCACTGCCTTGCCCGAGTATATAGCATAATCTGAATCTTTAAATGATAGTTATAGTTTTATATATAGTTGATTATTATTACAACTGTTTCTAAGCTGTTGTGTTGTATTGTATGTTCCAAATACAACAAAGCATTCAAACTATCATTGCGAATTTGTTTGTGAATTTGCGATATTACCAAATGGGAATGAATTACATTTTAACATGCCAGAAAAAATAGGGCAAATTCAATACATACCAAATCAATTTCAACATTTTAAAATGCCAAACAAAATATGACAGCTTCAATACATACCAAATCAATGTTAATTTTTTTGCGAATTTGAGATATTACCAAATGTGAATGCATTATATTTTAACACGCCAGACAAAATAGGGCAAATTTAATACATACCAAATCAATGTCAACATAGTTCGCTCATAAAAGACTCACAGATTCTAATTCAATGTACAAAATAAACTGAAACATTCTAATTTTGAAATTTTTTCACCATGTCAGACGATCGTTCTATGAAATAATGACAATTTTGGACACACATCAAAGTGAAGTCAATGGATAATTAGCATATGTAACAATAGAGTTTCCTAACCATTCTTCTCGTAACCGTTAGCTGAACAATTTACAATGACATTACTACTATACTTCTATACTACTATACCTTCTTTTTCTTTTTCTTCGGTCGTTGATACGGAAAATTTGGGCAGCCGCTCTTCGAATGATGATGTCGATACTTCCCGGTTCGATGTCCTGTCAATAAAAAATGTGGTATGTTTCAAAACTTGCATGGAGGCTTGCACTGCCTTGCCCGAGTATATAGCATAATCTGAATCTTTAAATGATAGTTATAGTTTTATATATAGTTGATTATTATTACAACTGTTTCTAAGCTGTTGTGTTGTATTGTATGTTCCAAATACAACAAAGCATTCAAACTATCATTAATTCTTGTATATTGTTTGTATAGGTTTTTTAAAGAGTTTTTGCAAGAGCAACAGAAACCTACTTTATTAGGTGGTACAGATGCCATTCGTGGTTAGCCACCCATTGTGATACTTTTACAGTGTTCATTGTTGTTCATTTTTTCAATCATTCTATGGTCTAATTTATTTTAATTTTTTTGACAATGGATTAACAAAGATTATGTAATCAATTTTAAAATCAGGTAAATGAGTGAGGCTATTTTACATGATAATCATACCAGTTATACATGTACTACTATTATGCAAGTTTTAATTATGTATTATTGAATAGTCATAATATCTTACCTTTGCCGTCACATCCTATGTTCGGGCATGGTCCTGAAATTTAACAAAACAATCAAGAAGAGTTATATGTGCACAGTTTTTATAAATTATATGGGCCATGCACCAAATTAATTCAGTTCAAGTGTGATTACATCACCCTATCATACGTTTATTTCTTTGCAATTGCTATACAGTTTACAACAGACAAGTGTGATTATATAAAATCGTACCTGGCTGAATGCGCTGGTTCAAATCGGCAATGGAGAATCCTGCATAATATGAATAGAAAATAACGATTATTTAATGCTTATGTGAATGGATTAACATGGATCATTAAAAATAATTATCTACTATGTTTCATTAGAAAATTTGTTGTTCAACTGTTGAGGTGTCTTTGGATGACCAAAAACTGTACAGTATGTTACAAATAAAGCATTCAAACTATCATTCAGTGGATAATGGTTGTATAATGTTTGTATAGGTTTTTTAAAAGTTTTTTGCAAGAGCAAGAAGAACCTACTTTATTATCTGTATTTTTGAACTTATAGTAATAAAACCATTGATCTGCACAAGACTATGACTAACGATAAGTCTGCCACTTATTTAGTTGGGCATACATCATGGTAGGCGTATTATGTGCGCAAAATATTTCATATATAAGGCTACGTGGGACATGCTCAAACTTGGCGAAGAACACAAGTTTTTAATTCTTTTGCAATCACTTCATTTTCATCATTTGGTTTTTAAGCAAATTGGATTAAACCCTGTGAACACACTGAATTTCAAAACATTTCATTAATCACTATTATAGCATTGAGACGTACCAGGACAGGAGCAGGAGGAGACCGAGGACAAGAAGGAGAAGCAAAACACAAAGGAGAAACACGAGAAGAAAAACCACCAAGACGACGACGACGAGGAACAACAGCAGGAAGAAAAACCAGAGAGACAGCAGGAAAATGGTGGTGATGATGAATGATATGGAAATGATAATGATAATGATGATGATGATGATAATAATGATGATGATGATGATGATGATGATGATGATGATGATGATGATGATGATGATGATGATGATGATGATGATGATGATAATGATGATGATGATGATGATGATGATGATCGGCGACATCATCATCAACAACACCATCATCATCAACACCACCAGCCTCATCATGACCATCCTCAACATCAACAGCACGAAGAGGAACAGGAGCAAGAGGGAGTGGAGATGGATGAAATAAAATTTATCACTACGAATTTCACACTACACTATTTTATTCAGATATCAGAGCATGTCAGAGATATACCCCCAGAACAGGGTTCATTCAAATAAAATTGTTCGATGTTTCTACCAAGGTTGAATTAAATTCGTTCACACACATCTGAGATGAAAGCAGAAATGCTTGATTTTGATAAATGTTTACCATTAAAATGGAAGTCATTTGACCATATAGAATAGACTCATTAAATTGATACATACATGTATGCATATATGTAGCATGATGTATATATAAAGCTTTAACATAAAGGTCTCATACTACTAATTAGAACTTGAAAAACTACTGAGAAAAAAGTTTCAAAGATCAAAATATTGTTTTAATTTCCTGAAACCACATGTATGTAATATAATTCTGGAAAGTAAAACACATGTTGGCCAGCTTAAGCCCCTACAGAATGAACGTAAACAAAACACACCAATTTGTCAGTTATATAAACAAAACACACCAATTTGTCAGTCTTTATACCTTCAATATTCTCAGAAATGCAGCAAGTTTGGAAGAGTCTAATCAGAAAAGCTGCACACCTGACGTAATTGAAGTACGCCTTCATACATCGCATTTCAAATAAAACGCGCTGAAAGGAAACCCATTGACTGAACTCTGATATTCTAATTGGTGGCATGAGACCTAAACAGCATTTATTGAAACAAAATGGCTACCAGTCGGCCATTTTGAATTTGATCTCAAATGATGTGCATCAAAGTTTCATATTATCCAATGCACCAAGTAGAATAAAAAACCTTCTATACATAAGATAAGGTTCCGGAATGGTAGGAATGCCTGATTTTGATGTACGTTAGCATAAAAATGATTGCTATTTGGCCATTTTGAATTGAGATTGAGAGTGATCAGTTAAGGCACGTCAATATATCGAAAACTCTTGGCATAATTTACTAGTAAGTTGGGAGAAATACAAGAAACTAACTTACATAGTGACACCAAGAACACGTTCCATCGAACTGCAAAAAAGAAAATCAAACTAAATACAACTATTATAAAGTTTGCCATCGGGAATGTATATAACCCACAGCTAACCAGAATTCCACTAATTATGTATGCAACTAACAAGTATTCTAATTATGTAAGCAACTAACAAGTATTCTAATTAGGGATGCAACTAACAAGTATTCTAATTAGGGATGCAACTAACAAGTATTCTAATTAGGGATGCAACTAACAAGTATTCTAATTTGGGATGCAACTAACAAGTATTCTAATTAGGGATGCAACTAACTAGGGATGCAACTAACAAGTATTCTAATTAGGGATGCAACTAACTAGGGATGCAACTAACAAGTATTCTAATTAGGGATGCAACTAACTAGGGATGCAACTAACAAGTATTCTAATTAGGGATGCAACTTTCTAGGGATGCAACTAACAAGTATTCTAATTAGGGATGCAACTAACTAGGGATGCAACTAACAAGTATTCTAATTAGGGATGCAACTAACAAGTATTCTAATTAGGGATGCAACTAACAAGTATTCTAATTAGGGATGCAACTAACAAGTATTCTAATTAGGGATGCAACTAACAAGTATTCTAATTAGGGATGCAACTAACAAGTATTCTAATTAGGGATGCAACTAACAAGTATTCTAACCCTAACCCTAACCCTACTGCACGTGGTATTCCCAGCCTGTCTCCCATGCAAGTACTAAACATGCCCAATGCAGATTAACTTCAGTGATCGGACACGAACTGGTGTATTCTGCAATGGTTTGGCAGTAGGCTGAATATTTGTCAGAATAGAATGTAATTTAATACTTTGGCTAGGCAACAAATCCCGGGAAAAATTTGCATGTACGGTGGAATAATAATGTTGATAAGCCTACTGCACGTGGTATTCGTAGCCGGTCTCCCATGCAAGTACTAACCATGCCCGATGCAGATTAACTTCAGTGATCGGACGAGAACTGGTGTATTCTGCATTGGTTTGGCAGTAGGCTGAATATTCGTCGCAATTGGATGTCATTTAATGCTTCGGCTAGGAAAAAAAGCATGGAATAAAGTTAGTATGTACGGTGGAATAAAAATGTTGATGAGCCTACTGCACGTGGTATTCACAGCCGATCTCCCATGCAAGTATTAACCACGCCCGATGCAGCTTAACTTCAGTGATCGGACGAAAACTGGTGTATACTGCAATGGTTTGGCAGTAGGCTGAATATTGGTCGGAATTGGATTTGATTTAATACTTCGGCTAGCCAAAAAAATCCCGGGAAAAAGTTAGTATGTACGGTGGAATAAAAATGTTGATGAGCTTACTGCACGCGGTATTCCCAGTCGGTCTCCCATGCAAGTACTAACCACGCCCGATGCAGCTTAACTTCAGTGATCGGACGAGAACTGGTGTATTCTGCATTGGTTTGGCAGTAGGCTGAATATTCGTTGCAAGTGGATGTCATTTATTGCTTCGGCTAGGCAAAAAAAACATGGGAAAATGTTAGTATGTAATGTGGAATAAAAATGTTGATGAGCCAACTGCACGTGGTATTCCCAGCCGGTCTCCCATGCAAGTACTAACCACGCCCGATGCTGATTAACTTCAGTGATCGGACGGGAACTGGTGTATTCTGCATTGGTTTGGCTGTGGGCTGAATATATCTTTGCAATTGGAGGTCATTTATTGCTTCGGCTAGGTAAAAAAAGTAAGGGAAAATGTTAGTATGTAATGTGGAATAAAAATGTTGATAAGCCTACTGCACATGGTATTCCCAGCCAGTCTCCCATGCAAGTACTAACCATGCCCGATGCAGATTAACTTCAGTGATCGGACGAGAACTGGTGTATTCTGCAATGGTTTGGCAGTAGGCTGAATATTCTTTGCAATTGGAGGTCATTTATTGCTTCGGCTAGGTAAAAAAAATAAGGGAAAATGTTAGTATGTAATGTGGAATAAAAATGTTGATAAGCCTACTGCACGTGGTATTTCCAGCCAGTCTCCCATGCAAGTACTAACCATGCCCGATGCAGATTAACTTCAGTGATCGGACGAGAACTGGTGTATTCTGCATTGGTTTGGCAGTAGGCTGAATATTCGTCGCAATTGGATGTCATTAATGCTTCGGCTAGGAAAAAAAGCATGGAATAAAGTTAGTATGTACGGTGGAATAAAAATGTTGATGAGCCTACTGCACGTGGTATTCACAGCCGATCTCCCATGCAAGTATTAACCACGCCCGATGCAGCTTAACTTCAGTGATCGGACGAAAACTGGTGTATACTGCAATGGTTTGGCAGTAGGCTGAATATTGGTCGGAATTGGATTTGATTTAATACTTCGGCTAGCCAAAAAAATCCCGGGAAAAAGTTAGTATGTACGGTGGAATAAAAATGTTGATGAGCCTACTGCACGCGGTATTCCCAGTCGGTCTCCCATGCAAGTACTAACCACGCCCGATGCAGCTTAACTTCAGTGATCGGACGAGAACTGGTGTATTCTGCATTGGTTTGGCAGTAGGCTGAATATTCGTTGCAAGTGGATGTCATTTATTGCTTCGGCTAGGCAAAAAAAACATGGGAAAATGTTAGTATGTAATGTGGAATAAAAATGTTGATAAGCCTACTGCACATGGTATTCCCAGCCAGTCTCCCATGCAAGTACTAACCATGCCCGATGCAGATTAACTTCAGTGATCGGACGAGAACTGGTGTATTCTGCAATGGTTTGGCAGTAGGCTGAATATTCTTTGCAATTGGAGGTCATTTATTGCTTCGGCTAGGTAAAAAAAATAAGGGAAAATGTTAGTATGTAATGTGGAATAAAAATGTTGATAAGCCTACTGCACGTGGTATTTCCAGCCAGTCTCCCATGCAAGTACTAACCATGCCCGATGCAGATTAACTTCAGTGATCGGACGAGAACTGGTGTATTCTGCAATGGTTTGGCAGTAGGCTGAATATTCGTCGGAATTGAATGAATTTAATACTTCGGCTAGGCAACAAATCCCGGGAAAAAGTTTGTATTCACGGTGGAATAATAATGTTTATAAGCCTACTGCACGCGGTATTCCCAGCAGGTCTCCCATGCAAGTACTAACCATGCCCGATGCAGATTAACTTCAGTGATCGGACGAGAACTGGTGTATTCTGCAATGGTTTGGCAGTAGGCTGAATATTCGTCGGAATTGAATGTAATTTAATACTTCGGCTAGGCAACAAATCCCGGGAAAAATTTGGTATGTACGGTGGAATAAAAATGTTGATAAGCCTACTGCACGTGGTATTCCCAGCCGGTCTCCCATGCAATTACTAACCATGCCCGATGCAGATTAACTTCAGTGATCGGACGAGAACTGGTGTATTCTGCATTGGTTTGGCAGTAGACTGAATATTCGTTGCAATTGGATGTCGTTTATTGCTTCGGCTAGGCAAAAAACATGGGAAAATGTTAGTATGTACGGTGGAATAAAAATGTTGATAAGCCTACTGCACGTGGTATTCCCAGCCGGTCTCCCATGCAAGTACTAAACATGCCCAATGCAGATTAACTTCAGTGATCGGACAAGAACTGGTGTATTCTGCAATGGTTTGGCAGTAGGCTGAATATTTGTCGAAATAGAATGTAATTTAATACTTTGGCTAGGCAACAAATCCCGGGAAAAATTTGCATGTACGGTGGAATAATAATGTTGATAAGCCTACTGCACGTGGTATTCCTAGCCAGTCTCCCATGCAAGTACTAACCATGCCCGATGCAGATTAACTTCAGTGATCGGACGAGAACTGGTGTATTCTGCATTGGTTTGGCAGTAGGCTGAATATTCGTTGAAATTGGATGTCATTTAATGCTTCGGCAAGGAAAAAAAGCACGGAAAAAAGTTAGTATGTACGGTGGAATAAAAATGTTGATGAGCCTACTGCACATGGTATTCTCAGCCACTCTCCCATGCAAGTACTAACCACGCCCGATGCAGCTTAACTTCAGTGATCGGACGGGAACTGGTGTATTCTGCAATGGTTTGGCAGTAGGCTGAATATACTTCGGAATTGGATGTCATTTAATGCGACGGCTAGGAAAAAAATCATAGGAAAAAGTTAGTATGTAATGTGGAATAAAAATGTTGATGAGCCTACTGCTCGTGGTATTCCCAGCCGATCTCCCATGCAAGTATTAACCACGCCCGATGCAGCTTAACTTCAGTGATCGGACGAGAACTGGTGTACTGCAATGGTTTGGCAGTAGGCTGAATATTGGTCGGAATTGGATTTAATTTAATACTTCGGCTAGCCAAACAAATCCCGGGAAAAAGTTAGTATATACGGTGGAATAAAAATGTTGATGAGCCTACTGCACGCGGTATTCCCAGTCGGTCTCCCATGCAAGTACTAACCACGCCCGATGCAGCTTAACTTCAGTGATCGGACGAGAACTGGTGTATTCTGCAATGGGTTGGCAGTAGGCTGAATATTCGTCGGAATTGGATTTAATTTAATACTTCGGCTTGGCAAAAAATCCCGGGAAAAAGTTAGTATGTACGGTGGAATAAAAATGTTGATGAGCCTACTGCACGTGGTATTCCCAGCCTGTCTCCCATGCAAGTACTAACCATGCCCGATGCAGATTAACTTCAGTGATCGGACGAGAACTGGTGTATTCTGCAATGGTTTGGCAGTAGGCTGAACATTCGTCGGAATTGAATGTAATTTAATACTTCGTTTAGGCAACAAATCCCGGGAAAAAGTTGGTATGTACGGTGGAATAAAAATGTTGATAAGCCTACTGCACGTGGTATTCCTAGCCGGTCTCCCATGCAATAACTAACCATGCCCGATGCAGATTAACTTCAGTGATCGGACGAGAACTGGTGTATTCTGCATTGGTTTGGCAGTAGGCTGAATATTCCATGCAATTGGATGTCGTTTACAGCTTCGGCTAGGCAAAAAACATGGGAAAATGTTAGTATGTACGGTGGAATAAAAATGTTGATAAGCCTACTGCACGTGGTATTCCCAGCCTGTCTCCCATGCAAGTACTAAACATGCCCAATGCAGATTAACTTCAGTGATCGGACACGAACTGGTGTATTCTGCAATGGTTTGGCAGTAGGCTGAATATTTGTCAGAATAGAATGTAATTTAATACTTTGGCTAGGCAACAAATCCCGGGAAAAATTTGCATGTACGGTGGAATAATAATATTGATAAGCCTACTGCACGTGGTATTCGTAGCCGGTCTCCCATGCAAGTACTAACCATGCCCGATGCAGATTAACTTCAGTGATCGGACGAGAACTGGTGTATTCTGCATTGGTTTGGCAGTAGGCTGAATATTCGTCGCAATCGGATGTCATTTAATGCTTCGGCTAGGCAAAAAATCATGGAAAAAAGTTAGTATGTATGGTGGAATAAAAATGTTGATAAGCCTACTGCACGTGGTATTCCCAGTCGGTCTCCCATGCAAGTACTAACCACGCCCGATGCAGCTTAACTTCAGTGATCGGACGAGAACTGGTGTATTCTGCAATGGGTTGGCAGTAGGCTGAATATTCGTCGGAATTGGATTTAATTTAATACTTCGGCTTGGCAAAAAATCCCGGGAAAAAGTTAGTATGTACGGTGGAATAAAAATGTTGATGAGCCTACTGCACGTGGTATTCCCAGCCTGTCTCCCATGCAAGTACTAACCATGCCCGATGCTGATTAACTTCAGTGATCGGACGAGAACTGGTGTATTCTGCAATGGTTTGGCAGTAGGCTGAATATTCGTCGGAATTGAATGTAATTTAATACTTCGTTTAGGCAACAAATCCCGGGAAAAAGTTGGTATGTACGGTGGAATAAAAATGTTGATAAGCCTACTGCACGTGGTATTCCTAGCCGGTCTCCCATGCAATAACTAACCATGCCCGATGCAGATTAACTACAGTGATCTGACAAGAACTGGTGTATTCTGCAATGGTTTGGCAGTAGGCTGAATATTTGTCGGAATAGAACGTAATTTAATACTTTGGCTAGGCAACAAATCCCGGGAAAAATTTGCATGTACGGTGGAGTAATAATGGTGATAAGCCTACTGCACGTGGTATTCCTAGCCGGTCTCCCATGCAAGTACTAACCATGCCCGATGCAGCTTAACTTCATTGATCGGACGAGAACTGGTGTATTCTGCAATGGGTTGGCAGTAGGCTGAATATTCGTCGCAATTGGATGTCATTTAATGCTTCGGCTAGGAAAAAAGACATGGAAAAAAGTTAGTATGTACGGTGGAATAAAAATGTTGATGAGCCTACTGCACGTGGTATTCCTAGCCGGTCTCCCATGCAAGTACTAACCACGCCCGATGCAGCTTAACTTCAGTGATCGGACGAGAACTGGTGTATTCTGCAATGGTTTGGCAGTAGGCTGAATATACTTCGGAATTGGATGTCATTTAATGCTACGGCTAGGAAAAAAATCATAGGAAAAAGTTAGTATGTAATGTGGAATAAAAATGTTGATGAGCCTACTGCACGTGGAATTCCCTGCCGATCTCCCATGCAAGTACTAACCACGCCCGATGCAGCTTAACTTCAGTCATCGGACGAGAACTGGTGTATACTGCAATGGTTTGGCAGTAGGTTGAATATTCGTCGGAATTGAATGTAATTTAATACTTCGGCTAGGCAACAAATCCCGGGAAAAAGTTTGTATTCACGGTGGAATAATAATGTTTATAAGCCTACTGCACGCGGTATTCCCAGCAGGTCTCCCATGCAAGTACTAACCATGCCCGATGCAGATTAACTTCAGTGATCGGACGAGAACTGGTGTATTCTGCAATGGTTTGGCAGTAGGCTGAATATTCGTCGGAATTGAATGTAATTGAATACTTCGGCTAGGCAACAAATCCCGGGAAAAATTTGGTATGTACGGTGGAATAAAAATGTTGATAAGCCTACTGCACGTGGTATTCCCAGCCGGTCTCCCATGCAATTACTAACCATGCCCGATGCAGATTAACTTCAGTGATCGGACGAGAACTGGTGTATTCTGCATTGGTTTGGCAGTAGACTGAATATTCGTTGCAATTGGATGTCGTTTATTGCTTCGGCTAGGCAAAAAACATGGGAAAATGTTAGTATGTACGGTGGAATAAAAATGTTGATAAGCCTACTGCACGTGGTATTCCCAGCCGGTCTCCCATGCAAGTACTAAACATGCCCAATGCAGATTAACTTCAGTGATCGGACAAGAACTGGTGTATTCTGCAATGGTTTGGCAGTAGGCTGAATATTTGTCGAAATAGAATGTAATTTAATACTTTGGCTAGGCAACAAAACCCGGGAAAAATTTGCATGTACGGTGGAATAATAATGTTGATAAGCCTACTGCACGTGGTATTCCTAGCCAGTCTCCCATGCAAGTACTAACCATGCCCGATGCAGATTAACTTCAGTGATCGGACGAGAACTGGTGTATTCTGCATTGGTTTGGCAGTAGGCTGAATATTCGTTGAAATTGGATGTCATTTAATGCTTCGGCAAGGAAAAAAAGCACGGAAAAAAGTTAGTATGTACGGTGGAATAAAAATGTTGATGAGCCTACTGCACATGGTATTCTCAGCCAGTCTCCCATGCAAGTACTAACCACGCCCGATGCAGCTTAACTTCAGTGATCGGACGGGAACTGGTGTATTCTGCAATGGTTTGGCAGTAGGCTGAATATACTTCGGAATTGGATGTCATTTAATGCTACGGCTAGGAAAAAAATCATAGGAAAAAGTTAGTATGTAATGTGGAATAAAAATGTTGATGAGCCTACTGCTCGTGGTATTCCCAGCCGATCTCCCATGCAAGTATTAACCACGCCCGATGCAGCTTAACTTCAGTGATCGGACAAGAACTGGTGTACTGCAATGGTTTGGCAGTAGGCTGAATATTGGTCGGAATTGGATTTAATTTAATACTTCGGCTAGCCAAACAAATCCCGGGAAAAAGTTAGTATATACGGTGGAATAAAAATGTTGATGAGCCTACTGCACGCGGTATTCCCAGTCGGTCTCCCATGCAAGTACTAACCACGCCCGATGCAGCTTAACTTCAGTGATCGGACGAGAACTGGTGTATTCTGCAATGGGTTGGCAGTAGGCTGAATATTCGTCGGAATTGGATTTAATTTAATACTTCGGCTTGGCAAAAAATCCCGGGAAAAAGTTAGTATGTACGGTGGAATAAAAATGTTGATGAGCCTACTGCACGTGGTATTCCCAGCCTGTCTCCCATGCAAGTACTAACCATGCCCGATGCAGATTAACTTCAGTGATCGGACGAGAACTGGTGTATTCTGCAATGGTTTGGCAGTAGGCTGAACATTCGTCGGAATTGAATGTAATTTAATACTTCGTTTAGGCAACAAATCCCGGGAAAAAGTTGGTATGTACGGTGGAATAAAAATGTTGATAAGCCTACTGCACGTGGTATTCCTAGCCGGTCTCCCATGCAATAACTAACCATGCCCGATGCAGATTAACTTCAGTGATCGGACGAGAACTGGTGTATTCTGCATTGGTTTGGCAGTAGGCTGAATATTCCATGCAATTGGATGTCGTTTACAGCTTCGGCTAGGCAAAAAACATGGGAAAATGTTAGTATGTACGGTGGAATAAAAATGTTGATAAGCCTACTGCACGTGGTATTCCCAGCCTGTCTCCCATGCAAGTACTAAACATGCCCAATGCAGATTAACTTCAGTGATCGGACACGAACTGGTGTATTCTGCAATGGTTTGGCAGTAGGCTGAATATTTGTCAGAATAGAATGTAATTTAATACTTTGGCTAGGCAACAAATCCCGGGAAAAATTTGCATGTACGGTGGAATAATAATATTGATAAGCCTACTGCACGTGGTATTCGTAGCCGGTCTCCCATGCAAGTACTAACCATGCCCGATGCAGATTAACTTAAGTGATCGGACGAGAACTGGTGTATTCTGCATTGGTTTGGCAGTAGGCTGAATATTCGTCGCAATTGGATGTCATTTAATGCTTCGGCTAGGCAAAAAATCATGGAAAAAAGTTAGTATGTATGGTGGAATAAAAATGTTGATAAGCCTACTGCACGTGGTATTCCCAGTCGGTCTCCCATGCAAGTACTAACCACGCCCGATGCAGCTTAACTTCAGTGATCGGACGAGAACTGGTGTATTCTGCAATGGGTTGGCAGTAGGCTGAATATTCGTCGGAATTGGATTTAATTTAATACTTCGGCTTGGCAAAAAATCCCGGGAAAAAGTTAGTATGTACGGTGGAATAAAAATGTTGATGAGCCTACTGCACGTGGTATTCCCAGCCTGTCTCCCATGCAAGTACTAACCATGCCCGATGCAGATTAACTTCAGTGATCGGACGAGAACTGGTGTATTCTGCAATGGTTTGGCAGTAGGCTGAATATTCGTCGGAATTGAATGTAATTTAATACTTCGTTTAGGCAACAAATCCCGGGAAAAAGTTGGTATGTACGGTGGAATAAAAATGTTGGTAAGCCTACTGCACGTGGTATTCCTAGCCGGTCTCCCATGCAATAACTAACCATGCCCGATGCAGATTAACTACAGTGATCTGACAAGAACTGGTGTATTCTGCAATGGTTTGGCAGTAGGCTGAATATTTGTCGGAATAGAACGTAATTTAATACTTTGGCTAGGCAACAAATCCCGGGAAAAATTTCCATGTACGGTGGAGTAATAATGGTGATAAGCCTACTGCACGTGGTATTCCTAGCCGGTCTCCCATGCAAGTACTAACCATGCCCGATGCAGCTTAACTTCAGTGATCGGACGAGAACTGGTGTATTCTGCAATGGGTTGGCAGTAGGCTGAATATTCGTCGCAATTGGATGTCATTTAATGCTTCGGCTAGGAAAAAAGGCATGGAAAAAAGTTAGTATGTACGGTGGAATAAAAATGTTGATGAGCCTACTGCACATGGTATTCTCAGCCGGTCTCCCATGCAAGTACTAACCACGCCCGATGCAGCTTAACTTCAGTGATCGGGCGAGAACTGGTGTATTCTGCAATGGTTTGGCAGTAGGCTGAATATACTTCGGAATTGGATGTCATTTAATGCTACGGCTAGGAAAAAAATCATAGGAAAAAGTTAGTATGTAATGTGGAATAAAAATGTTGATGAGCCTACTGCACGTGGAATTCCCTGCCGATCTCCCATGCAAGTACTAACCACGCCCGATGCAGCTTAACTTCAGCGATCGGACGAGAACTGGTGTATACTGCAATGGTTTGGCAGTAGGCTGAATATTGGTCGGAATTGGATTTAATTTAATACTTCGGCTAGGCAAAAAAATCCCGGGAAAAAGTTAGTATTTACGGTGGAATAAAAATGTTGATGAGCCTACTGCACGTGGTATTCCCAGTCGGTCTCCCATGCAAGTACTAACCACGCCCGATGCAGCTTAACTTCAGTGATCGGACGAGAACTGGTGTATTCTGCAATGGGTTGGCAGTAGGCTGAATATTCGTCGGAATTGGATGTCGTTTAATGCTTCGGTTAGGCAAAAAAACATGGGAAAATGTTAGTATGTAATGTGGAATAAAAATGTTGATGATCCTACTGCACGTGGTATTCCTAGCCGGTCTCCCATGCAATAACTAACCATGCCCGATGCAGATTAACTTCAGTGATCGGACGAGAACTGGTGTATTCTGCATTGGTTTGGCAGTAGGCTGAATATTCCTTGCAATTGGATGTCGTTTATTGCTTCGGCTAGGCAAAAAACATGGGAAAATGTTAGTATGTACGGTGGAATAGAAATGTTGATAAGCCTACTGCACGTGGTATTCCCAGCCTGTCTCCCATGCAAGTACTAAACACGCCCGATGCAGCTTAACTTCAGTGATCGGACGAGAACTGGTGTATTCTGCAATGGGTTGGCAGTAGGCTGAATATTCGTCGGAATTGGATGTCGTTTAATGCTTCGGCTATGCAAAAAATTCCGGGAAAAAGTTAGTATGTACGGTGGAATAAAAATGTTGATGAGCCTAATGCACGTGGTATTCCCAGACGGTCTCCCTTGCAAGTACTAACCACGCCCGATGCAGATTAACTTCAGTGATCGGACGGGAACTGGTGTATTCTGCATTGGTTTGGCTGTAGGCTGAATATTCTTTGCAATTGGAGGTCATTTATTGCTTCGGCTAGGTAAAAAAAATAAGGGAAAATGTTAGTATGTAATGTGGAATAACAATGTTGATGAGCCTACTGCACGTGGTATTACCAGCCGGTCTCCCATGCAAGTACTAACCACGCCCGATGCAGCTTAACTTCAGTGATCGGACGAGAACTGGTGTATTCTGCAATGGGTTGGCAGTAGGCTGAATATTCGTTGCAATTGGATGTCATTTATTGCTTCGGCTAGGCAAAAAAACATGGGAAAATGTTAGTATGTACGGTGGAATAAAAATTTTGATAAGCCTACTGCACGTGGTATTCTCAGCCAGTCTCCCATGCAAGTACTAAACATGCCCGATGCAGATTAACTTCAGTGATCGGACGAGAACTGGTGTATTCTGCAATGGTTTGGCAGTAGGCTGAATATACTTCGGAATTGGATGTCATTTAATGCTACGGCTAGGAAAAAAATCATAGGAAAAAGTTAGTATGTAATGTGGAATAAAAATGTTGATGAGCCTACTGCACGTGGAATTCCCTGCCGATCTCCCATGCAAGTACTAACCACGCCCGATGCAGCTTAACTTCAGTGATCGGACGAGAACTGGTGTATACTGCAATGGTTTGGCAGTAGGCTGAATATTGGTCGGAATTGGATTTAATTTAATACTTCGGCTAGGCAAAAAAATCCCGTGAAAAAGTTAGTATTTACGGTGGAATAAAAATGTTGATGAGCCTACTGCACGTGGTATTCCCAGTCGGTCTCCCATGCAAGTACTAACCACGCCCGATGCAGCTTAACTTCAGTGATCGGACGAGAACTGGTGTATTCTGCAATGGGTTGGCAGTAGGCTGAATATTCGTCGGAATTGGATGTCGTTTAATGCTACGGCTCGGCAAAAAATCATAGGAAAAAGTTAGCATGTAATGTGGAATAAAAATGTTGATGAGCCTACTGCACGTGGTATTCCCAGCCGGTCTACCATGCAAGTACTAACCACGCCCGATGCAGCTTAACTTCATTGATATGACGAGAACTGGAGTGTTCTGCAATGGTTTGGCAGTAGGCTGAATATTCGCCCGTATTGTATGTCATTTAATGCTTCGTCTAGGCAAAAAATCATGGGAAATGTTAGTATGTAATGTGGAATAAAAATGTTGATGAGCCTACTGCACGTGGTATTCCCAGCCGGTCTCCCATGCAAGTACTAACCACGCCCGATGCAGCTTAGCTTCAGTGATCGGACGAGAACTGGTGTATTCTGCAATGGGTTGGCAGTAGGCTGAATATTCGTCGGAATTGGATGTCGTTTAATGCTTCGGCTATGCAAAAAATCCCGCGAAAAAGTTAGTATGTACGGTGGAATAAAAATGTTGATGAGCCTACTGCTTGTGGTATTCTCAACCGGTCTCCCATGCAAGTACTAACCACGTCCGGTGGGCTTAACTTCAGTGATCGGACGAGAACTGGTGTATTCTGCAATGGTTTGTCAGTAGGCTGAATATTCGTCGGAATTGGATGTAATTTAATACTTCGGCTATTCAAAAAATCCCGGGAAAAAGTTAGTATGTACGGTGGAATAAAAATGTTGATGAGCCAACTGCACGTGGTATTCACAGCCGGTCTACCATGCAAGTACTAAACACGCCCGATGCAGCTTAACTTCAGTGATCGGATGAGAACTGGTGTATTCTGTAGTGGTTTGGCAGTAGGCTGAATATTCGTCGGAATTGAATGTAATTTAATACTTCGGCTAGGCAACAAATCCCGGGAAAAAGTTTGTATGCACGGTGAAATAATAATGTTGATAATCCTACTGCACGTGGTATTCACAGCCGGTCTCCCATGCAAGTACTAAACATGCCCGATGCAGATTAACTTCAGTGATCGGACGAGAACTGGTGTATTCTGCATTGGTTTGGCAGTAGGCTGAATATTCGTTGCAATTGGATGTCATTTAATGCTTCGGCTAGGCAAACAAATCCCGGGAAAAAGTTAGTATGTACGGTGGAATAAAATTGTTGATGAGCCTAATGTACGTGGTATTCCCAGCCGGTCTCCCTTGCAAGTACTAACCACGCCCGATGCAGCTTAACTTCAGTGATCGGACGTGAACTGGTGTATTCTGCATTGGTTTGGCAGTAGGCTGAATATTCGTTGCAATTGGATGTAATGTATTGCTTCAGCTAGGCAAAAAAACATGGGAAAATGTTAGTATGTAATGTGGAATAAAATGTTGAAAATCCTACTGCACGTGGTATTCCCAGCCAGTCTCCCATGCAAGTACTAACCATGCCCGATGCAGATTAACTTCTGTGATCGGACGAGAACTGGAGTATTCTGCAATGGTTTGGAAGTAGGCTGAATATTCTTTGCAATTGGAGGTCATTTATTGCTTCGGCTAGGTAAAAAAAATAAGGAAAAATGTTTGTATGTAATGTGGAATAAAAATGTTGATGAGCCTACTGCACGTGGTATTCCCAGCCGGTCACCCATGCAAGTACTAACCACGCCCGATGCAGCTTAACTTCAGTGATCGGACGAGAACTGGTGTATTCTGCAATGTTTTGTCAGTAGGCTGAATATTCGTCGGAATTGGATGTAATTTAATACTTCGGCTATTCAAAAAATCCCGGGAAAAAGTTAGTATGTACGGTGGAATAAAAATGTTGATGAGCCAACTGCACGTGGTATTCACAGCCGGTCTACCATGCAAGTACTAAACACGCCCGATGCAGCTTAACTTCAGTGATCCGATGAGAAATGGTGTATTCTGCAGTGGTTTGGCAGTAGGCTGAATATTCGTCGGAATTGAATGTAATTTAATACTTCGGCTAGGCAACAAATCCCGGGAAAAAGTTTGTATGTACGGTGGAATAATAATGTTGATTAGCCTACTGCACGCGGTATTCCCAGCCGGTCTCCCATGCAAGTACTAAACATGCCCGATGCAGATTAACTTCAGTGATCGTACGAGAACTGGTGTATTCTGCATTGGTTTGGCAGTAGGCTGAATATTCGTCGCAATTGGATGTCATTTAATGCTTCGGCTAGGCAAAAAATCATAGAAAAAAGTTAGTATGTATGGTGGAATAAAAATGTTGATAAGCCTACTGCACGTGGTATTCCCAGCCGGTCTCCCATGAAGTACTAACCTCGCCTGATGCAGCTAAACTTCAGTGATCGGTCGAGAACTGGTGTATTCTGCAATGGTTTGGCAGTAGGCTGAATATTGGTCGGAATTGAATTTAATTTAATACTTCGGCTTGGCAAAAAATTCCGGGAAAAAATTAGTATGTACGGTGGAATAAAAATGTTGATGAGCCTACTGCACGTGGTATTCCCAGCAGGTCTCCCATGCAAGTACAAACCACGCCCGATGCAGCTTAACTTCAGTGAACGGACAAGAAATGGTGTATTCTGCAATGGGTTGGCAGTAGGCTGAATATTCGTCATAATTGGATGTCATTTAATGCTTCGGCTAGGCAAAAAATCCCAGGAAAAATTTAGTATGTACGGTGGAATAAAATTGTTGATGAGCCTAATGCACGTGGTATTTCCCAGCCTGTCTCCCATGCAAGTACTAACCACGCCCGATGCAGCTTAACTTCAGTGATCGGACGTGAACTGGTGTATTCTGCATTGGTTTGGCAGTAGGCTGAATATTCCTTGCAATTGGATGTAATTTATTGCTTCGGCTAGGAAAAAAAACATGGGAAAATGTTAGTATGTAATGTGGAATAAAAATGTTGATGAGCCTACTGCACGTGGTATTCCCAGCCGGTCACCCATGCAAGTACTAACCACGTCCGGTGGGCTTAACTTCAGTGATCGGACGAGAACTGGTGTATTCTGCAATGGTTTGTCAGTAGGCTGAATATTGGTCGGAATTGGATTTAATTTAATGCTACGGCAAGGCAAAAAATCATAGGAAAAAGTTAGTATGTAATGTGGAATAAAAATGTTGATGAGCCTACTGCACGTGGTATTCCCAGCCGGTCTACCATGCAAGTACTAACCACGCCCGATGCAGCTTAACTTCATTGATATGACAAGAACTGGTGTGTTCTGCAATGGTATGGCAGTAGGCTGAATATTCGTCCGTATTGTATGTCATTTAATGCTTCGTCTAGGCAAAAAATCATGGGAAAATGTTAGTATGTAATGTGGAATAAAAATGTTGATGAGCCTACAGCACGTGGTATTCCCAGCCGGTCTCCCATGCAAGTACTAACCACTCCCGATGCAGCTTAGCTTCAGTGATCGGACGAGAACTAGTGTATTCTGCAATGGGTTGGCAGTAGGCTGAATATTCGTCGGAATTGGATGTCGTTTAATGCTTCGGCTATGCAACAAATCCCGCGAAAAAGTTAGTATGTACGGTGGAATAAAAATGATGATGAGCCTACTGCTTGTGGTATTCTCAGCCGGTCTCCCATGCAAGTACTATCCACGTCCGGCGGGCTTAACTTCAGTGATCGGACAAGAACTGGTGTATTCTGCAATGGTTTGTCAGTAGGCTGAATTTTCGTTGGAATTGGATGTCGTTTAATGCTTCGGCTATGCAACAAATCCCGCGAAAAAGTTAGTATGTACGGTGGAATAAAATGTTGATGAGCCTACTGCTTGTGGTATTCTCAGCCGGTCTCCCATGCAAGTACTAACCACGTCCGGTGGGCTTAACTTCAGTGATCGGACGAGATCTGGTGTATTCTGCAATGGTTTGTCAGTAGGCTGAATATTCGTAGGAATTGGATGTAATTTAATACTTCGGCAAGGCAAAAAATCCCGGGAAAAAGTTAGTAAGTAATGTGGAATAAAAATGTTGATGAGCCTACTGCACGTGGTATTCCCAGCCGGTCTCCCATGCAAGTACTAACCACACCCGATGCAGCTTAGCTTCAGTGATCGGACGAGAACTGGTGTATTCTGCAATGGGTTGGCAGTAGGCTGAATATTCGTCGGAATTGGATGTCGTTTAATGCTTCGGCTATGCAAAAAATCTGGCGAAAAAGTTAGTATGTACGGTGGAATAAAAATGTTGATGAGCCTACTGATTGTGGTATTCTCAGCCGGTCTCCCATGCAAGTACTAACCACGTCCGGTGGGATTAACTTCAGTGATCAGACGAGAACTGGTGTATTCTGCAATGGTTTGTCAGTAGGCTGAATATTCGTCGCAATTGGATGTCATTTAATGCTTCGGCTAGGCAAAAAATCATGGAAAAAAGTTAGTATGTACGGTGGAATAAAAATGTTGATAAGCCTACTGCACATGGTATTCTCAGCCGGTCTCCCATGCAAGTACTAACCACGCCCAATGCAGCTTAACTTCAGTGATCGGACGAGAACTGGTGTATTCTGCAATGGTTTGTCAGTCGGTTGAATATTCGTCGGAATTGGATGTAATTTAATACTTCGGCTAGGCAAAAAATCCCGGGAAAAAGTTAGTATGTACGGTGGAATAAAAAAGTTGATGAGCCTAATGCACGTAGTATTCTCAGCCGGTCTCCCTTGCAAGTACTAACCACGCCCGATGCAGCTTAACTTCAGTAATCAGACGTGAACTGGTGTATTTTGCATTGGTTTGGCAGTAGGCTGAAAATTCGTTGCAATTGGATGTCATTTATTGCTTCGGCTAGGCAAAAAAACATGGGAAAATGTAAGTATGTAATGTGGAATAAAAATGTTGATGAGCCTACTGCACGTGGTATTCCCAGCCGGTCTCCCATGCAAGTACTAACCACGCCCGATGCAGATTAACTTCAGTGATCAGACGAGAACTGGTGTATTCTGCATTGGTTTGGCTGTAGGCTGAATATTCGTCGAAATTGGATGTCGTTTAGCGCTTCGGCTAGACAAAAAATCGCGGAAAAAAATTTAGTATGTACGGGAGAAAAAAATGTTGATGAGCCTACAGCACGTGGTATTCCCAGCCGGTCTCCCATGCAAGTACTAACCACTCCCGATGCAGCTTAGCTTCAGTGATCGGACGAGAACTAGTGTATTCTGCAATGGGTTGGCAGTAGGCTGAATATTAGTCGGAATTGGATGTCGTTTAATGCTTCGTCTATGCAACAAATCCCGCGAAAAAGTTAGTATGTACGGTGGAATAAAAATGATGATGAGCCTACTGCTTGTGGTATTCTCAGCCGGTCTCCCATGCAAGTACTATCCACGTCCGGCGGGCTTAACTTCAGTGATCGGACAAGAACTGGTGTATTCTGCAATGGTTTGTCAGTAGGCTGAATTTTCGTCGGAATTGGATGTCGTTTAATGCTTCGGCTATGCAACAAATCCCGCGAAAAAGTTAGTATGTACGGTGGAATAAAATGTTGATGAGCCTACTGCTTGTGGTATTCTCAGCCGGTCTCACATGCAAGTACTAACCACGTCCGGTGGGCTTAACTTCAGTGATCGGACGAGATCTGGTGTATTCTGCAATGGTTTGTCAGTAGGCTGAATATTCGTAGGAATTGGATGTAATTTAATACTTCGGCAAGGCAAAAAATCCCGGGAAAAAGTTAGTATGTACGGTGGAATAAAAATGTTGATGAGCCTACTGCAAGTGGTATTCACAGCCGGTCTGCCATGCAAGTACTAACCACGCCCAATGCAGCTTAACTTCAGTGATCGGATGTGAACTGGTGTATTCTGCAATGGTTTGGCAGTAGGCTGAATATTCGTCGGAATTGAATGTAATTTAATACTTCGGCTAGGCAACAAATCTCGGGAAAAAGTTAGTATGTACGGTGGAATAAAAATGTTGATGAGCCTACTGCACGTGGTATTCCCAGCCGGTCTACCATGCAAGTACTAACCACGCCCGATGCAGCTTAACTTCATTGATATGACAAAAACTGGTGTGTTCTGCAATGTTTTGGCAGTAGGCTGAATATTCGTCGGAATTGAATGTAATTTAATACTTCGGCTAGGCAACAAATCTCGGGAAAAAGTTAGTATGTACGGTGGAATAAAAATGTCGATGAGCCTACTGCACGTGGTATTCCCAGCCGGTCTCCCATGGAAGTACTACACACGCCCGATGCAGCTTAGCTTCAGTGATCGGACGAGAACTGGTGTATTCTGCAATGGGTTGGCAGTAGGCTGAATATTCGTCGGAATTGGATGTTGTTTAATGCTTCGGCTAGGCAAAAAATCCCGCGAAAATGTTAGTATGTACGGTGGAATAAAATGTTGATGAGCCTACTGCTTGTGGTATTCTCAGCCGGTCTCCCATGCAAGTACTAACCACGTCCGGTAGGCTTAACTTCAGTGATCGGACAAGAACTGGTGTATTCTGCATTGGTTTGGCAGTAGGCTGAATATTTGTTGCAATTGGATGTCATTTATTGCTTCGGCTAGGCAAAAAAACATGGGAAAATGTAAGTATGTAATGTGGAATAAAAATGTTGATGAGCCTACTGCACGTGGTATTCCCAGCCGGTCTCCCATGCAAGTACTAACCACGCCCGATGTAGATTAACTTCAGTGATCAGACGAGAACTGGTGTATTCTGCATTGGTTTGGCTGTAGGCTGAATATTCTTTGCAATTGGAGGTCATTTATTGCTTCGGCTAGGCAAAAAATCATGGAAAATAGTTAGTATGTATGGTGGAATAAAAATGTTCAACAGCCAACTGCACGTGGTATTCCCATCCGGTCTTCCATGCAAGTACTAACCACGCCCAATGCAGCTTAACTTCAGTGATCGGACGAGAACTGGTGTATTCTGCAATGGTTTGTCATTCGGTTGAATATTCGTAGGAATTGGATGTAATTTAATACTTCGGCTAGGCAAAAAATCCCGGGAAAAAGTTAGTATGTACGGTGGAATAAAAATGTTGATGAGCCTAATGGACGTGGTATTCCCAGCCGGTCTCCCTTGCAAGTATTAACCACGCCCGATGCAGATTAACTTCAGTGATCGGACGAGAACTGGTGTATTCTGCATTGGTTTGGCTGTATACTGAATATTCTTTGCAATTGGAGGTCATTTATTGCTTCGGCTAGACAAAAAATCGCGGAAAAAAGTTAGTATGTACGGGAGAATAAAAATATTGATGAGCCTACAGCATGTGGTATTCCCAGCCGGTCTCCCATGCAAGTACTAACCACGCCCGATGCAGCTTAGCTTCAGTGATCGGACGAGAACTAGTGTATTCTACATTGGGTTGGCAGTAGGCTGAATATTCGTCGGAATTGGATGTCGTTTAATGCTTCGGCTATGCAAAAAATCCCGCGAAAAAGTTAGTATGTACGGTGGAATAAAAATGATGATGAGCCTACTGAGCGTGGTATTCCCAGCCGGTCTACCATGCAAGTACTAACCACGCCCGATGCAGCTTAACTTCAGTGATCGGACGAGAACTGGTGTATTCTGCAATGGGTTGGCAGTAGGCTGAATATTCGTCGGAATTGGATGTCGTTTAATGCTTCGGCTATGCAAAAAATCCCGCGAAAAAGTTAGTATGTACGGTGGAATAAAAATGTTGATGAGCCTACTGCTTGTGGTATTCTCAGCCGGTCTCCCATGCAAGTACTAACCACGTCCGGTGGGCTTAACTGCAGTGATCGGACGAGAGCTTGTGTATTGTGCAATGGTTTGGCAGTAGGCTGAATATTCGTCGGAATTGAATGTCATTTAATGCTATGGCTCGGCAAAAAATCATAGGAAAAAGTTAGTATGTAATGTGGAATAAAACTGTTGATGAGCCTACTGCACGTGGTATTCCCAGCCGGTCTACCATGCAAGTACTAACCACGCCCGATGCAGCTTAACTTCAGTGATCGGACGAGAACTGGTGTATTCTGCAATGGGTTGGCAGTAGGCTGAATATTCGTCGGAATTGGATGTCGTTTAATGCGTCGGCTATGCAAAAAATCCCGCGAAAAAGTTAGTATGTATGGTGGAATAAAGATGTTGATGAGCCTACTGCTTGTGGTATTCTCAGCCGGTCTCCCGTGCAAGTACTAACCACGTCCGGTGGGCTTAACTTCAGTGATCGGACGAGAACTGGTGTGTTCTGCAATTGTTTGTCAGTAGGCTGAATATTCGTCGGAATTGGATGTAATTTAATACTTCGGCTAGGCAAAAAATCCCGGGAAAAAGTTAGTATGTTCTGTGGAATAAAAATGTTGATGAGCCTAGTGCACATGGTATTCCCAGCCGTTATACCATGCAAGTACTAACCACGCCCAATGCAGCTTAACTTCAGTGATCGGACGAGAACTGGTGTATTCGGCAATGGTTTGGCAGTAGGCTGAATATTCGTCGCAATTGGATGTCATTTAATGCTTCGGCTAGGCAAAAAATCATGGAAAAAAGTTAGTATGTATGGTGGAATAAAAATGTTGATGATGATGGTATTGTTAGCCGGTCTCCCATGCAAGTACTAACCACGCCCGATGCAGCTTAACTTTAGTGATCGGACGAGAAGTGGTGTATTCTGCAATGGTTTGGCAGTAGGCTGAATATTCGTCGGAATTGGATGTCGTTTAATGCTTCGGCTATGCAAAAAATCCCTCGAAAAAGTTAGTATGTGCGGTGGAATAAAAATGTTGATGAGCCTACTGCATGCGGTATTCCCAGCCGGTCTCCCATGCAAGTACTAACCACGCCCAATGCAGATTAACTTCAGTGATCGGATGAGAACTGGTGTATTCTGCATTGGTTTGGCAGTATGCTGAATGTTCGTTGCAATTGTATGCCATTTAATGCTTTGGCTAGGCAAAAAATCATGGAAAATAGTTAGTATGTACGGTGGAATAAAAATGTTCATCAGCCAACTGCACGTGGTATTCCCAGCCGGTCTCCCATGCAAGTACTAACCACGCCCGATGCAGGTTAACTGCAGTGATCGGACGAGAACTGGTGTATTCTGCAATGGTTTGGCAGTAGGCTGAATATTCGTCCGTATTGAATGTCATTTAATGCTATGGTTCGGCAAAAAATCATAGGAAAAAGTTAGTATGTAATGTGGAATAAAAATGTTGATGAGCCTACTGCACGTGGTATTCCCAGCCGGTCTACCATGCAAGTACTCACCACGCCCGATGTAGCTTAACTTCATTGATATGACGAGAACTAGTGTGTTCTGCAATGGTTTGGCTGTAGGCTGAATATTCGTCCGTATTGTATGTCATTTAATGCTTCATTTAGGCAAAAAATCATGGGAAAATGTTAGTATGTAATGTGGAATAAAAATATTGATGAGCCTACTGCACGTGGTATTCCCAGCCGGTCTCCCATGCAAGTACAAACCACGCCCGATGCAACTTAACTTCAGTGATCGGACGAGAACTGGTGTATTCTGCAATGGGTTGGCAGTATGCTGAATATTCGTCGGAATTGGATGTCGTTTAATGCTTTGGCTAGGCAAAAAATCCCGGGAAAAAGTTAGTATGTACGGTGGAATAAAAATATTGATGAGCATACTGCACGTGGTATTCCCAGCCGTTCTACCATGCAAGTACTAACCACGCCCTATGCAGCTTAACTTCAGTGATCGGACGACAACTGGTGTATTCTGCAATGGTTTGGCAGTAGGCTGAATATTCGTCGCAATTGGATGTTATTTAATGCTTCGGCTAGGCAAAAAATCATGGAAAAAAGTTAGTATGTACGGTGGAATAAAAATGTTGGTGAGCCTACTGTACATGGTATTCTCAGCCGGTCTCCCATGCAAGTACTAACCACGCCCGATGCAGCTTAACTTCAGTGATCGTACGAGAACTGGTGTATTCTGCAATGGTTTGGCAGTAGGCTGAATATACATCGGAATTGGATGTCATTTAATCTTACGGCTAGGGAAAAATCATTGAAAAAAGTTAGTATGTACGGTGGAATAAAAATGTTGGTGAGCCTACTGCACATGATATTCTCAGCCGGTCTTCCATGCAAGTACTAACCACGCCCGATGCAGCTTAACTTCAGTGATCGGACGAAAATTGGTGTATTCTGCAATGGTTTGGCAGTAGGCTGAATATACATCGGAATTGGATGTCATTTAATCCTACGGCTAGGAAAAAATCATAGGTAAAAGTTAGTATGTAATGTGGAATAAAAATGTTGATGAGCCTACTGCACATGGTATTCCCAGCCGGTCTCCCATGCAAGTACTAACCACGCCCGATGCAGCTTAACTTCAGTGATCGGACAAGAACTGGTGTATTCTGCAATGGGTTGCCAGTAGGCTGAATATTCGTCGAAATTGGATGTCGTTTAATGCTTCGGCTATGCAAAAAATCCCTCGAAAAAGTTAGTATGTGCGGTGGAATAAAAATGTTGATGAGCCTACTGCATGCGGTATTCACAGCCGGGCTCCCATGCAAGTACTAACCGCGTCTGGTGGGCTTAACTTCAATGATCGGACGAGAACTGGTGTATTCTGCAATGGTTTGTCAGTACGGTGAATATTCTTCGGAATTGGATGTAATTTAAAACTTCGGCTAGGCAAAAAATCCCGGGAAAAAGTTAGTATGTACGATGGAATAAAAATGTTGATGAGCCTAATGCACGTGTGTATTCCAGCCGGTCTCCCTTGCAAGTACTAACCACGCCCGATGCAGCTTAACTTCACTGATCGGACGTGAACTGGTGTATTCTGCATTGGTTTGACAGTAGGCTGAATATTCGTTGCAATTGGATGTCATTTATTGCTTCGGCTAGGCAAAAAAACATGGGAAAATGTTAGTATGTAATGTGGAATAAAAATGTCGATGAGCCTACTGCACGTGGTATTCCCAGCCGGTCTCCCATGCAAGTACTAACCACGCCCAATGCAGATTATCTTCAGTGATATGACGAGAACTGGTGTATTCTGCATTGGTTTGGCTGTATGCTGAATATTCTTTGCAATTGTAGGTCATTTATTGCTTCGGCTAGGTAAAAAATTATGGGAAAATGTTAGTATGTAATGTGGAATAAAAATGTTGATGAGCCTACTGCACGTGGTATTCCCAGCCGGTCTCCCATGCAAGTACTAACCACGCCCGATGCAGCTTAACTTCAGTGATCGGACGAGAACTGGTGTATTCTGCAATGGTTTGGCAGTAGGCTGAATATTTGTCGGAATTGGATGTCGTTTAAAATGCTTCGGCTATGCAAAAAATCCCGCGAAAAAGTTAGTATGTACGGCGGAATAAAAATGTTGATGAGCGTCCTGCATGCGGTTTTCTCAGCCGGTATCCCATGCAAGTACTAACCACGTCTTTAACTTCAGTGATCGGACGAGAACTGGTGTATTCTGCTATGGTTTGGCAGTAGGCTGAATATTCGTCGGAATTGGATGTCGTTTAAAATGCTTCGGCTAAGCAAAAAATCCCGCGAAAAAGTTAGTATGTACGGCGGAATAAAAATGTTGATGAGCGTACTGCATGCGGTTTTCTCAGCCGGTATCCCATGCAAGTACTAACCACGTCTTTAACTTCAGTGATCGGACGTGAACTGGTGTACTCTGCAATGGTTTCGCAGTAGGCTGAATATTCGTCGGAATTGGATGTAATTTAATACTTCGGCTAGGCAAAAAAATCCCGGGAAAAAGTTAGTATGTACGGTGGAATAATAATGTTGATGAGCCTAATGCAAGTGGTATTCCCAGCCGGTCTCCCTTGCAAGTACTAACCACGCCCGATGCAGCTTAGCTTCAGTGATCGGACGAGAACTGGTGTATTCTGCAATGGGTTGGCAGTGGGCTGAATATTCGTCGGAATTGGATGTCGTTTAATGCTTCGGCTATGCAAAAAATCCCGCGAAAATGTTAGTATGTAAGGTGGAATAAAATGTTGATGAGCCTACTGCTTGTGGTATTCTCAGCCGGTCTCCCATGCAAGTACTAACCACGTCCGGTGGGCTTAACTTCAGTGATCGGAAGAGAACTGGTGTATTCTGCATTAGTTTGGCAGTAGGCTGAATATTCGTCGCAATTGGATGTCATTTAATGCTTCGGCTAGGCAAAAAATCATGGAAAAAATTTAGTATGTACGGGAGAATAAAAATGTTGA